>NC_050091.1:1981596-2305896 GCF_009764565.3 Dermochelys coriacea
ACAATATCTATTCAAGGCACGTTTGACTTATTTCATTCTTCTTCTCACTCTTTGTCTGTCTTTTTCAGACACCAAGAAACCTCCTAGTTTCTTTTGCCACTCCCCTCCCTGTGAGACGCTGCTCATCTAAAAAAGCATTCACTGTTGACCTTTCCTGGTTAGTGACAAAGGCTCTTCCAAATGGTTTAACATTGTACCCATGCATCCTAAACTGCAAACAGGAAAAACGTTACGCTTCCATTGTTATACACAAGAGCTGATCTCCCTAGTTTCATGGAACTAGTTAAAACCGAACCCCTTGCTAGTGTAAATCAGTGCAGTGCCATTGAATCTGGCCAATAATGTTTGAAAAGGATTTTTTTTATATATAAAAAAGAGAAACATACAGCTACTGTTTAATGAAAGTCAAATAGACTCAAATTCTCAGACTATCATAGAATCATAGAATATTAGGGCTGGAAGGGACCTCAGGAGGTCATCTAGTCCAATGCCCTGCTCAAAGCAGGACCAACACCAACTAAATCATCCCAGCCAAGGCTTTGTCAAGCCAGGCCTTAGAAACCTCTAAGGATGGAGATTCCACCACCTCCCTAGGTAACCCATTCAATCATGACCTTATTAGAGGATAGCCATGAGAGACCTCAACGTGCACTTTTAAAAGTGACTATTCAGGACAATGGTGTCTAATTCCAGTAACAAACTATTAATATTCTAATAATGCATTTTGGGTGTATAAAATGCTAATGAGTGTTGGTGAAGTGCGGTGAAATCTATAGTTCTGAAGAAGCATGACAGTTGTTTCCCTTGTTTTGTATGCAGATAAACAAGGCATACTGAGGTGGAGAATAAGTAGCAGAGAATAGAACCCAGGACTTCTGACTCCTTATGCCATGGACTAACCACTGGCCCCGAGCTCTATTTAGCTGCCTTAAATACCAGAATTAAACTCACTCAGGGTGCAGTTTTTGTGTTTGGTTGGTTTTTTGTGAGCCTTTGAATTAGTCATCTTTGATCTAAACCTAAATAATGACCAATGTTGTTGTCTACTTTACCTTTGCCTTCTTTATACATGAGGATAGTAATTCTCCAAAGAAAGACAAATGTGTAAATTTTCTATTTGGGGGTGGTTGGTGTAGAATCCTAAATCCCAGTCTATCATTCAAATAGCAAAATCTTTGATAAGACACTTGAGGTTGCTCAAGTGTTAATTCCCATCGCAGATCTGAAATGGAAGGAAATTTGGAGCTATGGGGGAAGCCAACTGCATGCCATGCTCCTTACACCTGAAATTATTCATTGTCAGTGGGATACTGTGACCCTCCATGGAGAAGTGTTTTCACCACGAGGGCAGGCTAGTGAGGTAAGAACAATGGTCTCAGAGCTACCAGCGTGTCAGTTCTCAATGAGAACCATGATTTCAAGAGGAAATGCACACTGGTAGATTGCACAAGGCTTTCTTCCACAGGAACCCAGGCCTATAAAGCTCTGCTGCAAACGTGCTAGTCACCCTGGTATCTCGAAGGAGAGTGAGAAGTTGGTGTGTACCCTGGGAAATCCAGGCACAATTGTGCGTGCCGTACCCTCGAGCAGCAGTAGACTGAGACGGACTTATTCCACTTTGTTTGGCAGGGATATAAACTTTCCTGCCTCAGGGAATTAACCAGTAATGGAGATTAGGTTTGAGTAATTAATGGAAATGAGTCAGAACCTTCTCCTAAGGGCGGGTTATCCCATGACTGCCTTCTGCAGGGTTTCTTGTGCCTTCCTCTGCAGCAGCTGTTCTTGACCACCGTCAGAGGCATGACACCGGACTAGACGGATCATTGGTAGGATCAAAATTAAAATTCCTATGTTTTGCTGCAAAGAATGTGGCCATTTTACAGATCCCGTATTAGAGGGCAGAGGTATATTTTCTTTAAACCAAATTTATGGCTGGAGAGTTATAACTCATCTCACCAGCAAGACATGAGGAGGTTTTCAGGGAAGGGCAACAGAATCTGAGGAAGCCATTCAAAGGGCTGGTAGTGTGGGAGGTGTGAGTTTTAATCCCAGTTCTGCCAGTACCTCACTGTGTGAATGTGAGTAAATCACTTCCTGCCTCGGTGTCTCAGGACCGTGAATGTGAACAGAAGCAGTTACTTGTGTCACACAGGAGTTGCGAGGAGAAATGAGTCAAGGTTTATGTTGCAATTTGAACATCTAAATAAAAATGTGTTCTAGGTATACTTAAAATCTTCCTTTACCTCCTATGGACACTACAAAGCACAGCATTAGATCAGGCTAGAACAATGAACTTGCTGGGCTTGCTATAAAATCTTTGAGCCTTACTGGGAAATATCTTTAAGTGTGGGAAACTGAGTGTTAGTCACGGGTGTGTTATAGCTCACGCTCACCCTTGAATGTCCAGTAAGAAAAAAAGCATCTCCTGCTCTGGTGTATAAAGAGAATGGAGTTATTTAGTTTTCTCAAAGCTGAATGTTTATCGACTCTCTGTTTGTTTTTCTTTACATAACAGGTGTGAGATGCACCATTGAAAAAGCCCTCATAATCATCAATGATGAGGTTTCAGAGTAGCAGCCATGTTAGTCTGTATTCGCAAAAAGAAAAGGAGTACTTGTGGCACCTTAGAGACTAACAAATTTATTAGAGCATAAGCTTTCGTGAGCTACAGCTCACTTCATCGGATGCATTTGGTGGAAAAAACAGGAGAGATTTATATACACACACAGAGAACATGAAACAATGGATTTATCATACACACTGTAAGGAGAGTGATCACTTAAGATAAGCCATCACCAGCAGCGGGGAGGGGGGAAAGGAGGAAAGCCTTTCATGGTGACAAGCAAGGTAGGCTAATTCCAGCAGTTAACAAGAATATCAGAGGAACAGTGGGGGATGGGGTGGGGGGGAGAAATACCATGGGGAAATAGTTTTACTTTGTAAAAAAAAAAGTATAAAAGAATTATAACATTCAAAAACCAGTTGGAGAACACTTCAATCTCTCTGGTCACTCGATTACAGACCTAAGAGTGGCTATCCTTCAACAAAAAAGCTTCAAAAACAGACTCCAATGAGAGACTGCTGAATTGGAATTAATTTGCAAACTGGATACAATTAACTTAGGCTTGAATAGAGACTGGGAATGGATGAGTCATTACACAAAGTTGAAAAAATTAGAAAAAATATTTTGCTGCAGACGTCACTCCTTCACTATTTATAATTGGTTTCTTCAGTCTTCAGGATTATTGAGTTATGTACCTCACATGGCCTGGCATGCATCTTGAAAGTTTTATGGAACAAATTTGTTCCTGATATCAATCTGGTGAACCCATCTGAGTTATTGCAGGAATGACCTGGCTATTAAGAATGGTATCTGTTGCACAATCTGTTGTCATACAGAAGATTCCAGTTTGGTCTTATAAAGCTACAGATATGTGTTGGTATGTACTGGGGGCCAAGGGTAGTCTCCCTGATGGAATTTCCTAGGAGGAACAGAGCATTTAGGCTGTAGGGCTTGAACTTTCTGTAGGTCAGAAGGTCAGTGTAAGGCCTCTGAACCACTTTAGTCACACATGCTTTCAAAAGAGATCTTAACAAGGACCTGAGATTTGCACAGGCGTTTGTGCTGACCCTCTGCTTAGGGATGGGTTTCACTTTATGTTGATTAGAAATTCAGTTCATAATCGAACTCCAGTAGTGGCACTAGTGCGGTGGGTTCAAGGTGATCCCCACGGCAGAAGCTCACTGTGCTTCCCCTTGCAGGGCTGCTCTTGGTTTGAGGTGAGGGTTGGAGGTGTGTGAAAACAAATTATGTTTTATAAAGGCTTTGAGATAAACCTTGGAACATTTCTGGCATCAGTAACACGATCTCCATCCAACAACAGCCAACACAATTCTTGTCTTGCATGAAAAAGCAGCAGATAAAGCCACAGAGGAAACACAGGAAAGATGGAGATGTGGCTTTCTTGGCTAAGGCTATGGGTTTAGATTAGATTAATTGAAAATCTCATCAGCCTTAGGGCATGCTGCAAGACCCTGAGCTTGCAGCATGCTTGTCTACTATGATGGGAATGATTTTTCGAGCGTACCAGAGACTCTATGGGATGTTTCCTGTAACCAGGCAAGGGTGAGAAGCTCTGATTCAAAGGCTCTGAACACCTTTGAAGGTTATTGGGCTATGCTGATCTTTGCTGGTCAGTCTCCTGCTCTGAGGAATTTGTATAATGAAAGGAAATGCAAAGCTTCAAATTCTGAAGGGAAAATCACAATCTGATTAGTGGAATGACAGGAATGATCTAGAATATTAATTCCTTGTAAAGTGACTCTGTTACTCAATACAAGGATGTTTTCCAGCAACAAACTATTATTAGTATCATAATACAATATTTTAGACATGAAAAGCCTTAATGAGTGTTTGCGAAAAGGTTTGATATCCAGCATGCCAAGGAAGTGGAACATCCATAATGAGTGATATCATCCCTGGTTTATATGTGGATAAACAAAGGCACATTGAGAATAAGGTTTTACAGGAAGTAAACTGCAGAGACAGAAGTAGACACATTAGTCTTAACATGTACCACATACTTCCTATTGATCCTGAACCCTGTCAGACCCTTAACTTTGTTGTATTCTAAACAAATCACTAATAAGAGAGTAATTCATAGAAAGACTCATTCATGGGTTCTTTTGTTTTGACAAGTTTCTAAAGGAATCATCTCCTGGTTGCTCTGCACAGCAGTGACCATACGTGTCTCCTCACAAACTTTGATATCTGAGTTCTAAAAAGAAGTTTTTGATCCTACACCACTGATGACCAACTAGGTAATTGACATACTTACCATTCCTTTGGTGAATTATTATCGCCATAGATAAGGAAGGCCAACTTAAAGTGGAACACTACAGTATATAGGTGAGCTTTGTTTTTGCTTTGATCAGAAAAAGAATCATCTAGATTCTTGCCAAACATAACAAGGAAATGACTGAGTCTCTCTAACAATTACAGTCTTGTAAATTGCATGTTAAGAAGCCAAAAACACCAAATGTTATTAAGAAGATACTTTACTAATGTTGTCTTGCAATGCAGACTAATAGTGCTCAACCCAGTAACATGTGTTAGTAACATTGAGTAACAGAATTGTCAGGACATTTGGGTTTTATTTCTTTCTGTTCAGCTGACTTATTTTGTGACCTCCAACTCAATTTCCCCCTGTTTATTTGCATATAAAATGAGGATAACAACACTCCTTCAGTATGTTCTGAGGCTTGCTCAAAACTCAGGCTCTAAAAACACTTCCCAAATACTCATTAAAGTTTTATATATGCAAAGTGTTGCATGATTATAATAATTTATTATTCTTGGAAGATGCCCATCTTTTGAGTATTATATTTTCTTTAAAACATATATTTCTATCTCTCTCCTGTTTACACCTTAATCAGGTCATGATTTCTAGCCTCAGAATTTGTAGCTATTTGATTTTCATTGAATAGCAGCGATATATTTCTCTTTTGTATAAAATTCCATTTTAAAGGTTATACATCAGATCCTCAGCTGGTGTAAATTTGTCTGACTGTGACTTTCATGACCCCTGCAAACCAAAGCACTGTTTGGGATGTCTATAACTGAGTAAGTATTATTGCCGGAACACTTTCTGCAAGAGAGGGGTCTGGAAGCATGTCCTTTGGCTGGTCAGAGCCTGAATTGTTGTAATATCATCCCATATCAATCTCCTGCCTTTTCTCCATCTCTTTTGTGTTTCTCATGGGCTACGTCGTCTGCATTTTCTCAGAAGACCTCAGTTCTCTAAGGTGCTCATGGATGAAGATGTGAGTGCTGAGGTTGTAACTCCAAGCCCTTAGAAAACACTGTACCACCAGCATTCAACACAGTGAGCAACAATTCAATAAGCAGAACTGTATGGTTCTGCTTTGATGATGACCCTGATAAGGGGAGATCTATTGAGCGATGATTTTCTTATCCCGATAAGGTGAAACTCACCCCAAGGCAGAACAAAAGTCTATGCAAACTTATGTCTGAGAAGACCTATTTTGAAAGTGAAAGTTGTTCATAGGCCTTGTATTGCCCCTCTGCCAAGGGTAAAGGCTCCCTGATTCTAAAGAACTGCAGTGGTATATGCCACAATGACCCTAATCAATACCTGCATATATTTAAAGGACTGGACTGGATTCCTATACATATTGCACTGATCTAGCTCAATTTCCTTCGGATTCATTCCCACTGTAACTCCAGTGAAGTCAAGAAAATAACAGGAATGTAGTTCTCCCATGAAAATTTTCATATCAAAGACTTCTGCAGGGTGTATCATGGTTGTTGTTCCATATGAGATTGGCAATAGATTAATATTCATAAGGAAAACCATTATCAGGGGAAAGAATGATGTGCACAAGCAAATTTGTTAGGTAACTAAGCAGGATCTCATACACAAAGGGTGTCTCAGATCCTCCTGGAGGTCTGTTAGACAGTATAAAAGCTCTTGTGAGCCCAGGTTTTTCTAACCACTTCTCTCAACTTACTCTCTTTGGCAACTGGGTAAGTTTGAGTTGAATCAATCTCTCTGTACAATTGAGGTGTCATGTTAGTGATCGCTGTCATTTAGGACTGAATGTTGTACATTGATTCTGATTCTTAGCAACGCTAAGGAGTTTTCCCCTAATTTTGTTGTTGTAGTTCTTAAGTTGCCGGCATTGGTGAATTGATGCTTGGGAAGGTGAGGGAGAGAATTGCAGAGCAGACATTTGTCTGATCCCCAGTTCCTATTACTCTGAATTGAAAATAGGGAACTGGAACCTTCCCAGTGGCGTGGAATAACCTCATAGCTCAGCTTTAAGTGAGGGTTTTGGGGAAGAAACTTCTCTAGCATAAAGCGGGGTGGCCAACCTGTGTCTCCGGAGCCACATGAGGCTCTTCAGAGGTTAATATGTGGCTCCTTGCATAGGCGCTGACTCCAAGGCTGGAGCTACAGAAGCTAACTTTCCAATGTGCTGTGGGGTGCTCACTGCTCAACCCCTTGTTCTGCCCCTGGTCCTGCCACCACTCCATCCCTACCCCCAAGGCCCCTGCCCCTTCCCCCGAGCTTGCCATGCCCTCCCCCCTCCCCACCAGAGCCTCCTGCACACTGCAAAACAGCTGATTGTGGTAAGCGGGAGGCATGGGAAGGGAGGGGGAGGCGCTGATTGGCAGGGCTGCCGGTGGGCTGGAGGTGCTGGAGACTGGAGGGGGTAGTGGATGGGGGAGCTGCTGATGTATTACTGGTTTCAGAGTAGCAGCCGTGTTAGACTGTATCCGCAAAAAGAAAAGGAGTACTTGTGGCACCTTAGAGACTAACAAATTTATTAGAGCATAAGCTTTCGTGAGCTACAGCTCACTTCATTGGCAATGCTCATTGGTAAATTCTGGCTCCTTCTCAGTCTCAGGTTGGCCACCCCTGCCATAAAGGATCATTTCCATGTTTGTCAAGTTTATTCGGAAGCAGTTAGTACTCAACACTCTTTCAGACAGGAGCCTGGATTAAACAGACCACTGGTCTGACCAAGTCTGACAATTCCTCTGTTCTGATGTGTGCAAGGAGCAATTTTAGAGGCAGATCTTAGGTTGGTGTAAGTCAGCATGTCTTTGATGAAGGTAGTGTAACTAAGCTGATTTAACTCTGCTCAGGATCAGGCCCTTAGCATTTGGTATTGGGTACAGAGTATTTTCCATTCATTCATTAATAGAAATTGCTGACTCACAAGCTCTAGAAGCCAAAGTGCTACTCTGTGGTTGTGGAGAGACATGGTTTGCATGCTGAGCGGAAATCCTCACAAGGAAAGTAACCTTAGGAAGTTTAGCTTAGGTTCCTGCCGACATTTGTAGAGACATCTTGTAAAAGCAATAAAAATCCCTTCTATGCATGATTGCCATATATCATATCGCATGTTTACTTACTCCAGTCAGTGTTTTTAAAACCAAGGGATTGAGAAGGGTTCAAAGTGGCTGGTTAGGAGGGTGTCTAACATGGAGTAAAAGGACTAAGAGGAGGAAACAGGGAACAAAATATAGCCAGGAATTGAGGGACTAGGTAACAATGTCCCTGCTCAGTCTCTCTCTTTCTCTCCATGGCTCCAGGTGGAACAGTAACTCAGCACTGATCCCTTTGTTCTACTGGCCACAGAGTGTTCTGTTGACTCTTTTCCCTGCTGTGTGTTTCAGGTTTACCTCCAAAGCAGGAAGATGTATTTCTACCCCCAACAGATCTGTCGTCCTGGCTGCTACAACCCTTGCTGTGGCAGGGGTTGCAAGCCATGGTGTTACCCCAGGCAACACAGGTGTTGTTATGGCTGCTGCTCCCCTTACCCTTGCCAGTGTCGTCAGAGATACCAATATGGACACATTTGTTTTGCTGAGGAGGAATAGCCACGGAACCAGAAGTGAGCAGGCAACGCAAAGCAAGATCTGGACTCGTGGCTGAGCTTATGGGCAATGGCTTTCAGAAATGCTGAGCACCCTCGACCCCCCTGGGAGCTGTGGGTGCTCAGCACCTCAGTCTCTCTGCCCTGTAGCTGCATTTCCCAGGTTGCACTTTGCGACTGTTTCCTCTAATGCCTCGCATCCTCTTGGCTTCTTCTATAACGATCTGTAGGCCTGAATCTCAATTCCACAAAGGCCCCTTTAGGCAGCTCTGGGTTGGGACGAATAACATCTACACTCACTGGAAGGCTCCTTACAGAGCAGCCTGAGGGGGTCTTTGTGTCATTGAGAATTAGTCCATGTGTGTTTTAGCCTTTTCATGAATATGTGCCATTAGTGTCTGACTTTGACTTCGCTACAGAAGATGTATAATCGTGAAGCAGCTGTGCTCTGTCTATGTTGTGCTTTGTCTCATTTGCCCCTGAGTAGTATGAAACAAGTCTCTCTAAATGGTTGGAAACAGGACTTGGCTGTTAAACTGTACAGGTGCAATGAAGAAAGAGGAACATCTGGTGTGAAATTCATCACCTTGGAGCAAGTGGTTCATTTTCGACCACCTTGAACCATCGGAAATATTCTTTCTACGCTGCCTTCTTTCTCCCTGTCCCTGTGAACTCCTCTTTTCTGTCACATTAAAAGGACTGTGCTTCGTAAGATCAGTCTCCTGGTTTTCCGTTTTGCTCCGTCTGTGGCCCAGATTACTTCGATGCCTAACTCCCATTGAAATCAGTATGTCAGGCACCTACCTACTTTTGTGAGTCTGGGCCTGCGTATTCCTTCTGACTCAGAACAGCCAGACTTTTCAGTCACGGTTCAATACCTTATATCAGGAGCTGGGTATATTCTGGATGGGCGATGCCAGAATTTAATCTGTTCTTCCTATTCCTTCCTGTATTACTGAGGTGTGAGAGCAGCCTGCTGTCCTCCTGCCCCGCAAGGTAATCCAACCTCTCACCAATTGCAATTGAAAGTGTTTCCTATTTAAGGTTCAGAGATCTGAAGCATGATTAGCCATCTGTGAAGGGGTGGGCCCTCCAAATCCCCATTTGACCAGGTGTGGCACTGCAGATAAGCCCACTTACCTTCCCCCACTTAGGTGTCAACCAATCCATTTGCACAAGTCAGGGCAATGAAAATACAAAACAAAGTAATCCAAAGAATTTTGTCTCCCTTCATGAAGACCTGGGCATGAGCACATGTAATAACAAACTGAAGGCCTCTAACTCAGCATCCAGGCTCATATTCAACCAAAGAAAGTCCAAGCAAATTTTGAGTGCAGCTCGGGCCACACTTCCAGAAATGGGAGGAGATCACCACCTCTTGCAGGCTGCTCAGCTTCCTCTTCCTATCTGAAAAGTTATTAGGGTGGAGCAGGGAGTCTGTTCTGTTTGGGAGCTCCAGGCTGACCCTTAAAGGGGTAGACAATTCTTGGACTTGTAGTTTGGTACAGGCGGGGCCATGGAATTGGTGGAAGAAAGCTGGTGACCCGGCCGGAGGGCTGTGTTACCAGGAAGAGAAATAGGGTGACCGGATGTCCCGATTTTATAGGGACAGTCCCTATTTTTGGGTTTTTTTCTTATATAGGCTCCTATTACCCCCCCATCCCCATCCCGATTTTTCACACTTGCTGTCTGGTCACCCTACAGAGAAACCACCACAGCACTGGAGTGAGCATTAGCAGGGGCTTTCCCCAGCGGGAAAGAGGTGAGGCTGTGCCTGGCCAAGAAGGCAGGCTATGAGGAGTGGACTCTGTTGCAGGAGGTAAGAACAATGGTCTCAGAGCTACCAGGATGTTAGTTTTCCACGAGTGCTGTGATCTGAAGATGAAATGCCCATTGGTAGATTGTGCAAGGCTTTATTCCACAGGGAACCCAGGCTGTAAAGGTGCTAGTCACCCTTGTTCCTCAAAGGAGAGTGAGAAGTTGGTGCATACCCTGGGCAATCCAGGCACAATGGTGTGTGCCGTACTCTTGAACAGCGGTAGACTGAGACGGACTTATTTCACTTTGTTTGGCAGGGATATAAGCCAATAATGGAGATTAGGTCTGAGTAATTAGTGGAAATGAGTCAGAAACTTCTCTTATGGGCAGGTTATCCCACAACTGCCTTCTGCAGGGTTTCTTGTGCCTTCCTCTGAAGCAGCTGTTGTTGGTCACTGTCAGAGGCATAACACTAGATTAGATGAGTCATTGATGGGATCAAAATGGAAAGTTTCAGGTTTCTGTTTTTCAAAGAATGTGGCCGTGTTACGGGTCCCATATTAGAGGGCAAAGGTATATTTTCTTTAAAGCAAATGTATGGCTGGAGAGCTATAACTCATCACACCAACAAGACATGAGGGGGTTTCCATGGAGGGGTAACAGAGTCTGAGGAAATAATCAGAAAGGCAGGGAGTCTGGAAATTGTGAGTTTTAATCCCAGTTTTGCCAAGGCCTCACTGTGTGAACTTGAGCAAATCAATTCCCACATCTGTGAGCAAATCTCTGCCTGCCTCTGTGCCTCAGTTTCCCTAGCTGTGGAATGTGAACAAAAGCAGATACCTGTGTCACAGAGAAGTTGTCAGGAGTAATGAATCAAAGTTTATGCACCATTCAGAACATCTAAATGAAAATGTGTTCTACGTATTCTTCCCCACACTCTTTGTGGAAGATAAATGCACAGTATTAGATCAGGCTAGAACTATGAACTTGCTAGCATAGCTCACATTTTGTGATGCGGCTGATTTTATCAAATCTCTGAGCCTTACTTGGGAATTGGGTGTTGATTACTGGTATGTTATAGCTCATGCTCACACGTGAGTGTCCAATAAGAAAAACATCTCCTGCTTCAAAACAGTAGTCCAGGGTGTATAAAGAAAATGGGGTTATTTAGGTTTCCCTAATCTGAATGCTTATCAACTACCTGTTTTTCTTTTCCAAACTGGTGTGAGATGCACCACTGAAAAAGCTCCATGTGCACTCAGTGATGAGGTTGGTTGTTAGGAGAGTTGATAGAAGGGTATTAGCGCAGTCCCTCCTTACCTTCATCCCAGTGCTTTCAGCCTTTCCCTCTCCTCGGTGCCCAAAGCACCAACCCCCCAGCCCCACACCTTCCCATCTGTCCCTCTGCCCACAGAGCTCTCCATCTCTCTTAGCACTGCCAACTTTCAAAATAAAAATACATGGTGTTTGATTGGCAGAAAGTTGATATTCCTTCCATAATGCCTTCTAAAAATAACTAATTTCCTAACGGACTTTGAATTTACCGCTATTTCTAACAGCCCTTGCCACACCTTCTGAAACAACTTCTTACAACTGAAGCAATTCAGATCGTACCAGACTCTCTTGCCTTTGATCGGATGAAGCTATCCCTTCTCACTAGCTAAGTTATCCTGTACCTTTTACTAATATCCGTAAATACTATATGGATCTATAATGTATCCATATGGCCCTGCAGTCGATTCTTAACGAATGGGTCATTAGAAGGAAGTTTCTGTTTTAATTTTAAGATTAACTAGGGTGTTCCGTTTAGTTCACCTCAATTTGACAACTTCAAATTCAGGGTTGAAATACTCTGCCTGACATTGTATCCTCCTGGATAAGAGAGAGACTCAGAAACATACACCCAAAGATGTGAATTGAAAAAATACGACTATCTTAACATTAGGACAGTGATATACCTGTTTGAGGTACATGTGAAATGGCCCCCCCTTTTCCCCTAGAAACATTGTTAAAACCAGGGCCACACCCCTATAATGCTTCTGATTTCTTACACTTGAATCTGAAGCCCAGGGAATTAAAAACGATGGGAGGTGAAAGTACCTTGTGGGGAGGACACCAGGCTGCTCGCTAAACTCAGGGTATGGGAGGGAATTGGAGGAACCGCGTAAGCTCTGGCATTGCCGTCTGGATCACACCAGGCTCCCTTTGTCAGGCATTAAACCATGACTGAAAAGGTCGAGCTGTTCCCAATGAGAAGGGATACTGAACACCTGACTGGCGTTAGTTGGTACTAGCAGGGGAACCATAGGCTCGAATAGTAGTGCACAGGCACTGGCTCCCTGCGCTGGACTGAATTGTTACCCACAGGGCCTGAGTCAGAAGTATTTAGGCACCTAACTCACGGAGGCTGGTAAATGAGGAATGCAGAAAGGAAACCGGAGGATTGATATCAAGTTTTGGAATCACTTTAATGCTAATATGATAGGATTACATAGGAACAGACGGAATGTAGAGTAGGAAATACATTTCCAGGATGTCCAGAATGATGACAACAAATCAACTGCTCCCAGGTGATGCATTTCCCATCAGATGTTCTTCTTTCTTTGGTGCAGCTGTAGAGTTTGACAATCAAATCCTGTTTGCAGCAATTTTCAGTTAATTGTGTTATCCCAGCCCCAGTCTAATTAGACAAAGCACAATATCAGGAGAGGACTAAGTTTTTTCTCTGTTATACATCTTCTGTAGCAGTATAGAAACTGGAAACGATACATATTTATTGAAAGGCTAGAAAACATAGGCCCTAATTCTCATTGACACTTACATCCCAGGACGTTGCTTTGTAAAGAGCCTTCGAGTGAGTGTAAATATTTATTTGTTTGAACCCACAGGACTCTGCTGCATTGACACTGTCAGAGTGGCCGAAAAAGGCCATGATGGAACTGAGATTCGGGCCGTCAGATAGCTAGAGTAAAGGAGAGAGTATGGCGGTATTAGAGGAAACTGTCCTAAAGTGTCCCCCGGCAAATACAAATCTGGTGCAGGTTTCCTGCGGTGCTGAGAACTCACAGCTCCCTTGGGAGTTGTGGGCACTCAGCATTTCCAAAAGCCATTGTCGATGAGCTCAGCCGTGAATCCATATCTTGCTTTTCATTTCCTGGTTGTTCCTTGTTCCATGGCTATTCTTCCTCAGTTAAACATGGATACTGGTATCTTGGGCCACAGGGATAGGGGTAGGGGTAGCAGCAGGGATAGGGGTAGGGGTAGCAGCACTTGAATGGCTTTTTCCAGCAGAATGGCGGACAGTATCCATAATCGCCTCCATAACCGCTTGAGTCCCCATAACCCCACGGTTTACAGAACCAAGGTTTACAAATCTTTTGGTGCGATTTACAGCACCAAGATTTACAAATCTTTTGGTGGTGGAACAACATCTCTGTGCGTTGGAAGTAAACCTGAAACACACAGAAAGGAGAAGAGTCAACATAATGCCTTAGAGCCAGTGGAATAAACGGGTCAAAGCTCAGTTCCTATTGAAATGGGGGCCATGTGGAAAGAGAGAGCGTGTGGTACTTTGGCTTCTAAAGCTTGTGAGTCAGCAATACTTGACCATGTATGTATGGAAAATATTCTTCGTCAATACAAAACGCTCAGCACCAGACCCCGAGCCAGCGGAAATCGCCACTGTCCAACAGAGATGAATGGTGCTAAGCTAACTTACACCAGCTGGGGATCTGCACCTCACATTGCTAGCAGAGCACATAAGAACACAGAAATTGCCGTACTGGTTCAGAGCAGAGATCCATCTAATGTAGCAATCTGCCTGAGATGCTGTTGAATTAAAAGTGGTTTATGAGCTTTTTCAAAGCTGCCAAAGGGATTCGAATGCCTATTTCTTGATGAAAATAAACCTGAACTTGTGTCCCAAATGCCTATGTACCTCTGAAAAAAAATTGCCACCTTCACTTTATACCATGAATCCACCAATGCCTGCAACTTAATAATCAAAATTTTTTAGTGGAAATTCCCATAAGATAGACAGTAATTGGAGTCTATATGCAAAATTGAAATGATCACTAACGAGATATCTGGATAGCTATGGAGAGATTCAGTCAAATCGCACTTACCCAGCTCACTGAGGAGGAAATGTCAAGAGAAGCAGTTAAAGAACCCTGAGTCGTGAGCGCTTTTATACAGGTTCTTAGATCGCCTGGAGAATCTGAGACACCCTTTTGCTTGAGGTCTTAATTAGTTAGGAAAACCATTTTGCTGTGTACGTCACTCCTTCAGTGGATATAATTGGTTGCTTCAATCTTCAGGATTGTTGTTTTCTACCTCACATGGTTTGGCATGCGTATGATGCACTGCAGGTTTCGTTCATCTTAAAAGTTTTCTGAGACTAATTCATTCCTGGTATCATTCTAGTGCTTCCACCATAGTTACTCTGGGAATAAATTGGGAGGTTATTAAGAGCTGTATCTGTTGCACAATCTCCTGTCACATAGAAGACTCCAATTTGATCCTTTAAAGCGACACTGATATGTGTTGGTATGTACCGGGGGCCAAGGGCAGTTCCCCCCATGGAATTTCCAAGGAGGAAGGGCACATTGAGGCCCTGTGGCTTGAAATTTCCCTCTGTCAGACAGACAGTTTAAGACCTATGAACCACTTAAGTCCCACTTACAGTTCCAAAAAAGATCTTAACAGGGACCTGAGATTTGCACCGGCATTTGTGCTGACCCTCTGCTTAGGGGTGAGTTTCCCCTGAGGTTAATTAGAAATTCAATTAGTTGTGGCACCAGTGCTGTGGGATGAGGGCGATCACCATGGCAGAAGCTCACTGTGCTTCCTCTTGCAGGGCTGCTCCTGGTTTGAGGTGAGGGTTGGTGGTGGGTGAAAGCAAGTTATGTTTGATAAAGGCTTTGAGATAAACCTTGGAACATTTCTGGCATCAGTCACATGATCTCCATCCAACAACAGCCAACACAATTCTTGTCTTGCATGGAAAAAGCAGCAGATAAAGTCTCAGATGAAACACAGGAAAGATGGAAATGTGGCTTTCTTAGCTAAGGCTATGGGCTGAGATCAGACTTATTTAAAATCTGATCAGTTTAAGGCATGCTGGAATACCCTGAGTTTGCAGAATGCTTGTCTACTGTTAGGAGAATGATGTTGATGTAACATACACTCCATGGAAAGTTTCCTGGAATCAGCCTGAGAAGCCTTGTTGTGATTCTAAGGCTCTGAACACCTTAGAAGGTTGGGACCCTAAAGTGGGTCGCAATCCCATTTTAATGGGGTTGTCAGGGCTGGTTTTAGACCGGTTGGGACCTGGGGCCAAAGCCGAAACCCGAGCCCCACTGCCCAGGGCTGAAGCCTGAGACGCACCACCCACTTACAAGCTCTCTGCCCAGGGCTGAAGCCCTTGATCTTTGGTTTGACCCCTTCCCCTCCACCCTTCTGGAGTAGTGGGGCTTGGGTGGGCTCAGGCTTCAGTTCCTCCTCTTGGGGTCATGTAGTAATTTTTGTCAGAGGGGGTCATGGTGCAATGAAGTTTGAGAATCTCTGGTCTAGATATTAATTCCTTGTAAAGTGATGCTGTTACTCAATTCAAGGGTGTCTTCCAGGAACAAACTATCATTATTATCATAATTCAATACTTTAGACATCAAAAGCCTTAATGAGTGTTTGCGAAGAGGGTTGATATCCAGTGTGTCAAGGAAGTGGAACATCCATCACAAGTGATATCATCCCTGTTATCTACGTGGATAAACAAAGGCACATTGAGAATAAGGTCTTACAGGAAATGAGTTGCAGAGACAGAATTAGACACATTAGTCTTGAAAACACGTGCTTCCCATTGAGCCTGGACCCTGTGAGACCCTTCAGATTTTTGGATTCTAAATGTGTGACTAAGAGGAGAGTAATACATAGAGCAGCGGTTCTCAAACGGTGGGTCAGGACCCCAAAGTGGGTTGTGACCCCCATTTTAATAGGGTCTCCAGAGCTGGTTTAGACTTGCTGAGGCCCAGGGCCAAAGCCCAAGCCAAAGCCAGAAGGCTTTAGCCCTGGGTAGTGGGGCTAAGCTTACAGGCCTCTGCCCTTGGGCTTCGGCTTTGTCCCCATGGCCTGGGGCAGTGGGGCTTTTGCTTTGCCCCCCCCCCCCCCCCCCCCGCGAGTAGCAGGACTTGGGTAGGATCAGGCTTTAGGCTCACCTCCTGTGGTGCTGTCATAATTTTTGAGAACCCCTGGCATAGAGAGATGCATTCATGAGTTCTTTTTTTGTTTTGTTTTGACAAGTTTCTGGAGGAAATATCTTCTGATTCTTCTGCATCGGAGTGACCAAACTTTATATTGGAATTCTAAATTCAAGTTGACTATCCTACACCACTGATTACCAGCTATGTAACTGACATACTCAGCAAATAAATGTGGAACAAGTGAAGGGTCCATGTTGCTGGAGGAGGAGGAGGAAAAATGTTTTGAGGCAAACGAGGCTGGAGTTAAGATTTTGTTTGACAATAACATCTGGATTTTGCACAGGAAGACTTGTGTCTTATCACTTCAGTACTTAATATTTGAATTATAAATGGCAATTTATAATCTTAAGCCACCAATGAACATTTATATAATTTACATCCTGATCATTCCTTTGGAAAATTAGTATCTCCATGTACAAAGATGGCAAAATTAAAGTGGATCAGCACATTATTTAGTTGGTCTTTGCTTACGCTTAGATCAGAAGAGAATTCGTCCAGAAGCTTGCCAAACAAAACAAGAATACGATAGAGTCGCCGTAATCATTACAGTCATGTAAATTGCATATAAGGAAGCCCAAAACAAGAAAAGTTATTAACAAAACACTTGATTAATGTCACGTAATGAGGTTTACTAATGTTCAACCCAGAGAGTAGCATGTGGCATGAGAAATTGGACTACGTGGTTTTATTGCTATCTCTGCAACTGACTCCTTGGGTGACCTTCCGCATAGCGTGCCTCTGTTTATTTTCATAGAAAATAAGGATACGGACACTTTTGTGTCGGATGGTAAGTGGTAACTCAGGATACCACCCACTTCACAAACAGTCATTAAAGTTCTATATATGCAAAGTGTTGTATGATTACAATGTTGATGTTTTGTTCATAGACGATGCCCATGTTTGAATAATAGAGTCACTTCAAAAATGTATTTCAGTTGCTCTCATTTCTAGGACTTAGTTAGGTCATGATTTCTCGCTTCATAATTTGTAGCTGTGTAGATTTTCATTATATAGCAGCTACGTGTTTCTCTTTTACATAAAATTCCTTTGTATAGTTATTGAGCCAGCTGTAAATCGTTCCAGCTCTGTTGATTACTGGAACTATTTCTGCAAGAGAGAGACCTGGAAACATGACATCCAGTTGGTGAGAGTATGCATTCACCTAACTCATTCCACAAGGTCTCTTGCTTGGTCAGTGATGCCTTTTTTTCATCTTCCTGTCTTTCACTTGGGCTCTCTTGACACACTTTCCCATAAGAGCTCCCTTCTCTTAGCTGCTCATGGATGGATATGTGATTCTAGGTTCAAGATTGTAAGTCCAGGCCTTTATAAAACATTGTGCCACCAACCCTGAACACAATCAACGAGCAGCACTGGAACAAATAGTACTGTGTGCTTCTGCCACGATGCTCTACCATTCATTTCAGTATGCATTGGATTAGATGCATTATGGGTGGATGTGCAGAGTACACAGAATACAGGCTCCCTGAAATTGCAGTGTTTAATGCTGGAATATCCCAAACCAATATCAGCATGGATTTGAAAGACCAGACTGGATTGTTGTACATGCTACTGATGCTCAGATCCATGTCTAAATTTCCTTCAGATTCATTCCCACTTCCCAATGAAGTCAGGAGAATGATACAGGAATGTAGCATACCCATGAAAATTTTCATAGGAATGAAACCTGCAGGGTGTAGTTTGCATGTTGTACCATGTGAGGTTGAGAATAGACTAATGAACATAAAGACTGAGGAAAGAGTTACCTCACTTAAAAGAGTCACAACAAACACTCCAATAAAATGTGTTTTGTAACTAATAAGGACCTGATGCACAAATGGTGTCTCTGTTCCTCCAGACAGTTTGAAAAACTCTATAAAAGCTCCCGCCACTCAGGGCTCTTCTAACCACTTCTCTTGACTTACTGTCCTCGGTGAACTAGATAAGTCTGATTTGAATCAATCTCTCTCTAACTTTTGAGGTGTCACATAAGTAATCTCTTCAATTCAGGACTAAATCTTGTATGTTGACTCTGTGATTCTCAGCAATTTTAAGGAGTTTTTCTGTCATTTTTTGTGACTGTTAAGTTGCAGACATTAGCGGATTCAGGTTTTAGAAGTTAAGCGTGGGATTTGCAGAGGAACATACGTGTTTCTGACACAGCGTTCCTATGACTCCTAACTGGAGACAGGAAATTGGAATCCCTTTGGCAGCTCTGAATAATCTCAATGCACAGCTTTCATTGAGGGGTTTTGGGAAGAAACCCCTCCACTTTCTTCCATAAAGGGCCATTTCAGTGTTGTTCTACTTCATTGGGAAGTGGCTGGTACTCAATACTGTTTGAGACAGAGTAATTGTTTCAGTGGACCTCCAGTCTGATCTAGTATGACAATTCCTATGTTATGTGTGCAACTCACAATTTTAGATGCAGATTTTGGCTGGTGTAAATTAGCATAGCTCCTTTAAATTAAGTGTAATTGAGCTGATTTAACCCAGCTGACAATCTGGTCCTTCGAGTTTTGTATTGAAAATAGATTATTGTCCATTCACTCATTAGCAAGTCTTGCTGCCTCACAAGCTTGACAACCCGCAACGCCATAATCTGCTCAAGGAGAGAAGTGGTTAGCATGCTGTGGCAAAATGCACACAGGGAAACGAACATTATGAATTTTATTCCTGCCATGCTTTGAATAAACATTTTGTCAAAGGGAGTAAATATCTCATTCATAGAAAGGGTCTCTATCATATGTTTAATCTACTGTCAATATTTTTCAGAGAAAGGGATTGAGAGGGTCAAAGAGCTTAGTTGAGAAGGAGGTTAAGAGTAAGTGGAAGAAGAGGACTAGTACAAAGAAATGGGAGGCCACACATAGCCAGGAACTGTGGGTCTAGGTCATCATTTGCCTGCTCTCTGTACTTGGTCTCCAGTACAATAGTAACTGAGCCTTGATCCTTTATTCCACCATCCCTAGTGCATTATGTTGACTCTTTCCCCTGCTGTGTTTCAGGTGTACCTCCAACACAGAAAGATGTCTTTTGATGAAAGTATTATCGGCGAATTGTACTATAACCCCTGCTGCTATGGAGGCTATCGTGGTTACAGAAGTTATGGCTACTGTAGACCATGGTGTTACCAAAGGCCGTACCAGTATGGTTGGGGCCATCACTACAAATGCTGTTACCCTTACCCTTACCAGTGGGGCTGTGGGTATGGCTATGGAAACGGTTGGCCATGTTTTGCTGAGGAGGAATAGACCTGGAACATGGAAAGACCAGGAAATATAAAGCAAGATTCAGATTTTTGGCTGAGTTTATGGACAATGGTTTTCAGAAATGCAGAGCGTCCTTGACTCCCCTGGGAGTCGTGTGTGCTCAGCTCCTCAGTAAATCTGCCCCATATCTCTATTTCCCCCGTTACACTTTATGACTGTTTCCTCTAATACTTTCCAAACTCTCTGCTTCTTCTAGAATGATCAGTTTAGGCATGCATCTCAATTCCATGAAGGTCCCTTTAGGCCACTGTGACACAGTAAGTGAAGCAAGAGCCTTGTGGGTGGGTCAAAAAACATTTACACTCACTTGAAGGCTCCTTAAAGATCTGTGTAAGGGGCCATTGTGCCAATGAGAATCGAGCCCTATGTGTTCTGGCCTTTTCATGAATATGTGCCATTGGTCTCTGGTTTCAACAGTGCTACAAAAGTTGTATATTGGTGAGGCAGCTTAGTCCTGGATTAAGTTGTGCTTTGTCTTGTTTGATTCTGACTGTGATGAAAGACATATCTCAAAATGGCTGCAAACAGGCCTTAATTGTCAAACTTTACAGCTGCAATGAAGAAAGAACAACATCTGGTGTGAAATGTATCACCTTGAAGCCAGTGATTCATTGCAGACCTTCTTGAAACCCTGGAAATATATTCTTTCTCCTGTGCATTCCTTCTGTCTCTTGCTGTGTACTATTCTTGTTTTTTTCACATTAAACTGATTCTGTATCATAATACCAGCCTTCTGGTTTTTCTTTCTGCTCCATTCCTTATTTAGCAACCACTGTGGCCCAGGTTCACAGATCTCCTTAGGCGCTGACTCTTATTGAAATCAGTATGTACAAGGCACCTAAACACCTTTGTGAATCTGGGCCTGTGTGTAAACATTCACTGCTGTGCAGAAAGCCAGTGCACATGCACTGCTTAATTCCCATTGGAGCTCTGTAGTGAGAGGTGGATCAGGTCTGGCAAGAGTCTGCAATTCATAAGAGAGGTATTACCCCTGCCGTTCCCTTCTATATACTGAGTAACCCAAATAACCTTCAGATATCTTCCCATTGTAAACTCCAGTGAAGTCAGGAAAACAATACCAGAATGTAGTTTGCCAAAAAACCTTTAACTTGAAAGACACCTGCAGAGCATATAATGTAATGTGCATACCATACTATCACAGTTTCTGTTAACTGTTCCTGTGATCCCTCTAGGGCAGTCCCTTAAGGTTTCTGACTCCAAGGTGTCACCTATTTTGGGTAGAGAGACATTCCTCTCTCTCCCATCTGACCACAGGTTTTAAGGCTGCACAGATCCCTGCCTTAAAGTGTGATATCCCCAACTATCCAGTCTAAAGGCCAGTTCCTGTATGCTGCTTTCTCTCTGAAATCTGCTAACAGCATATTGCTAATAATTACAATTCATCACTCTGCTCTTTCTAAGAACACAGCAGGATTCTTAAGATAAAAGCATTACAGAGAAGACATGTAAAAACAATAAAAGTTCCTCCATGCATCCTGAAAGCTTGCCAGAGGTCACCATCAGCCCTATGCATTCCTAGCTGGCCAAAGCCTTTCCAGCCCTTCTGCCAGGGTGGAAACCCCCTTGAAGAGAAGGCCTGGTCATTTGTGGATGAGAAAGAAGTCCCTGAGTCAGTTCAAACCCAGCCTTTTTATATCAAGTTCTTTTCTTTGTCGTTCTCTGGAAAACCCAGTTCGCACTGGTAATTCATGAATAACCCCAGTGGCACCTCTTTGGAGGTGTTTCCATTAGTCAATGATTTATCTTAATCACTCTCCACTGTTTTAGTTCTTGAAGAAGCTGTGGTAACCTTCCCCCTTGGAGTAGAATGCAATCATACAATCCCTGGCCCACAGTTATACATAAACTTCACACAATGGAGTCCTGTGAAGGTTCGGCATAGAATTGCAATATACGTCACAACTCTCATGTGAGGTTGATAATAGACAAATAATCGCAAACACAGAGGAAAACAATTCTATTGATTGATAGAATGACTTGTTCAACAAAATTTGGTTTGTAACTAATAAGGACCTTATGAAGAAAGGGTGTCTCAGATCCTCCAGGGTTCAGATCCTCAATAGTCCCTGTTGAGATATGGGACTATTCTAATGACATCTTGTGACCTCTTTTCTTTGGTAAAGTGGGTAAGGCTGATCTGAATCACTCTCAATATTACTGGTGAGGTGTCACATTGGTGCTAGTTGTAATTTAGGAGTAAATCTTGCATATACACTCTGTGGTTCTTATGAATTATGGGACTTATTGTGAGATCTTGGACATGTCATTTGCCCCTTTTGTGTGCCTATGTCTGAAAAATGGGAACAGAGATATTTACTTATGTCATAAATATAAAGGGAAGGCTGACCACCTTTAAATCCCTCCTGGCCAGAGGAAAAACCCTTTCAAAGGGTTAAGAAGCTAAAGATAACCTCTCTGGCACCTGACCAAAATGACGATTGAGGAGACAAGATACTTTCAAAGCTGGGGGGGGGGAGGAGGAGGGAACAAAAGCTTCTCTCTATCTGTATGTTGCCTTTGCAGGGACCAGAGCAGAAATGCAGGTCAGAACTCCTGTAAAGGGTTAATAAGCAATCTAGTTAGACATGCGTTAGATTCTATTTTGTTTAAATGGCTGATAAAATAAGCTGTGCTGAATAGAATGTAGATTCCTGTTTTTGTGTCTTTTTGTGACTTAAGGTTTAGTCTAGAGGGATTCTCTATGTTTTGAATCTGATTATCCTGTAAGGTATTTACCATCCTGATTTTACAGAGGTGATTCTTTTACTTTTTCTTCAATTAAAATTCTTCTTTTAAAAACCTGATTGCTTTTTGCTTGTTCTTAAGATCCAAGGGTTTGGGTCTGTGTTCACCTATGCAAATTGGTGAGGATTTTTATCAAGCCTTCCCCAGGAAAGGGGGGTAGGGCTTGGGGGATTTTGGGGGGAAAGACTTTCCAAGTGGGCTCTTTCCTGGTAATATTTTGTTAGACACTTGGTGGTGTCAGCAATAAAGTCCAGGGACAAAAGGTAAAATAGTTTGTACCTTGGGGAAGTTTTAACCTAAACTGGTAAAAATAAGCTTAGGGGTTTTTTCATGCAGGTCCCCACATCTGTACCCTAGAGTTCAGAGTGGGGAAGGAACCTTGACAACTTACATTACAGACATAAACTGCACAAAAAGAAAAGGAGTACTTGTGGCACCTTAGAGACTAACAAATTTATTAGAGCATAAGCTTTCGTGAGCTACAGCTCACTTCATCGGATGCATTTGGTGGAAAAAACAGAGGAGAGATTTATATACACACACAGAGAACATGAAACGATGGGTTTATCATACACACTGTAAGGAGAGTGATCACTTAAGATAAGCCATCACCAGCAGCAGGGGGGGGAAAGGAGGAAAACCTTTCAGGGTGACAAGCAAGGCAGGCTATTTCCAGCAGTTAACAAGAATATCTGAGGAACAGTGGGGGGTGGGGTGGGGGAGAGAAATAACACGGGGAAATAGTTTTACTTTGTGTAATGACTCATCCATTCCCAGTCTCTATTCAAGCCTAAGTTAATTGTATCCAGTTTGCAAATTAATTCCAATTCAGCAGTCTCTCATTGGAGTCTGTTTTTGAAGCTTTTTTGTTGAAGTATAGCCACTCTTAGGTCTGTGATCGAGTGACCAGAGAGATTGAAGTGTTCTCCACTTGGTTTTTGAATGTTATAATTCTTGACGTCTGATTTGTGTCCACTCATTCTTTTATGTAGAGACTGTCCAGTTTGACCAATGTACATGGCAGAGGGGCATTGCTGGCACATGATGGCATATATCACATTGGTAGATGCGCAGGTGAACGAGCCTCTGATAGTGTGGCTGATGTGATTAGGCCCTATGATGGTGTCCCCTGAATAGATATGTGGACAGAGTTGGCAACGGGCTTTGTTGCAAGGATAGGTTCCTGGGTTAGTGGTTCTGTTGTGCGGTGTGTGGTTGCTGGTGAGTATTTGCTTCAGATTGGGGGGCTGTCTGTAAGCAAGTACTGGCCTGTCTCGCAAGATCTGTGAGAGTGATGGGTCGTCCTTCAGGATAGGTTGTAGATCCTTGATGATGCGTTGGAGAGGTTTTAGTTGGGGGCTGAAGGTGATGGCTAGTGGCGTTCTGTTCTTTTCTTTGTTGGGCCTGTCCTGTAGTAGGTGACTTCTGGGTACCCTTCTGGCTCTGTCAATCTGTTTCTTCACTTCAGCAGGTGGGTATTGTAGTTGTAGGAATGCATGATAGAGATCTTGTAGGTGTTTGTCTCTGTCTGAGGGGTTGGAGCAAATGCGGTTATATCGTAGAGCTTGGCTGTAGACAATGGATCGAGTGGTATGATCTGGATGAAAGCTAGAGGCATGTAGGTAGGAATAGCGGTCAGTAGGTTTCCGGTATAGGGTGGTGTTTATGTGAGCATCGCTTATTAGCACCGTAGTGTCCAGGAAGTGGATCTCTTGTGTGGACTGGTCCAGGCTGAGGTTGATGGTGGGATGGAAATTGTTGAAATCCTGGTGGAATTCCTCAAGGGCTTCTTTTCCATGGGTCCAGATGATGATGATGTCATCAATGTAGCGCAAGTAGAGTAGGGGCATTAGGGAACGAGAGCTGAGGAAGCGTTGTTCTAAGTCAGCCATAAAAATGTTGGCATACTGTGGGGCCATGCGGGTACCCATTGCAGTGCCGCTGATTTGAAGGTCTCCATTGTCCCGAAATGTGAAATAGTTATGGGTGAGGACAAAGTCACAAAGTTCAGCCACCAGGTTAGCCGTGACATTATCGGGGATACTGTTTCTGACGGCTTGTAGTCCATCTTTGTGTGGAATGGTGGTGTAGAGGCTTCTACATCCATAGTGGCTAGGATGGTGTTTTTAGGAAGATCACCAATGGACTGTAGTTTCCTCAGGAAGTCAGTGGTGTCTCGAAGATAGCTGGGAGTGCTGGTAACGTAGGCCTGAGGAGGGAGTCTACATAGCCAGACAATCCTGCTGTCAGGGTGCCAATGCCTGAGATGATGGGGTGTCCAGGATTTCCAGGTTTATGGATCTTGGGTAGCAGGTCGGGGTTCTAGGGGTGTGTCTGTGCAGATTTGTTCTTGTGCTTTTTCAGGGAGTTTCTTGAGCAAATGCTGTAGTTTCTTTTGGTAACTCTCAGTGGGATCAGAGGGTAATGGCTTGTAGAAAGTGGTGTTGGAGAGCTGCCTAGTAGCCTCTTGTTCATACTCCGACCTATTCATGATGACGACAGCACCTCCTTTGTCAGCCTTTTTGATTATGATGTCAGAGTTGTTTCTGAGGCTGTGGATGGCACTGTGTTCTGCATGGCTGAGGTTATGGGGCAAGCGATGCTGCTTTTCCACAATTTCAGCTCGTGCACGTCGGCGGAAGCACTCTATGTAGAAGTCCAGGCTGCTGTTTCGACCTTCAGGAGGAGTCCACCCAGAATCCTTCTTTTTGTAGTGTTGGTAGGAAGGTCTCTGTGGGTTAATATGTTGGTCAGAAGTGTGTTGGAAATATTCCTTGAGTCGGAGACGTCGAAAATAGGATTCTAGTCACCACAGTATCATGTTCGTGGGGGTGGAGGGGCAAAAGGAGAGGCCCCGAGATAGGACAGATTCTTCTGCTGGGCTAAAAGTATAGTTGGATAGATTAACAATATTGCTGGGTGGGTTACGGGAACCACTGTTGTGGCCCCTTGTGTCATGTAGTAGTTTAGATAGCTTAGTGTCCTTTTTCTTTTGTAGAGAAGCAAAGTGTGTGTTGTAAATGGCTTGTCTAGTCCAGCCACAAGGGCCCCTCTGCCATGTACATTGGTCAAACTGGACAGTCTCTATGTAAAAGAATGAATGGACACAAATCAGACGTCGAGAATTATAACATTCAAAAACCAGTTGGAGAACATTTCAATCTCTCTGGTCACTCGATTACAGACCTAAGAGTGGCTATCCTTCAACAAAAAAGCTTCAAAAACAGACTCCAACGAGAGACTGCTGAATTGGAATTAATTTCCAAACTGGATACAATTAATTTAGGCTTGAATAGAGACTGGGAATGGATGAGTCATTACACAAAGTAAAACTATTTCCCCATGGTATTTCTCCCCCCCACCCCACCCCCCACTGTTCCTCAGATATTCTTGTTAACTGCTGGAAATAGCCTACCTATTCACCAAGGATGAATGCACTATAAGGTGGGTAGAAAGCTGGCTAGATTGTCGGGCTCAACGGGTAGTGATCAATGGCTCCATGTCTAGTTGGCAGCCGGTGTCAAGTGGAGTGCCCCAGGGGTCGGTCCTGGGGCCCGTTTTGTTCAATATCTTCATAAATGATCTGGAGGATGGTGTGGATTGCACTCTCAGCAAATTTGCGGATGATACTAAACTGGGAGGAGTGGTAGATACGCTGGAGGGGAGGGATAGGATACAGAAGGACCTAGACAAATTGGAGGATTGGGCCAAAAGAAATCTAATGAGGTTCAATAAGGATAAGTGCAGGGTCCTGCACTTAGGATGGAAGAATCCAATGCACCGCTACAGACTAGGGACCGAATGGCTCGGCAGCAGTTCTGCGGAAAAGGACCTAGGGGTGACAGTGGACGAGAAGCTGGATATGAGTCAGCAGTGTGCCCTTGTTGCCAAGAAGGCCAATGGCATTTTGGGATGTATAAGTAGGGGCATAGCGAGCAGATCGAGGGACGTGATCGTTCCCCTCTATTCGACACTGGTGAGGCCTCATCTGGAGTACTGTGTCCAGTTTTGGGCCCCAGACTACAAGAAGGATGTGGATAAATTGGAAAGAGTACAGCGAAGGGCAACAAAAATGATTAGGGGTCTAGAGCACATGACTTATGAGGAGAGGCTGAGGGAGCTGGGATTGTTTAGTCTGCAGAAGAGAAGAATGAGGGGGGATTTGATAGCTGCTTTCAACTACCTGAAAGGGGGTTTCAAAGAGGATGGCTCTAGACTGTTCTCAATGGTAGCAGATGACAGAACGAGGAGTAATGGTCTCAAGTTGCAATGGGGGAGGTTTAGATTGGATATTAGGAAAAACTTTTTCACTAAGAGGGTGGTGAAACACTGGAATGCGTTACCTAGGGAGGTGGTAGAATCTCCTTCCTTAGAGGTTTTTAAGGTCAGGCTTGACAAAGCCCTGGCTAGGATGATTTAACTGGGACTTGGTCCTGCTTTGAGCAGGGGGTTGGACTAGATGACCTTCTGGGGTCCCTTCCAACCCTGATATTCTATATTCTATGATTCTACCTTGCTTGTCACCATGAAAGGTTTTCCTCCTTTCCCCCCCTGCTGCTGGTGATGGCTTATCTTAAGTGATGAAAAAGAAAAGGAGTACTTGTGGAACCTTAGAGACCAACAAATTTATTAGAGCATAAGCTTTCGTGAGCTACAGCTCACGAAAGCTTATGCTCTAATAAATTTGTTGGTCTCTAAGGTGCCATAAGTACTCCTTTTCTTTTTGCGAATACAAACTAACACGGCTGCTACTCTGAAACCTGTGCTTAGGTGATCACTCTCCTTACAGTGTGTATGATAAACCCATTGTTTCATGTTCTCTGTGTGTGTATATAAATCTCCCCTCTGTTTTTTCCACCAAATGCATCCGATGAAGTGAGCTGTAGCTCACGAAAGCTTATGCTCAAATAAATTTGTTATTCTCTAAGGTACCACAAGTACTCCTTTTCTTTTTGCGAATACAGACTAACACAGCTGCTACTCTGAAACCTGTCATAAACTGCACAACTCACTATCCAAATAATTGTTCCATGGACCTTTCCTCCCATGCTTTTTGTGTGCATCCATAATAAGGACTAATAGTAGGAAAAGGTTCCTTTAATATGGATACTTCATCTAGAGCCCTTTGATCAAACAAAGCTCAGTTTGCATGACTAATGCTACCTCAGGCCCTAATGATGAATTTTCTAATTAATCTTTCTATGTCCATGCATGCCTGTGCAACTCTTAAACAGAAATTCCTGTGGGCCTTAATTCTGGACTCACCAGTTCTCTTTTATCATAACTATCTATTTTCCACCAGTTTCTTCTCTGCCAGATACTCCACTGATGTGTAGAGATTAGAATCCGGCTAGAGAGTTGTCATTCATGCCAGGCTAATGTTGGTGTAAATTCTGCAAGATCGGATACTAGACCCTTAATTTGCAATCACTTTACGAGATCCAGGGGCAATGGCAGTTTGATATTGAAGTTTTGGATTTCACTCCACTTGATAAAACTCAATTAAATGTATATTTTTGTCATTTTTTGCTCATAAACTGGGCTGCAGCAATTTCTAGGGTCCCGTGAGAGACAATAGTCAAAATTGGCTTCATCTGGAATGTTGCAAACACAATTGACTGAGTCTGTTCTCCCAAAATACAATGTGTATTAATTCTGTAAGGGTCATTAAGATAGCATGGGACCCACAGCACTGCTAATGAGAATTGTCCTATACAATTATATTATCTAAAAATGAGGTACCATGGCTTGACATGGAAGAAACCTTACCTGAAAGAATATCTTTTTCATGTGGGGTGTTCTCATTTTCAAAAGATGGACGTTTTTAACTGATCGTTTTTTTCTAGGATTTTTTTTTTTGAGAGTCTGCTCTCAATTACATGTGTTCGTTGTGACAAATCATGAAACCAGAATCAGTATCTTTTGGGAAATGCTTTGTATTAAGATTATCTATCACCGTGTGCAAAGCAAGGTAGGTTAGATTGTGTTTGACACACACAAAGGGGAGGGTTACCACAGCTCCTTCAGAAACTAACACAGTGACTAAGGTAAATAACTGAGGAATGGAAACACCTCCAGAGAGGTGCCACCCCTGGGAGGCTGGCGTAAGGGTTGTGCAGCCTTAAATCCTCAGGTGAGAAGGGAGCCTGATGAAGATCTCCAGCTAAGAAAGCTGACGATTGGGAGATGAAGGAATCACAGGGAGAGATAAAGTTCCAGTTACCCTGAAATGGTGATAATATGATATTCACATTATACCTAGATACATACAGGAAAGTATTACGTGTCTCTCTCACACTGATTTCAGTATAGGTTAGATGCCAAAGTAATTCTGTGGACCTCGGCCACAGTGGATGGTAAATAAGAAATGGAGCAGAAAGGAAAACCAAAAGGCTGGTAATATGATGCAGAATGACTTTAATGTGAATTAGAAGAGGAGTACGTAGAAAGAGACACAAGCAATGAAGAGCAGAAAGAAAATATTTCCAGAAAAAAGAAAAGGAGGGCTTGTGGCACCTTAGAGACTAACAAATTTATTTGAGCATAAGCTTTCGTGAGCTACAGCCCACTTCACTGGATGCATTCAGTGGAAAATACAGTGGGGAAAACTGTATTTTCCACTTGAGTGCCACAAGTACTCCTTTTCTTTTTGCGGATACAGACTAACACGGCTGCTACTCTGAAACCTGTCATGTTTCCAAAGTTTCAAGCATGTCTACAATGGCTCCCAGGTGATGCATTTCACAACAGATCTTCTTCCTTCATTGCAGCTGTGGAGATTGACAGTGAAGTCCTGTTTCCAGCATTTTTATTCCAGTCAGGATCAAATGAGACAAAGCAGAATGTGAGCAGAGCACTACGCTGTTTCTCTGTGATTCATCTTCCGTAGCAAAGTTAAAGGCAGAGACAAATGGCCCATACTCAGGAAGAGGCCAGTACACCCAGGGCCTAATTTTCACTGACACTAAGATCCCTTTATGTTGCTCTGTAAGGAGCCTGCATGTGTGTGTAAATGTATTTGTGCCAACTTTAAGGTCCCTGCCTCAGTGACACTGTCAGAGTGGCCTAAGGGGCTTTTGTGGAATTGGGAGTCAGGCCTTTAGAGAGTTCTAGAAAAAGCCGTTAGAAGAGGAGGCAATAGCGGAAACAGTCATAAAGGGAAATACAGCTACGAGGCAGGTTTCCTGAGGCACTGGGCAATCACAGCTCCCATGGCAGTAGTGGTTGCTCAGCATTTCTGAAAGCCATTGCCCATAAGCTGATTGGTGAATCGTATCTTGCTTTTCGTTTCCTGGTTGTTCCTTGTTCTGGGTCTATTGCTCCTCAGCGAAACATGGCCAGCATCTTCCATAGCCGTACCCACTGCCCCATCGGTAAGGGTAAGAGTAGCAGGAATCATAATTATGGCCCCAACCATAACTGTATGGCCTATAGTAACCCCATGGCTGATAGCAGTCATAACGGCCCCTACAACCGCCCCAGCCCCCATTCCAACAGGGGTCACAGCCCCAATTATGAGAAATCTTTTGGTGGTGGTAAGTCATCTTTCTGCGTTGGAGGTAAACCTGAAACACACAGCAGGGAAAAGAGTCAGTGTAATGCATTAGAGCCAAGAGCATGAAAAGGAAAAAGCTCAGTTCCTATTGTAACACGGGCTAGAGACAGAGAGACAGAGACGGGAAATGATAACCTAGCCCCTCAGTTCCCAGTTACATTTTGCTTCCTATTGCCTCGTCCTAGTCCCCTTGTTCCCCACTCTCTTAGCCTCCCTCCTAACCAACCCTTCTGAACCCTTCTGAGTCCCTTTCTCTTAAAAACACTGAATGGAGCAAATAAAGTACAATATAGAATATTTCTGTCAGACACTCATGGGATTTTTTCCCCCTTATACAGAAAGTTTATATAAAGTATGGGCAGGATAAAGGTGAACTTGTGAGGATTTAACCTCAGAATGCAAACCACTTCTCTTCTGGTATGAGAGTGTGGCGCTTTGGTTTCGAATGCCAGATCCTGAGCAGGAAGATATCGGCACTGTTCAGCTGAATTCGGGGATCTAAGCTAATTTACACCAATTGTAGATATGAATCTAAAATTGTTACTAGTGCACATAAGGACATAGAAATTGCCATACTGGATCAGACCAGAAGTCCGTCTTATGCATTAGTATTTCTGAAGTATTGTTGAGTACCAGAGGCCACCGCCTAGAGAAGTACACAGGCGTGGTCTCTTGTGGAATAAACTGGGGATGTTTCTTTCTAACACCGCTTAGTTAAAGGTTGAGTATAAGATTTTTTCAAAGCTATCTAAGAAATTTGAACACCTAATTCCTAATTGAAATAAACAGGAACTAGTGTCCCAAATGCCTATGTAAGTACCAGTGAAAATTTCAGCCTTTACTTCTAAACCATGAATCTGCCAGTTCCTGCAACTGAATAACTGCTATTTTAATGGAAAAAATCCCTTTATGTAGCCAATATTCACAGTTATACGCAAGATTCAGTCCTAATTTAAAACCATCGCTAATGTAACATTTCCATAGTTCTAGAGACAAATAGGACTTACCAAGCTCACCAAGGAGGATAAATCAAGGGAAGTGGTTAAAGAATCCTGAGTCCCAAGAGCTTTTATACAATTTCACATACTGCCTGGAGAATCTGAGACACCCTTTAGTTTAAGGTCTTAAATGATTACAAAACACGCTTTGCTATGCACGTCACTCCTTCATCTGATATAATTGTTTTCAGATTATGTTTTCAGCCTCCCATGGCATGACATGCCCAAAACACCCTATAGGTTTCTTTCATCTGAAAAGTTTTATGGGGCACAATCTAACCTGAAATTGTTCTAGTGACCTCCATCAGATTTACAGTAGGAATTAATGCAAAGGTTAGTCAGAGCTGTATCTATTGCACAATCTGCTGTCCTGTAAAAGAATCCAGTCTGGTCCTTGTGAGCCATGCTAGTATGTCTTTGGGGAATTACATAGTTCCTCCTAAAATTCGTAGGAAGAAAGGACCACTGTGGAAAGCCTGCACCCTCAAGTTTTCTGATCTACTGCCCATTGAAGTCAATGACAGTCATTACTCTGCACGGGCTTTGTCTCAGGCTCTATGACTTGAAATTGCCCTCTGAAAAAATTATAGCATAGCACCTGTGCACCACTTAAGTTCCACTTAAGCCTTCAAAATAGATCTTGATAGAGACCTGAGAGTTGATTAGGTCTTTGTGCTGGCCCTCTTCTCAGGGGTGAATTTCCTCTCATGCTGATTAGAAATTCAGTTCATGATTATGAACCTCCACTGTGTCACCAATGCTAAGGGATCGTGGGATCATACTGGCAGAAGCTTAGTGTGCTGCCTACTGCGGGGCTGCTCTGGGGTTGAGCTGAGGGATGGTGGTGGGTGAAAACAAGCAGTGCAGTCTATTAGAAAGGCTTTGAGCTAAATCTTGGAATATTTATGGCATCATCAACTTGATCTCCATCCAACAGCAGCCAAGGCAAATTGTGGTGTTGCAAGAAAATACAGCTGATTAGATGAAACACAGGAAAGATGGAGATGTGGTCTTCTTAGCCAAGGCTATGGGCTGAGATTAGATTAATTGAAAATCTGATCAGCTTTAGGGCGTGCTGCAAGACCTTCAGCTTGCAGAATGCTTGTCTGCCTTGCTGAGAATTATTTTCCAAGTGTAACAGACAACATACATTGTTTCCTCTAACCAGGCAAGCGTGACGAACTTTCTTATGATTTAAAAGCACTGAACATCTTTAAATTCCGTGGAATTGTTTTGATTCATTCCAGTTGATCTCCTTATCTTAAACTTTCCAAAGAAATTTGTACAATAAAAGGAATTGGAAAGCTTCTTTTAAATGGAAATCAAATAATTTGAAATCCTGAGCTGCAAATCACAACCTCATTAGTGGAATGACTCAAGTCACCTTGACATGCAAATTTTTAAAGGTGAGTATATTACTCAATTGAATGGCGTCTTTCATTATCAAACTATTAATATAATAATAATATACCGCTTTATATATGAAAAGCTTTAATGAGTGCTTGTGAAGTGCTTTGATATTCAGAGTCCTGAGGAAGTAGAGTATCCTCCATGAGTGTTATGATCCCTGTTTTTATGCAGAGAAACAGAGGCACGTTAAGGTGAAGGTCAGACAAGAAGCAAGTTGCAAAATCAGAAATAAAACCCAGTAGACTTGACAACATGTGCTATGTACTTACCATTGGTTCTGAACTCACTTAGACCCTTCACATTTTTGACTTTCAAATAGGTCAGGTTGAAATTTCAAGTCACAAAAGGGCCTGAGACAAAATACCCTATCGGTTTATTTCATCTGAAAAGTTTTATGGGACACAATCTTTCCTGGAATCATTCTAGTGACCTCCATCGGATTTACAATAGGAATTAATCTGAAGGTTAATCAGAGCTGTATCTGTTGCATAACTACTATTTTTAAAAGAAAAGGAGTACTTGTGGCACCTTAGAGACTAACACATTTATTAGAGCATAAGCTTTCGTGAGCTATGCATCCAATGAAGTGAGCTGTAGCTCACGAAAGCTTATGCTCTAATAAATGTGTTAGTCTCTAAGGTGCCACAAGTACTCCTTTTCTTTTTGCGAATATAGACTAACACGGCTGCTACTCTGAAACCTGTTACTATTTTAAAGGAACAACCCCTTTATGTAGACAATACTCACAAAGTTGTATAAAAGTTTGAGTCTTAAATTAAAACCATCACTAATGCAACATCTGCTAGTATGTGGTGGGGGCATTGCATAGTTCTTCCTTAACTTCGTAGGAGGGAAGAAACACTGTGCAAAGCCTGCACTCTCAAGTTTTCTAATCTACTGCCCATTGAAGTCAATGGGAGTCATTACTCTGGGTGGGTTTTGTCTCAGGCCCTGTGACTTGATATTTCAACCTGACCTATTTGAATGCCAAGAATGTGAAGAGTCTAAGAGGGCTCAGGACCATTGGTAAGTACATAGCAGATATCAAGACTACTGGGTTTCATTTCTGATTTTCAAAAAAAGAAAAGGAGTACTTGTGGCACCTTAGAGACTAACAAATTTATTTGAGCATAAGCTTTCGTGAGCTATAGCTCACTTCATCGGATGCATTTGGTGGAAAATACAGAGGGGAGATTGATATACACACACAGAGAACATGAAACAATGGGTTTTATCATACACACTGTAAGGAGAGTGATCACTTAAGATGAGCCATCACCAGCAGCAGGGGGGGGAAAGGAGGAAAACCTTTCATGGTGACAAGCAAGGTAGGCTATTTCCAGCAGTTAACAAGAATATCTGAGGAACAGTGCGGGGTGGGGTAGGGGGAGAAATACCATGGGGAAATAGTTTTACTTTATGTAATGACTCATCCATTCCCAGTCTCTATTCAAGCCTAAGTTAATTGTATCCAGTTTGCAAATTAATTCCAATTCAGCAGTCTCTCGTTGGAGTCTGTTTTTGAAGTTTTTTTGTTGAAGGATAGCCACTCTCAGGTCTGTAGTCGAGTGACCAGAGAGACTGAAGTGTTCTCTGACTGGTTTTTGAATGTTATAATTCTTGTCGTCTGATTTGTGTCCATTTATTCTTTTACGTAGAGACTGTCCACTTTGACCAATGTACATGGCAGAGGGGCATTGCTAGCACATGATGGCATATATCACATTGGTAGATGCGCAGGTGAATGAGCCTCTGATAGTGTGGCTGATGTGATTAGGCCCTATGATGGTATCCCCTGAATAGATATGTGGACAGAGTTGGCAACGGGCTTTGTTGCAAGGATAGGTTCCTGGGTTAGTGGTTCTGTTGTGTGGTGTGTGGTTGCTGGTGAGTATTTGCTTCAGATTGGGGGGCTGTCTGTAATTTTGCAACTTATTCCCTGTTTGACCTTCACCTTAATGTGCCTCTGTTTCTCTGCATGAAAAAAGGGAATCATAGCACTCATGGAGGATGTTCTATTTCCTCAGAACTCTGGATATCAGAGCACCTCACAAGTACTCTTTAAGGTTTTTGATTCACAAAGAAGTATATTATTGTGATATTAATAGTTTGATGCTGGAAGACACCCTTCTATTGAATAATATACTCACCTTTAAAAATATGTATGTCAAGGAGACTCAAGTCATTCCCCTAATGAGGTTGTGATTTGTAGCTCAGAATATGGGATTATTTGATTTCCATTTAAAAGAAGCTTTCCATTTCCTTTTATTATATAAATTCCTTTGGAAAGTTTGAGTAGGAGATCAACTGGAATGAAGCAAAACAATTCCACAGAATTTAAAAATATTCAGTGCTTTTAAATCAAAACAAGGCTCTTCACTCTTGCCTGGTTAGAGGAAACAATATATGGCTTTTGTGTCCCACTTTGAAAATAATTCTCAGCAAGGTAGACAAGCATTCTGCAAACTCAGGGTCTTGCAGCATTCCCTAAGGCTTGTCAGGTTTTCAATCAATCTAAGCTTAGCCCATAGCCTTGTTCAAGAAAGCCATATCTCCATCTTTTCTGTGTTTTTTTCTGGGATTTATCAGTTGTATTTTCTTGCAAGACCGCAATTTGTCTTGGCTGTTGTTGGATGGAGATCATGTTCCTGATGCCGTAAATATTCCAGGGTTTATCTCAAAGCCTTTATAAAATATTGCACTGCTTGTTTTCACCCACCGCCATCCCTCATCTCAATCCCAGAGCAACCCCACAATAGGCAACACACTGAGCTTCTGCATGATGTTTACCCTGATCCTGCCGCATTGGTGGAAGTGGTTTAGGAACTGAAATTCTAAGCAACATAAGGGCAAATTTCAAGTCATAGGGCCTGAGACAAAACTCACCCAGAGTAATGACTCCCATTGACTTCAATGGACAGTAGATCAGAAAACTTGGGGGTCCAGGCTATGTACAGTGGTCCTTCCCTCTTACAAATTCCAGGAAGAACTCTACAATGCCCCCAACATATAGCAGCATGGCTCACAAGGACACACCTGGATTCCTTTCCATGACAGTACATTGTGCAACAGATATAGCTCGAACTAACCTTTAGATTCATTCTTATTGTAAATCTGACAGAGCTCATTAGCATGATTCCTCACGAAAGCTTATGCTCAAATAAATTTGTTAGTATCTAAGGTGCCACAAGTACTCCTTTTCTTCCTCCAGTGAAGACTGTGTCCCATAAACTTTTGAGATGAAAGAAACTTATAAGGTGTTTTGTATACAACATACCATGTGAGGCTAAAAACACAATAAGCCTGAAAACAGTTATGTCAAATGAAAGACTGATGTGTGTAGCAAAGCATGTTTTGTAACCAATTAAGAAATCAAGCTACAGGGTGTCTCATATTCTCCAGGCAATCTGAGAACCTGTATAAAAGCACTCACGACTCAAGGTTCTTTAACCACGTCTCTTGACTTAACCTTTTCGGTGAGCTTGGTAAGTCCCATTTGTCTCAGTCTCTCTAGAGCTATTGAAAAGTTAGTGATAGTTTTAAATTAGGACCGAATCTTGCATAAAAATAGCAGTTATTCAGTTGAAGGCACTGGTGGAATCATGGTTCAGAAAAAAAAGCTGCAATTTTCACTGGTACATAGGAATTTGGGACAATATTTCCATTAGGAATTAGATTTATTGTAAGAAGCTGTATTGTACGTTTATTTCTTCCAGTCAGAGTTTTCTCCTTTTTCCTTTCATTCTCTTGGCTCTAATGCATTATGCTGACTCTTTTCCCTGCTGTGTGTTTCAGGCTTATCTCCAACGTAGAAAGATGACTTATCACCTCCAAAAGATTTCTCATAATTGGGGCTGTGACCCCTGTTGGAATGGGGGCTGGGGCGGTTGTAGGGGCCATTATGACTGCTATCGGCCATGGGGGTACTATAGGCCATACAGTTATGGTTGGGGCCATAATTATGATTCCTGCTACTCTTACCCTTACCGATGGGGCAGTGGGTACGGCTATGGAAGATGCTGGCCATGTTTCGCTGAGGAGCAATAGACCCAGAACAAGGAACAACCAGGAAGTGAAAAGCAAGATACAATTCACCGATCAGCTTATGGGCAATGGCTTTCAGAAATGCTGAGCAATCACCACTGCCATGGGAGCTGTGATTGCTCAGTGCCTCAGGAAACCTGCCTCGTAGCTGTATTTCCCTTTATGACTGTTTCCGCTATTGCCTCCTATTCTAACGGCTTCTTCTAGAACTCTCTAAAGGCCTGACTCCCAGTTCCACAAAGGCCCCTTTAGGCCACTCTGGCAGTGTCACTGAGGCAGGAACCTTAAAGTTGGCACAAATAACATTTACACTCACGTGCAGTCTCCTTATAGAGCAACGTAAAGGGATCTTAGTGTCAATGAGAATTAGGCCCTAGGTACTGGCCTCTTCCTGAGTATGGGCCATTTGTCTCTGCCTTTAACTTTGCTAAGGAAGATGACACACAGAGAAACAGCATAGTACTCTGCTCACGTTCTGCTTTGTCTCATTTGTTCCTGACTGGAATAAAAATGCTGGAAACAGGACTTCACTGTTAACGCTACAGCTGCAAATTGTGCAAATTATACAGTACACTGGTATAAATGATGGCTCTCCTAGATTGGTTCTAACCTCTACATAAGAGTGGAGGATCTGGCAGAGAAGCAATGAAAACCATGATGGAGAATGGGCAGTTATGATGAAAAGAGGACCGGTGAGTCCAGAATTAAGGTCTGGAAGAATTTCTGTTTAAGAGCTGCATGGGCATAGAGGGGGAAGAGATGAACTGATTAGAGGATTCATCAGGAACTGAGATAGTATTAGTCATGCAAACTACAAGATTCGCTCCTGAATGGAAACTATCGCTAATGTGGCACCTCAATAATTATAAAGAGAGTGACTCACATCAGACGTACCCAGTTCACCAAAGAAAAGAGGTCAAGAGAAGTAGGGAAATAGCCCTGAGTTAAAAGAGCTTTTATACAGTTTCTCAGATCTCCTGGAAGGTCTGAGATGCCCTTTGTTCATGAGGTCTTTATTAGTTGCAAATTAATGTTGTTGCATACATTACTCTTTCAGCAGATATCATTGTTTCCCTTAGTGTTTGTGATTTCTAGTCTGTTCTCAACCTCATCTAGTAGTTGTGACAAATATTGCAATTGTATGCAATAACTTTGTGGGAATGTATCGTATTAAATTTACACGTCACTATGGGTCAGAGATTGTATGTATGATTTTGTTTTACTCCAGTGGGAAGGGTATCACTGCTTCTCTAGAAACTAAAATAGCATGTGTGTGGGCGAGTAAGGTAAATTGCACACGATTGTAAACACCGCCACAGAGGTACCATCTCTCTCTGTTTCATGCTGGATTTTCCAAAGACCAAGGAAGAAAGGGCTTCTGGTATAAAATGTCTGGGCTTGAACTGACTCAGAGCCTTCTTTCTGATCCACCTTTACCGTAAGAGTAGAGGTGCTTGCACCGAAGGAGCTGTGTGGTAACTTGTAACTGAAGGCACTACACTATTCATAGACCTCAGAGAGAAAAGAAAGCGCCGGGGCTACAGATGCTCACTTTTAGGTAGTCAGGCTTGCTGGGGATATCAGAGGGTAAGGCAGGGAGCTCCTGCAGCCTTAAAGCACCCTGTCAGAAGGGAGAGAGAAAGGCAGGTCTCCACCCAAGAGCACTGTTGCCTGGGAACCGGAAACTTGAAGGGACCACAGTGGGGGAATACAGAGGTATTTACATGAAACTGTAAGAGTACGCTATACACATTACACCCTGCAGGTTTCTTTTGCAGTAAAAAGTTTTAAGGGCAAACTACATTCCTGACTTCACTGGAGTTACTGATATCCAGAGTTGTATCTGTGCATCAGCAATCCAGTCAGGTCATTTAGATCTAGTCTGGGTCTTCAAATCCAGGCGATGAGAGGCCAATGTGAAAGTAAACCCAAGGAAATGCCAGGTGAGAAATAAGGAGACTAAATACTGAGGGGCATTTGTCCGGCTGACAGATCGTGAAGTTCTGTGTTGGCTCCAGGTGATGAAGGACTGAAATGCCTGTCTTACCCAGTGGTACTTAGCATTGCAGTTCTTTTGGGTCTGGGTAGGACACAGTCCTATAAAGGAGCGTGTGAAGGTGGACTTCTTCTCATGAACAGATGAGGAGATCTGGCTATTCGGTGAGTGCACCAACTGGTCCACTCACGGTAGGGAGGTATGTGAAGCAGCGTACTCCCCTTTTACCAGTCAGCCTGGAGCCCACAAACAGAAGAGACTGGGTGCAAATAAGGAGACTCCCTGCTCTGCGCTAGTGACTAGTTCATCCGGAAGAAGCAGCTGGATAGGGGAAAGGAGACGAGGAGCTGACCAGCCTGTAAGAGGCTGTGATCTCCCAGTTGTGGAAGTTTACCCCGCACAGGCACAAGAGACTTTGTCTGGACTTTAGTGAGTAGGATCTGAACATGGATGTGGAGAAAAGGGCATTTGGTTTGTTATTACATGGGCTCCTGTTCCGGGGCTTCATTTAGGGAAACACGCTTCTTTGGACTAGTTTGTTTTGTCTTTTTGTTGCCCTGATCTGTACAAGTGCATGGGTTGATGCACTGGATAGCAGAGGATAGGGAGGAGGTGACCAGCCCTCTGTGGAGAAAGAAGTGTTTCGGGACTATTTAGAAAAGCTGGACGAGCACAAGTTCATGGGGCCAGATGCGCTGCATCTGAGAGTGCCAAAGGAGTTGGTGAAAAAGATTGCAGAGCCATAGGCCATTGGCCATTATCTCTGAAAACTCATGGCAATTGGGGCAAGTCCTGAACGCGACTGGAAAAAGGCTAATGTAGTGCCCATCTTTAAAAAAGGGAAGAGGGAGGATTCTGGGAACTATAGACCAGTCAACCTCACCTCAGTCCCTGGAAATATCATGGAGCAGGTCCTCAAGGAATCACTTGTGACACACTTAGAGGAGAGGAAAGTGATCAGAAACAGTCAGCATGGATTCACCAAGGACAAGTCATGCCTGACTAATCTAATTGCCTTCTATGATGAGATAACTGGCTCTGTGGATGAGGGGAAAGCAGTGGACATGTTGTTCCTTGACTTTAGCAAAGCTTTTGACACGGTCTCCCACAGTATTCTTGCCAAGTTAAAGAAGTATGGGCTGGAAGAATGGACTATAAGGTGGATAGAACGTTGGCTACATTGTCGGGCTTACTGGGTAGTGATCATCGGCTCCATGTCTAGTTGGCATCCGATATTGAGTGGATTGCCCCAAGAGTCAGTCCTCGGGCCGGTTTTGTTTAATATCTTCATAAATTATCCGGAGGATGGTGCGGATTGCACCCTCAGCAAATTTGCAGATGAGACTAAACTGGGAGGAGAGGTAGATACACTGGAGGGTAGGGATGGAATAAAGAGGGCCCTGGATAAATTAGAGGATTAGGCCAAAAGAAATCTGATGAGGTCCAAGAAGGACAAGTGCAGAATCCTGCACTTAGGAAGGAAGAATCCCATGCACCGCTACAAACTAGGGACCGAATGGCTAGGCAGCAGTTCTGCAGAAAAGGACCTCGCGGTTACAGTGGACGAGAAGCTGGATATGAGTCAAGAGTGTGCCCTTGTTGCCAAGAAGGCCAATGGCATTTTGGGATGTATAAGTAGGGGCATTGCCAGCAGATTGAGGGATGTGATCGCTCCCCTCTATTCGACATTGGTGAGGCCTCATCTGGAGTATTGTGACCAGTTTTGGGTCCTACACTACAAGAAGGAGGTGAAAAATTGGAAAACTTCCAGCGGAGGGCAACAAGGGGACTGGAACACATAACTTATGAGGAGAGGCTGAGGGAAATGGGATTGTTTAGTCTGCGGAAGAGAAGAATGAGGGGGGATTTCAACTACCTGAAAGGGGGTTCCAAAGAGGATGGATCTAGACTGTTCTCAGTGGTAGCAGATGACAGAACGAGGAATAATGGTCTCAGGTTGCAGTGGAGGAAGTTTAGGTTGGATATTAGGAAAAACTTTTTCACTAGGAGAGTGGTGAAACACTTGAATGCATTACCTAGGAAGGTGGTGGAATCTCCTTCCTTAGAAGTTTTTAAGGTGAGGCTTGACAAAGCCCTGGCTGGGATGATTTAGTTGGGGATTGGTCCTGCTTTGAGCAGGGGGTTGGACTAGATGACCTCCTGAGATCCCTTCCAACCCTGATAGTCTATGAGTCTAGGATTCTAAGTAGAGGGCAGTAAGGTGGCTCACCCAGAGTGGCACATCTGGCCAAAAGGGGGCGCTTAGGTTGCCCCTTCCCTTTACACAGGACCAAGGCCCAATGTTGCTCAAGATTTCTGAAATTTAAACCTGAAAGGCTTTTAGTTAAAAACTCTTGGGAGGGAGGGAAGAGGAGAGATGGTTTCAGTTTCTCGCTTGATGTTTCCTGGTTGTTCCTTCTTCCGGGTCTATTGCTCCTCGGCTAAACATGGCCAGAACTTTCCATAGCCGTACCCATGGCCCCATCGGTAAGGGTAGTGGCCATCATACTGATTGCCACACCCATACCTGTATGGCCTCCAGGAACCCCAAGGCCTATAGCAGCCATAATGGCCTCTATAGCCGCGCCAGCCCTCGTAACAGTAGGGGTTATAATAGAATTCATCATTCATGAGTTCATCGAAAGTCATCTTTCTGCGCTGGAGGTCAACCTGAAACACACAGCGGGGAAAAGAGTCAACACAATGCGCTAGGGCCAGTGGAATAATATATCAGAGGGTAAGGCAGGGAGCTCCTGCAGCCTTAAAGCACCCTGTCAGAAGGGAGAGAGAGACAGGTCTCCACCCAAGAGCACTGTTGCCTGGGAACTGGAAACTTGAAGGGGCCATAGTGGGGGAATACAGACGTATTTACATGAAACTAGAAAAGGAGTACTTGTGGCACCTTAGAGACTAAAAAATTTATTTGAGCATAAGCTTTCGTGAGCTATAGCTCACTTCATCGGATGCATTTTCCACAATAGCTCACGAAAGCTTATGCTCAAATAAATTTGTTAGTCTCTAAGGTGCCACAAGTACTCCTTTTCTTTTTGCGAATACAGACTAACACGGCTGCTACTCTGAAACCTTACATGAAACTGTAAGAGTTCGATATACACATTACACCCTGCAGGTTTCTTTCGCAGTAAAAGTTTTAAGGGCAAACTACATTTCTGACTTCACTGGAGTTACTGATATCCAGAGTTTTATCTGTGCATCAGCAATCCTGTCAGGTCATTTAGATCTAGTCTGGGCCTTCAAATCCAGCCGATGAGAGGCCAATGAGAGAGTAACCCCAAGGAAATGCCAGGTGAGAAATAAGGAGACTAAATATTGAGGGGCATTTGTCCTGCTGACAGATCATGAAGTTCTGTGTTGGCTCCAGGTGATGAAGGACTGAAATGCCCGTCTTACCCAGTGGTACTTAGCATTGCAGTTCTTTTGGGTCTGGGTAGGACACAGTCCTATAAAGGAGCGTGTGAAGGTGGACTTCTTCTCATGAACAGATGAGGAGATCTGGCTATTCGATGAGTGCACCAACAGGTCCACTCACGGTAGGGAGGTATGTGAAGCAGCGTACTCCCCTTTTACCAGTCAGGCTGGAGCCCACAAACAGAAGAGACTGGGTGCAAATAAGGAGACTCCTTGCTCTGCACTAGTGACTAGTTCATCCGGAAGAAGCAGCTGGATAGGCGAAAGGACACGAAGAGCTGACCAGCCTGTAAGAGGCTGTGATCTCCCAGTTGTGGAAGTTTACCCCGCACAGGCACAAGAGACTTTGTCTGGACTTTAGTGAGTAGGATCTGAACATGGATGTGGAGAAAAGGGCATTTGGTTTGTCATTACATGGGCTCCTGTCCCGGGGCTTCATTAAGGGAAACCCACTTCTTTGGACGAGTTTGTTTTGTCTTTTTGTTGCCCTGATCTGTACAAGTGCATGGGTTGACACACTGGATAGCAGAGGATAGGGAGGAGGTGACCAGCCCTCTGTGGAGAAAGAAGTGTTTCGGGACTATTTAGAAAAGCTGGACGAGCACAAGTCCATGGGGCCGGATGCGCTGCATCCGAGAGTGCCAAAGGAGTTGGTGAATGTGATTGCAGATTATCTCTGGCCATTATCTCTGAAAACTCATGGCGATCGGGGGGAAGTCCCGAACGCAACTGGAAAAAGGCCAATGTAGTGCCCATCTTTAAAAAAAGGGAAGAAGGAGGATTCTGGGAACTACAGGCCAGTCAGCCTCACCTCGGTCCCTGGAAATATCATGGAGCAGGTCCTCAAGGAATCACTTGTGACACACTTAGAGGAGAGGAAAGTGATCAGAAACAGTCAGCATGGATTCACCAAGGACAAGTCATGCCTGACTAATCTAATTGCCTTCTATGATGAGATAACTGGCTCTGTGGATGAGGGGAAAGCAGTGGACATGCTGTTCCTTGACTTTAGCAAAGCTTTTGACACGGTCTCCCACAGTATTCGTGCCAGCAAGTTAAAGAAGTATGGGCTGGATGAATGGACTATAAGGTGGATAGAAAGTTGGCTAGGAAGGTGGTGGAATCTCCTTCCTTAGAAGTTTTTAAGGTGGGGCTTACAAAGCCCTGGCTGGGATGATTTAGTTGGGGATTGGTCCTGGTTTGAGCAGGGGGTTGGACTAGATGACCTCCTGAGGTCCCTTCCAACCCTGATAGTCTATGATTCTAGGATTCTAAGTAGAGGGCAGTAAGCTGGCTCATCCAGAGTGGCACATCTGGCCAAAAGGGGGCGCTTAGGTTGCCCCTTCCCTTTACACAGGACCAAGGCCCAATGTTGCACAAGATTTCTGAAATTTAAACCTGAAAGGCTTTTAGTTAAAAACCCTTGGGAGGGAGGGAATAGGAGGGATGGTTTCAGTATTGCAATTGCCCATCTTGAGGGTACCAAGCACCTATTGTTTGAGATTGAACAGGGACTGGAAAGATCTAGAATCTGTGAATCAGAAGGCATACCCGACACCTAATTGGTAAAGAGCGGGGACCTAGAGGGCTAATTCCTCTCTTATGATCTACAGACTTTTGCCAGACCTGATTCTCTTCACAATACAGGGCTTGAGTCGGAGGCAAGTAATGCACAGGCTCTGGTTCTTTGCCCAGCAGCGAGTTGTTACCCACAGACCCAGATTCACAAAGGTATTTAGGTGCCTGGTTCGCACTGACTTCAATGGGAGTTAGGTATGTAAGTAGCCCTTTTGAATCTGGGCCATAGTGGCTAGTAAATAGGGAATGGAGCCGAAAAGAAAAGAAAAGGATTGATATTATGATGCAGAATCAGTTTAATGTGAAAAAGCGGAGAAGTACACGGGGAGAGACAGACAGTAGGCAGAGTACAAAGAACATATTTCAAGGGCTTCATGAAAGCCGACAACAAATCACCCATTACAAGGGGACGCATTTCACACCAGATGTTATGGGAGACAAGAGAGGAAAAAGTCATCAAGTGTAAGTGGGGAAATGAAGATCCTGGGCAGATTTCCGGAAGTGCTGAGGACTCAGAGCTCCCAGGGGAGTTGTGCGCAATCAACATTTCTGAAAGCCCTTGCCCATAAGCCCAGCTGTGATTCCGTATCTCGCTTGACGTTTCCTGGTTGTTCCTTCTTCCGGGTCTATTGCTCCTCGGCTAAACATGGCCAGAACTTTCCATAGCCGTACCCATGGCCCCATCGGTAAGGGTAGTGGCCATCATACTGATTGCTGCACCCATACCTGTATGGCCTCCAGGAACCCCAAGGCCTATAGCAGCCATAATGGCCTCTATAGCCACGCCAGCCCTTGTAACAGTAGGGGTTATAATAGAATTCATCATTCATGAGTTCATCAAAAGTCATCTTTCTGCGCTGGAGGTTAACCTGAAACACACAGCGGGGAAAAGAGTCAACACAGTGCGCTAGGGCCTGTGGAATAATAAGGGTCAAAACTCAGTTACTACTGTAGTGCTGGCCAGGGAGATAGAGAGAGGTAGAGAAATGGTGACCTAGACCCTTATGTCCTGGCTACCTATTGCCTCCCAGTTTCTCCTTCTAGTCCTCTGGCTCCCCTCTCTCTTAGCCTCCCTCTTATCCAACCCTTTTGAACACTTCTCAGTCCATTTCTCCTAAGAACACTGTTTGGAATAAGTAAACACACAATACAGAGTATTTCTGTCATACACGCATGAGATTTTTATTCCTTTTTTACAAAATGTTTATACGGAGCCTGGCAGGGACAAATTTGTTAGGGATAGTTTCCTTGTGAGGATTTAACCTCAGCAGAGAGATCAGTTCCCTTGAAAATCAGAGTGTGGTGCTTTGGCTTCTGAACCTTGTGAGTCAGTAATACTTACTAATGAATGAATGGACAAAAATCTTTTGTGAAAACAAAACTCTAAGAACCAGATCCTCAGCCAGTAGCAATCAGCACTGTTCAACTGAGCTCAGTGGAGTTACACCAGTTGTGGCTCTGCATCTTAATATGCTCCTGGTGCACAAAAGAACATAGAAATTGCCCTGTTGGATCAGATCAGAATAATCTGTCTGAAATAATGTTCGGTACGAGCTGCCACAGAAGAATGCAGAAGCGCACAGAAGCAATCTGTGAGGGAATAAACTGGGGGAATTTCTTCTTAACCCCACGAACTGAAAAGTTGGGTCTGAGATTTTTCAAATCTACCAAAGGGATTTGAACACTTTTTTCTTAATGAAACAAAGAGGACCTAGTGTCCCTAATTCCTATGTTCCTCTGAAAGAGTGCAGCCTTTACTTCTAAACCATGAATCCACCAATGCCTGCAACTTAATAATTTACCATTTTTTCCAACGGGAAAACCCCTGAATAAAGCCAGTAATCACAGAGTTATGTGCAAGTTTCAGTCATAAATCAAACCATCATGAACACCTCTTGATAGCTATAGAAAGATAGAGTCAAATCAGACTTACCAAGGTCACCAAGGAGGAGAAGTCAAGAGAAGTGGTTAAAGAACCCTGAGTCGCGAGAACTTTTATCCAGTTTCTTAAACAGCCTGGAGAATTTGAGACATCCTTTTGCTCGAGATCCTAATTAGTTACAAAACATATTTTGCTGGGCACATGACTCATGCAATTGATATAATAGTTTTCTTCTGTGTTCAGGATTGTTGTGTTATGAGCCTCACATGGGGTATAACATGAACATACAAGCCCACGGGTTTCTTTCATTTTAAAAGTTTTCTGGGACACGTTCCTGCCTGGTATCATCCTAGTGCCCTCCTCAGGAGTGCTAATGAGAGGGATTGTCAAGGAGATTCAGGGCTGTATCAGTTTCACAATCTGCTGTCAAGGAGAGGAATCCAGTTTGGTCCTGCTAAAATATGCTGATATGTATTGACGGCATTGTACTGCTCTTGTAATTCCTAGGAGGGAGGGGGAAATCTCAATGCTCAGAACCTGTAACCCCAAGTTTGGAGATGTAACGCCCATTGAAATCAATATGAGACATTATTGTGGGAGGGCTTTGATTCAGACCTTATCACTTGAAAATTCCCTCTGGAAGAAAGAGAGTATAAGGTCGTTGAACTCTCTGTGTCCCATTTCATCTTTCAAATTAGGTCTTAAGAGGGACCTATGAGTTGAATAGGCCTTTGTGTTGGTCCTCTGTGTAGGGGTGAATTTCCTCATACATTGATTAGAAATTCAGTTCATAATCTACCTCTAGTTGTGTCACCAGTGCTGTGGAGTGAGGATGATCATGATGGCAGAAGCTCATGGTGCTGCCTACTGCAGGTTTCCTCTTGGGTTGAGGTGAGGGTGGGTGATAAAAAGCATTGCAATATTTTATGAAGGCTTTGAGGTCAATCCCGGAACATTTACAGTATCAGTAATATGATCTCCGTCCAACAACAGCCAAGACAATTCTTGTCTTGTAGGAGAATGGAGCTGATAAAGTTTCTGGCGAAACACAGGAAAGATGGAGATATGGCCTTCTTGGCCAAGGCTGTGTTATGAGATTAGATTAATTCAACATCTGACCAATTTTAGGGCATGCTGCAAGACCCGGAGCTTGCGGAAAGCTTTCTTACCATGATGAGAATGATTTTTAAAGTGTAATAATCTCTCTTCCCAAAGGCTCTTTCCTCTAACCAGGCAAGGTTGAAGACCTTGAAGTTGATTCAAATGCCATGAACATCTCTGAATTCTATGGAGCTGTGCTTATTTATGCCGGCTGATCTCCTGCTCTTAAACTTGAAAGGGAAGTTTTATCCTAAAAGGAAACGCAATCTGTTTTTCAATGGAAATCAAATAGTCCAAAACTCTGAGTTACAAATCATAACTTAATTAGGAGAATGACACGAGTGACCTTGACATGCATTTTTAAAGTGACTCTATTGCTCATTCGAAGGGCGTCTTCCAATAAGAAACTCTTACCATTGTAATCAGAGTAGCAGCCGTGTTAGTCTGTATTCGCAAAAAGAAAAGGAGTACTTGTGGCACCTTAGAGACTAACAAATTTATTAGAGCATAAGCTTTGCATCCGATGAAGTGAGCTGTAGCTCACGAAAGCTTATGCTCTAATAAATTTGTTAGTCTCTAAGGTGCCACAAGTACTCCTTTTCTTTTTACCATTGTAATAATCCAACACTTTGGACTTAATGAATGTTTGTGAAGTGCTTTGATATCTGGAGTCCTGAGGAAATAGAACATCCATGAGAATGTTATTACTCCTGTTTTATGTGCAAATAAATAGAGAAACATTGGGGTGAAGGTCACAGAGGAAGTGACAAAGTTACAAATAACTCACCGTTATCTAGATAGCATTTGCTACCCACTTCTCACTGATGCTAAACTTTCTTAGAGCCTTCAGTTTCTTGGCTTCCAAATATTTCACTAAGAAAAGAAAAAGTAGGTCAATGTATTATATTGTATTGGACCAACTTCTGTAAGTTTTCGAGCTCATGCAGTAGAATCGTTCTGTGGAAACTTGTCTCTTTCACCTACAAAAGATATTACCTCTCCAATCTTGTCTTTTCAATACCCTACTACCAACACAGCTAGCAGAACATTGCAAACCACTTCTTCAAATCTTAACTGCAACCTCAGCTAATGTAGGTGGAATAGGTTCAGGGTCCATGTTGCTGGAGGAGATTGGAAAATGTTTTGAGGGAAATTTGAGGTTAGAGTTAAGATTCTGCTTTATAGTCACAGACAGATGGAGAGAAGTGAGGAATGGGATTTTCCACAGGAATAAATGTAAGTGTCATATCTGGATATTTGAATTCTAAACTGAAGATTATGATACCGATCCTTATTATGATTATTTTGATTATGATCTGTCAGGGATGAGTTCTGGGTCCAATTTTGTTCTATTTCTTCATCAACGATTTAGATAATGGCATAGAGAGTACACTGAGAAAGTTTGCGGACGATACTGAGACAAAACCCTCCCAGCCAGAGTAATGGCTGTCAGTGGGCAGTAATTGATTTCAGTGGGCAGTAGATCAGAAAACTTGAGGGTTCAGACTTTGGACAGCGTTCCTTCCCTCCTTTGAATTTTAGGAGGAACTGTGCAATGACCACAACACATACCAGCATGGCTCACAAGGACGAAACTGGATTCTTTTACAGGACAGCAGATTGTGCAATAGATAGAACTCTGACTAACCTTTGCATTAATTCTTCCTGTAAATCTGATGGAGGTCACTAGAATAATTCCAGGTTAAATTGTGCCCCATAAAACCTTTCAGATGAAAGAAACCTAGAGGGTGTTTTTGTGGCACCTTAGAGACTAACACAGCTGCTACTCTGAAACCTAAAGGGTGTTGTTTGCATGTCATGCCATGGGAGGCTGAAAACACAATAATCTTGAAAACAATTATATCAGATGAAGGAGTGACGTGCGTAGCAAAGCATGTTTTGTAATCATTTAAGACCTTAAACTAAAGGTTGTCTCAGATTCTCCAGGGAGTCTGCGAAATTGTATAAAAGCTCTCGGGACTCAGGGCTCTTTAACCACTTCCCTTGATTTATCCTCCTCGTTGAGCTTGGTAAGTCCTATTTCTCTCAATCTCTCTCGCGCTATCGAAATGTTACATTAGTGATGGTTTTAATTTAGAACAGAATCTTGCATGTAACTTTGTCAATATTGGCTACGGAAAGGGGCTTCTCCATTAAAATAGTAGTTATTGAGTTGCAGGCATTGGTAGATTCATGGTTTAGAAGTAAAGGCTGCAATTTTTACAGGGACACTAGGGATTTGGGACACTAGTTCCTGTTTATTTTCATTAAGCATTAGGTGTTCAAATCTCTTAGGTAGATTTGAAAAATCTCATACCCAACTTTTAACTAAGGGGTGCTAGAAAGAAACTTCCCCAGTTTATTCCATAAGAAACCATGTCTGAGTCCTTCTTTATACTGTGACAGCTGCTGCTCAACAATATTTCAGAGAGACTGACATTACATGGACTTCTGGTGTGATCCAGGAGGGCAATTTCTACGTTCTTGTGTGCATGAGTAGCAATGTTAGACGCAGATCCTCAAGTAGTATAAGTTAGCTTGGATCCTTAAATTTAGTTGACCAGTGCTGATATCTACCTACTCAGGTTCCGTTTCCTCATATTTCGCTTTCACAAAAGAATAGTCCATTCATTCATTTGTAAGTATTGCTGACTCACAAGCTTCAGAAGCCAAAGTGCCAAGCTCTGATTCTGGAGAGAACTGGTCTCTATGCTGAGGTTAAATCCTCACAAGCGAATCTTAACACATTTGTCCCTGCCAAGCGTTGTATAAACATGTTATATAAGGGAAGAAAAATCCCATGAGTGTCTGAGAGAAATATTCTGTATTGAACGTTTATTTATTCCAGTCAGTTTTTTTAAGAGAAAGGGACTCAGAAGGGTTGGTTAGGAGGGAGGCTAAGAGAGAGGGGAGGAAGAGGAATAGGACGAGGCAATAGGAGGCAAAATATAGCTGGGAACTGAGGGGCTAGATTATCATTTCCCGGCTCTGTCTCTCTGTCTCTAGCCCACGTTACAATAGGAACTGAGCTTTTTCCTTTTCATTCTCTTGGCTCTAATGGATTACGCTGACTCTTTTCCCTGCTGTGTGTTTCAGGTTTACCTCCAACGCAGAAAGATGACTTACCACCTCCAAAAGATTTCTCCTAATTGGGGCTGTGACCCCTGTTGGAATGGGGGCTGGGGCGGTTGTAGGGTCCGTTATGACTGCTATCAGCCATGGGGTTACTATAGGCCATACAGTTATGGTTGGGGCCATAATTATGATTCCTGCTACTCTTACCCTTACCGATGGGGCAGTGGGTACGGCTATGGAAGATGCTGGCCATGTTTCGCTGAGGAGCAATAGACCCAGAACAAGGAACAACCAGGAAACAAAAAGCAAGATACGATTCACCGATCAGCTTATGGGCAATGGCTTTCAGAAATGCTGAGCAACCACCACTGCCATGGGAGCTGCGATTGCTCAGTGCCTCAGGAAACCTGCCTCGTAGCTGTATTTCCCTTTATGACTGTTCCCGCTATTGCCTCCTATTCTAACGGCTTCTTCTAGAACTCTCTAAAGGCCTGACTCCCAGTTCCACGAAGGCCCCTTAGGCCACTCTGGCAGTGTCACTGAGGCAGGGACCTTAAAATTGGCACAAATAACATTTACCCTCACGTGCAGTCTCCTTATAGAGCAACGTAAAGGGATCTTAGTGTCAGTGAGAATTAGGCCCTAGGTACTGACTTCTTCCTGAGTATGGGCCATTTGTTTCTGCCTTTAACTTTGTTATGGAAGATGACTCACAGAGAAACAGCGTAGTGCTCTGCTCACATTCTGCTTTGTCTCATTTGATCCTGACTGGGATAAAAATGCTGGAAACAGGACTTCACTGTTAACGTTACAGCTGCAATGAAGGAAAAAGAACATCTGGTGTGAAATGCATCATCGTGGAGCCAGTGATTTGTTGTAGACCTTCTTGAAACCCTAGAAATATATTCTTTCTGTTCTGCATTCCTTGTGTTTCTTGCTATGTACTTCTCTTCTAATTCACATTAAAGTCATTCTGCATCATATTACCAGCCTTTTGGTTTTCCTTTCTGCTCCATTTCTTATTTACCAACCACCGTGGCAGAGAGTCACAGACTAATTAGGTCCATAACCTGTATTGCAATCGGTGTGAGAGAGGCACATGAGTACTGATTTGTACGTGGATGTAACGTGAATATCACACTATCACAGTCTCAGTGTAAATGCAACTGTAGCCCCCTCTGTGATTCCCTCAGCTCCCGGTTGTCAGCTTTCTTGGTGGAGACCCACATCAGGCTCCCTTCTTACTCAGGGATTGAAGGCTGCACAACCATATGCCAGGTTGCCAGGGAGTAGTACCTCTCTGGAAGTGTTTCCATTCCTCAGTGATGTACCTTAATCACCCCCCTACTGTTTTAGTTCCTGCAGGAGCTGTGGTATCCCTCCTCTTTGTGTGTATCAGATACAATCATACCTACATTGCTTTACACACAGTGATAGATAATCTTAATACAAAGCATTTCCCCAAAGATTCTGCATGTGGTTTCATTATTTATCACAACTAACACACGTAACTGAGAACAGATAAGGTTTTCCTAAAGAAAAAAAATCGATGTCCCTTTGAAGCTGAATTCTCTGTGTCCCATCTGCTTTTGCTCTGGCTCATGCAAGCTGAGTGCAAGTGATTGTCAAGTGTCAGATCTTGTAAAATTTACTCCCACAGTACACTGGCATAAATGATGGCTCTCTAGATTGGTTCTAACCTCTACATAAGAGTGGAGGATCTGGCAGAGAAGAAATGAAAACCACAATGGAGAGTGGGCAGTTTTGATGAAAAGAGGACTGGTGAGTCCAGAATTAAGGTCTGAAAGAATTTCTGTTTAAGAGATGCATGGGCATAGAGGGGGAAGAGATGGACTGATTAGAGGATTCATCAGCAACTGAGATAGTATTAGTCATGGAAACTACAAGATTCGCTCCTGAATGGAAACTATCGCTAATGTGGCACCTCAATAATTATAAAGAGAGTGACTCACATCAGACGTACCCAGCTCATCAAAGAAAAGAGGTCAAGAGAAGTAGGGAAATAGCCCTGAGTTGAAAGAGCTTTTATACAGTTTCTCAGATGTCCTGGAAGGTCTGAGATGCCCTTTGTTCATGAGGTCTTTATTAGTTGCAAATTAATGTTGTTGCATTACTCTTTCACCTGATATCATTGTTTCCCTTAGTGTTTGTGATTTTTAGTCTATTCTCAACCTCACCTAGTAGTTGTGACAAATGTTGCAATTGTATGCAATAACTTTGTGGGGATGTATTGTATTAAATTTACATGTCTCTGTGGGTCAGAGATTGTATGTATGATTGTGTTTTACTCCAGTGGGAAGGTATCAATGCTTCCCTAGAAACTAAAACAGTGTGTGTGTGTGGGCGAGTAAGGTAAATTGCACACGATTGTAAACACCGCCACAGAGGTACCATCTCTCTCTGATTCATGCTAGATTTTCCAAAGACCAAGGAAGAAAGGGCTTCTGGTATAAAACGTCTGGGCTTGAACTGACTCAGAGCCTTCTTTCTGATCCACACACATACAGGACCTTCTGGCCACGTAGGTCCCCAATCCTTGCCGAAGAGTAGGAAAGACTTTGGCCTAGTAGGGCCCCATGAGACTGATGGTGCCCTCTGGTAAGCCTTGAGCATGCTTCTAGGAACTTTTATTGTTGTTCATCTGCTTTCTCCGTAATGCCTTTACCGTAAGAGTAGAGGTGTTTGCACCGAACGAGCTGTGTGGTAACTTGTAACCGAAGGCACTACAGTGTTCATAGACCTCAGAGAAAAAAGAAAGCGCAGGGGCTACAGATGCTCACTTTTAGGTAGTCAGGCTTGCTGGGGATATCAGAGGATAAGGCAGGGAACTCCTGCAGCCTTAAAGCACCCTGTCAGAAGGGAGAGAGAGAGGCAGGTCTCCACCCAAGAGCACTGTTGCCTGGGAACCGGAAACTTGAAGGGGCCACTGTGGGGGAATACAGAGGTATTTACATGAAACTAGAAAAGGAGTACTTGTGGCACCTTAGAGACTAAAAAAGTTTATTTGAGCATAAGCTTTTGTGAGCTACAGCTCACTTGATTGGATGCATTATCCACCATAGCTCACGAAAGCTTATGCTCAAATAATTTTGCTCAAAATTTTGCTAAAAATGCTCAAAACAAATTTGTTAGTCTCTAAGGTGCCACAAGTACTCTTTTTCTTTTTGCGAATACAGACTAACACGGCTGTGACTCTGAAACCTTACATGAAACTGTAAGAGTACGATATACACATTACACCCTGCAGGTTTCTTTCGCATTAAAATTTTTAAGGGCAAACTACATTCCTGACTTCACTGGAGTTACTGATATCCAGAGTTTTATCTGTGCATCAGCAATCCAGTCAGGTCATTTAGATCTAGTCTGGGCCTTCAAATCCAGTCGATGAGAGGCCAATGACAGACTAACCCCAAGGAAATGCCAGGTGAGAAATAAGGAGACTAAATATTGTGGGGCATTTGTCCGGCTGACAGATCATGAAGTTCTGTGTTGGCTCCAGGTGATGAAGGACTCAAATGCCTGTCTTACCCAGTGGTACTTAGCATTGCAGTTCTTTTGGGTCTGGGTAGGACACAGTCCTATAAAGGAGCGTGTGAAGGTGGACTTCTTCTCATGAACAGATGAGGAGATCTGGCTATTCGGTGAGTGGATCAGTTGGTGCCACGGTAGGGAGGTATGTGAAGCAGCGTACTCCCCTTTTACCAGTCAGGCTGGAGCCCATAAACAGAAGAGACTGTGTGCAAATAAGGAGACTCCCTGCTCTGCGCTAGTGTCTAGTTAATCCGGAAGAAGCAGCTGGATAGGGGAAAGGACACAAGGAGCTGGCCAGCCTGTAAGAGGCTGTGGTCTCCCAGTTGTGGAAGTTTACCCCGCACAGGCACAAGAGACTTTGTCTGGATTTTAGTGAGTAGGATCTGAACATGGATGTGGAGAAAAGGGTTTGGTTTGGTTTGTTATTACATGGGCTCTTGTCCTGTGGCTTCATTAAGGGAAACCCACTTCTTTGGACTAGTTTGTTTTGTCTTTTTGTTGCCCTGATCTGTACAAGTGCATGGGTTGACACACTGGATAGCAGAGGATGGGGAGGAGGTGACCAGCCCTCTGTGGAGAAAGAAGTGTTTTGGGACTATTTAGAAAAGCTGGACGAGCACAAATCCATGGGGCCGGATGCGCTGCATCCGAGAGGGCCAAAGGAGTTGGTGAAAGTGATTGCAGAGCCATTGGCCATTATCTCTGAAAACTCATGGCGACTGGGGGGAAGTCCCGGACAACTGGAAAAAGGCTAATGTAGTGCCCATCTTTAAAAAAAGGAAAAGGAGGAACCTGGGAACTACAGGCCAGTCAGCCTCACCTCAGTCCCTGGAAAAATCATGGAGCAGGTCTTCAAGGAATCATTTGTGATGCATTTAGAGGAGAGGAAAGTGATTAGGAACAGTCAGCATGGATTAACCAAGGACAAGTCATGCCTGACTAATCTAATTGCCTTCTATGATGAGATAACTGGCTCTGTGGATGAGGGGAAAGCAGTGGACATGCTGTTCCTTGACTTTAGCAAAGCTTTTGACACGGTCTCCCACAGTATTCGTGCCAGCAAGTTAAAGAAGTATGGGCTGGATGAATGGACTGTAAGGTAGATAGAACGTTGGCTAGATTGTCAGGCTTAATGGGTAGTGATCAATGGCTCCATGTCTAGTGAGCATCCGAATTCAAGTGGAGTGCCCTAAGGTGCCTGGCTCGCACTGACTTCAATGGGAGTTAGGCACGTAAGTAGCTCTTTTGAATCTGGGACATAGTGGCTAGTAAATAGGGAATGGAGCCAAAAGGAAAAGAAAAGGATTGATCTTATGATGCAGAATGAGTTTAATGTGAAAAATCGGAGAAGTACACGGGGAGAGACAGACAGTAGGCAGAGTACAAAGAACATATTTCGAGGGCTTCATGAAAGCTGACAACAAATCACCTGTTACAAGAGGATACATTTCACACCAGATGTTATGGAAGGCAAGAGAGGAAAAAGTCATCAAGTGTAAGTGGGGAAATGAAGATCCTGGGCAGATTTCCGGAGGTGCTGAGGACTCAGAGCTCCCAGGGGAGTTGTGCGCAATCAACATTTCTGAAAGCCCTTGCCCATAAGCCCAGCTGTGATTCCGTATCTCACTTGACGTTTCCTGGTTGTTCCTTCTTCCGGGTCTATTGCTCCTCGGCTAAACATGGCCAGAACTTTCCATAGCCGTACCCATGGCCCCATCGGTAAGGGTAGTGGCCATCATACTGATTGCCACACCCATACCTGTATGGCCTCCAGGAACCCCAGGGCCTATAGCAGCCATAATGGCCTCTATAGCCGCGCCAGCCCTTGTAACAGTAGGGGTTATAATAGAATTCATCATTCATGAGTTCATCGAAAGTCATCTTTCTGCACTGGAGGTCAACCTGAAACACACAGCGGGGAAAAGAGTCAACACAATGCGCTAGGGCCAGTGGAATAACAAGGGTCAAAACTCAGTTACTACTGTAGTGCCGGCCAGGGAGATAGAGAGAGGTAGAGAAATGGTGACCTAGACCCTTATGTCCTGGCTACCTATTGCCTCCCAGTTTCTCCTTCTAGTCCTCTGGCCCCCTCTCTCTTAGCCTCCCTCTTATCCAACCCTTTTGAACACTTCTCAGTCCATTTCTCCTAAGAACACTGTTTGGAATAAGTAAACACACAATACAGAGTATTTCTGTCATACACTCATGAGATTTTTATTCCTTTTTACAAAATGTTTATACGGAGCATGGCAGGGACAAATTTGTTAGGGATAGTTTCCTTGTGAGGATTTAACCTTAGCAGAGAGATCAGTTCCCTTCAAAATCAGAGTGTGGTGCTTTGGCTTCTGAACGTTGTGAATCAGTAATACTTACTAATGAATGAATGGACAAAATTCTTTGGTGAAAACAAAACTCTAAGAACCAGATCCGCAGCTGGTAGCAATCAGCACTGTTCAACTGAGTTCAATGGAGTTACACCAGTTGTGGCTCTGCATCTTAATATGCTCCTGGTGCACAAAAGAACATAGAAATTGCCCTGCTGGATCAGATCAGAATAATCTGTCGGAAATAATAAATACCAGCTGTCACAGAAGAATGCAGAAGCACACAGAAGCAATCTGTTAGGGAATAAACTGGGGGAATTTCTTCTTAACCCCATGAACTAAAAAGTTGGGTCTGAGATTTTTCAAATCTACCAAAGAGATTTGAACACTTTTTTCTTAATGAAAATAAAGAGGACCTAGTGTCCCAAATTCCTATGTACCTCTGAAAGAGTGCAGCCTTTACTTCTAAACCATGAATCCACCAATGCCTGCAAATTTATAGTTTACCGTTTTTTTCAATGGGAAAACCCCTAAATAAAGCTAGTAATCACAGAGTTATGTACAAGTTTCAGTCATAAATCAAACCATCATGAACACCTCTTGATAGCTATAGAAAGATAGAGTCAAATCAGACTTACCAAGCTCATTAAGGAGGAGAAGTCAAGAGAAGTGGTTAAAGAACCCTGAGTCGCGAGCACTTTTATCCAGTTTCTTAAACAGCCTGGAGAATTTGAGACATCCTTTTGCTCGAGATCCTAATTAGTTACAAAACATATTTTGCTGGGCACATGACTCATGCATTTGATATAATGGTTTTCTTCTGTGTTTAGGATTGTTGTGTTATGAGCCTCACATGGGGTATAACATGCACCTACAAGCCCACGGGTTTCTTTCATTTTAAAAGTATTCTGGGACACATTCCTGCCTGGTATCATTCTAGTGACCTCCTCAGGAGTGCTAATGAGAGGGATTGTCAAGGAGATTCAGGGCTGTATCAGTTTCACAATCTGCTGTCATGCAGAGGAATCCAGTTTGGTCCTGCTAAGATATGCTGATATGTATTGCGGGCATTGTACTGCTCTTGTAATTCCTAGAAGGGAGGGGGAAATCTCAATGCTCAGAACCTGTAACTCCAAGTTTGGAGATCTAACACCCATTGTAATCAATGTGAGACATTATTGTGGGAGGGTTTTGACTGAGACCTTATCACTTGAAAATTCCCTCTGGAAGAAAGAGAGTATAAGGTCTTTGAACTCTCTATGTCCCATTTCATCTTTCAAATTAGGTCTTAAGAGGGACCTATGAGTTGAATAGGCCTTTGTGTTGGTCCTCTGTGTAGGGGTGAATTTCCCCATACATTGATTAGAAATTCAGTTCATAATCTACCTCTATTTATGTCACTAGTGCTGTGGGGTGAGGATGATCACGATGGCAGAAGCTCATGGTGCTGCCTACTGCAGGTTTCCTCTTGGGTTGAGGTGAGGGTGGGTGATAAAAAGCATTGCAATATTTTATAAAGGCTTTGAGGTCAATCCTGGAACATTTCTAGCATCAGTAATAGGATCTCCCTCCAACAACAGCCAAGACAATTCTTGTCTTGTAGGAGAATGGAGCTGATAAAGTTTCTGGCGAAACACAGGAAAGATGGAGATATGGCCTTCTTGGCCAAGGCTGTGTTATGAGATTTGATTAATTCAATGTCTGACCAACTTTAGGGCATGCTGCAAGACCCGGAGCTTGCAGAAAGCTTTCTTACCATGATGAGAATGATTTTTAAAGTGTAATAATCTCTCTTCCCAAAGGCTCTTTCCTCTAACCAGGGACGGTTGAAGACCCTGAAGTTGATTTAAATGCCATGAACATCTCTTAACATCTCTATGGAGCTGTGTTTATTTATGCCGGCTGATCTCCTGCTCTTAAACTTGAAAAGGAAGTTTTATCCTAAAAGGAAATGCAATCTGTTTTTCAGTGGAAATCAAATAGTCCAGAACTCTGAGTTACAAATCATGACTTAATTAGGAGAATGACACGAGTGACCTTGACATGCATTTTTAAAGTGACTCTATTGCTCATTCGAAGGGCGTCTTCCAATAAGAAACTCTTTCCATTGTAATAATCCAACACTTTGGACATCAACAACCTTAATGAATGTTTGTGAAGTGCTTTGATATCTGGAGTCCTGAGGAAATAGAACATCATAGAAATAGAGAATGTTATCACTCCTGTTTTATGTGCAAATAAATAGAGAAACATTGGGGTGAAGGTCACAGAGGAAGTGACAAAGTTACAAATAACGCACCGTAATCTAGATAGCATTTGCTACCCACTTCTCACTGATGCTAAACTTTCTTAGACCCTTCAGTTTCTTGGCTTCCAAATATTTCACTAACAAAAGAAAAAGTAGGTAATGTAATATATTTTATTGGACCAACTTCTGTAAGATTTCGAGCTCATGCAGAAGAATCGTTCTGTGGAGACTTGTCTCATTTTATTACTGACCTCGGCACAAAAAGTGGGAGTGTGCTAATAAAGTTTGCAGATGATACAAAGCTGGGAGGTATTGCCAATTCAGAGAAGGATCGGGATATTATACAGGAGGATCTAGATGACCTTGTAAACTGGAGTAATAGTAATAAGATGAAATTTAATAGTGAGAAGTGTAAGGTTATGCATTTAGGGATTATTAACAAGAATTTTAGTTATAAGTTGGGGACGCATCAATTAGAAGTAACGGAAGAGGAGAAGGACCTTGGAGTATTGGTTGATCATAGGATGACTATGAGCTGCCAACGTGATATGGCTGTGAAAAAAGCTAATGCGGTTTTGGGATGCATCAGGAGAGGCATTTCCAGTAGGAATAAGGAGGTTTTAGTACCATTATACAAGGCACTGGTGAGACCTCACCTGGAATACTGTGTGCAGTTCTGGTCTCCCATGTTTAAAAAGGATGAATTCAAACTGGAGCAGGTACAGAGAAGGGCTACTAGGATGATCCGAGGAATGGAAAACTTGTCTTATGAAAGGAGACTTAAGGAGCTTGGCTTGTTTAGCCTAACTCAAAGAAGGTTGAGGGGAGATATGATTGCTCTCTATAAATATATCAGACGGATAAATACAGGAGAGTTAGAGGAATTATTTAAGCTCAGCACCAATGTGGACACAAGAACAAATGGGTATAAACTGGCCACCAGGAAGTTTAGACTTGAAATTAGACGAAGGTTTCTAACCATCAGAGGAGTGACGTTTTGGAATAGCCTTCCAAGGGAAGCAGTGGGGGCAAAAGATCTATCTGGTTTTAAGATTCTACTCGATAAGTTTATGGAAGAGATGGTATGATGGGATAATGTTATTTTGGTAAGTAATTGATCTTTAAATATTCAGGGTAAACAGGACTAATCCCCTGAGATGGGATATTAGATGGATGGGATCTGAGTTACCTAGGAAAGAATTTTCTGTAGTATCTGGCTGGTGAATCTTGCCCATATGCTCAGGGTTTAGCTGATTGCCATATTTGGGGTCGGGAAGGAATTTTCCTCCAGGGCAGATTGGAGAGGCCCTGGAGGTTTTTCGCCTTCCTCTGTAGCATGGGGCATGGGTCACTTGAGGGAGGCTTCTCTGCTCCTTGAAGTCTTTAAACCATGAATGGGATTTTCCACAGGAATAAACTTAAGTGTGTTATCACAATCTTCTGGATATTTGAATTCTAAACTGAAGATTATGATACTGATCCTTATTATGATCATTATGATTATGATCTACCAGGGAGAGTTCTGGGTCCAATTTTGTTCTATTTCTTCATCAATGATTTAGATAATGGCATAGAGAGCAAACTACAAGATTCGCTCCTGAATGGAAACTATCGCTAATGTGGCACCTCAATAATTATAAAGCGAGTGACTCACATCAGACGTACCCAGCTCGTCAAAGAAAAGAGGTCAAGAGAAGTAGGGAAATAGCCCTGAGTTGAAAGAGCTTTTATACAGTTTCTCAGATCTCCCAGAAGGTCTGAGATGCCCTTTGTTCATGAGGTCTTTATTAGTACCAAATTAATGTTGTTGCATTACTCTTTCAACTGATATCATTGTTTCCCTTAGTGTTTGTGATTTCTAGTCTATTCTCAACCTCACCTAGTAGTTGTGACAAATATTGCAATTGTATGCAATAACTTAATGGGAATGTATTGTATTAAATTTACATGTCACTAGATTGTATGTATGATTGTGTTTCACTCCAGTGGGAAGGGTATCACTGCTTCTCAGAAACTAAAACAGTGTGTGTGTGTGGGCGAGTAAGGTAAATTGCACACGATTGTAAACACCGCCACAGAGGTACCTCAGAGAGAAAAGAAAGCGCAGGGGCTACAGATGCTCACTTTTGGGCTTGCTGGGGATATCAGAGGGTAAGGCAGGGAGCTCCTGCAGCCTTAAAGCACCCTGTCAGAAGGGAGAGAGAGAGGCAGGTCTCCACCCAAGAGCACTGTTGCCTGGGAACCGGAAACTTGAAGGGGCCACAGTGGGGGAATACAGACGTATTTACATGAAACTAGAAAAGGAGTACTTGTGGCACCTTAGAGACTAAAAAATTTATTTGAGCATAAGCTTTCGTGAGCTATAGCTCACTTCATCGGATGCATTTTCCACCATAGCTCACGAAAGCTTATGCTCAAATAAATTTGTTAGTCTCTAAGGTGCCACAAGTACTCCTTTTCTTTTTGCGAATACAGACTAACACGGCTGCTACTCTGAAACCTTCCATGAAACTGTAAGAGTACGATATACACATTACACCCTGCAGGTTTCTTTCGCAGTAAAAGTTTTAAGGGCAAACTACATTCCTGACTTCACTGGAGTTACTGATATCCAGAGTTTTATCTGTGCATCAGCAATCCAGTCAGGTCATTTAGATCCAGTCTGGGCCTTCAAATCCAGCCGATGAGAGGCCAATGAGAGAGTAACCCCAAGGAAATGCCAGGTGAGAAATAAGGAGACTAAATATTGAGGGGCATTTGTCCTGCTGACAGATCGTGAAGTTCTGTGTTGGCTCCAGGTGATGAAGGACTCAAATGCCTGTCTTACCCAGTGGTACTTAGCATTGCAGTTCTTTTGGGTCTGGGTAGGACACAGTCCTATAAAGGAGCGTGTGAAGGTGGACTTCTTCTCATGAACAGATGAGGAGATCTGGCTATTCGATGAGTGCACCAACTGGTCCACTCACAGTAGGGAGGTATGTGAAGCAGCGTACTCCCCTTTTACCAATCAGTCTGGAGCCCACAAACAGAAGAGACTGGGTGCAAATAAGGAGACTCCCTGCTCTGCGCTAGTGACTAGTTCATCCAGAAGAAGCAGCTGGACAGGGGAAAGGACACGAAGAGCTGACCAGCCTGTAAGAGGCTGTGATCTCCCAGTTGTGGAAGTTTACCCCGCACAGGCACAAGAGACTTTGTCTGGACTTTAGTGAGTAGGATCTGAACATGGATGTGGAGAAAAGGGCATTTGGTTTGTTATTACATGGGCTCCTGTCCCGGGGCTTCATTAAGGGAAACCCACTTCTTTGGACTAGTTTGTTTTGTCTTTTTGTTGCCCTGATCTGTACAAGTGCATGGGTTGACACACTGGATAGCAGAGGATGGGCAAGAGGTGACCAGCCCTCTGTGGAGAAAGAAGTGTTTCGGGACTATTTAGAAAAGCTGGACGAGCACAAGTCCATGGGGCCAGATGCGCTGCATCCGAGAGTGCCAAAGGAGTTGGTGAATGTGATTGCAGAGCCATTGGCCATTATCTCTGAAAACTCATGGCGATCGGGGGGAAGTCCCGAACGCGACTGGAAAAAGGCTAATGTAGTGCCCATCTTTAAAAAAGGGAAGAGGAGGATTCCGGGAACTACAGGCCAGTCAGCCTCACCTCAGTCCCTGGAAATATCATGGAGCAGGTCCTCAAGGAATCACTTGTGACACACTTACAGGAGAGGAAAGTGATCAGAAACAGTCAGCATGGATTCACCAAGGACAAGTCATGCCTGACTAATCTAATTGCCTTCTATGATGAGATAACTGGCTCTGTGGATGAGGGGAAAGCAGTGGACATGCTGTTCCTTGACTTTAGCAAAGCTTTTGACACGGTCTCCCACAGTATTCGTGCCAGCAAGTTAAAGAAGTATGGGCTGGATGAATGGACTATAAGGTGGATAGAAAGTTGGCTAGGAAGGTGGTGGAATCTCCTTCCTTAGAAGTTTTTAAGGTGGGGCTTGACAAAGCCCTGGCTGGGATGATTTAGTTGGGGATTGGTCCTGCTTTGAGCAGGGGGTTGGACTGGATGACCTCCTGAGGTCCCTTCCAACCCTGATAGTCTATGATTCTAGGATTCTAAGTAGGGGGCGGTAAGCTGGCTCATCCAGAGTGGCACATCTGGCCAAAAGGGGGCGCTTAGGTTGCCCCTTCCCTTTACACAGGACCAAGGCCCAATGTTGCACAAGATTTCTGAAATTTAAACCTGAAAGGCTTTTAGTTAAAAACCCTTGGGAGGGAGGGAATAGGAGGGATGGTTTCAGTATTGCAATTGCCCATCTTGAGGGTACCAAGCACCTGTTGTTTGAGATTGAACAGGGACTGGAGAGGTCTAGAATCTGTGAATCAGAAGGCATACCCGACACCTAATTGGTAAAGAGCGGGGACCTAGAGGGCTAATTCCTCTCTTATGATGTACAGACTTTTGCCAGACCTGATTCTCTTCGCAATACAGGGCTTGAGTGGGACGTAAGTAATGCACAGGATCTGGTTCTTTGCCCAGTAGCGAGTTGTTACCCACAGACCCAGATTCACAAAGGTATTTAGGTGCTGGCTCGTACTGACTTCAATGGCACGTAAATAGCTCTTTTGAATCTGAGCCATAGTGGCTAGTAAATAGGGAATGGAGCCGAAAGGAAAAGAAAAGAATTGATCTTATGATGCAGAATCAGTTTAATGTGAAAAAGCGGAGAAGTACACGGGGAGAGACAGACAATAGGCAGAGTACAAAGAACATATTTCGAGGGCTTCATGAAAGCCGACAACAAATCACCCGTTACAAGGGGACACATTTCACACCAGATGTTATGGAAGACAAGAGAGGAAAAAGTCATCAAGTGTAAGTGGGGAAATGAAGATCCTGGGCAGATTTCCGGAGGTGCTGAGGACTCAGAGCTCCCAGGGGAGTTGTGCGCAATCAACATTTCTGAAAGCCATTGCCCACAAGCCCAGCTGTGATTCCGTATCTCGCTTGATGTTTCCTAGTTGTTCCGTCTTCCAGGTCTATTGCTCCTCGGCTAAACATGGCCAGAACTTTCCATAGCCGTACCCATGGCCCCATTGGTAGGGGTAGTGGCCATCATACTGATCGCCACACCCATACCTGTATGGCCTCCAGGAACCCCAGGGCCTATAGCAGCCATAATGGCCTCTATAGCCGCGCCAGCCCTTGTAACAGTAGGGGTTATAATAGAATTCATCATTCATGAGTTCATCGAAAGTCATCTTTTTGCGCTGGAGGTCAACCTGAAACACACAGCGGGGAAAAGAGTCAACACAATGCGCTAGGGCCAGTGGAATAACAAGGGTCAAAACTCAGTTACTACTGTAGTGCCGGCCAGGGAGATAGAGAGAGGTAGAGAAATGGTGACCTAGACCCTTATGTCCTGGCTACCTATTGCCTCCCAGTTTCTCCTTCTAGTCCTCTGGCTCCCCTCTCTCTTAGCCTCCCTCTTATCCAACCCTTTTGAACACTTCTCAGTCCATTTCTCCTAAGAACACTGTTTGGAATAAGTAAACACACAATACAGAGTATTTCTGTCATACACGCATGGGATTTTTATTCCTTTTTACAAAAAGTTTATACGGAGCATGGCAGGGACAAATTTGTTAGGGATAGTTTCCTTGTGAGGATTTAACCTCAGGAAAGAGATCAGTTCCCTTCAAAATCAGAGTGTGGTGCTTTGGCTTCTGAACCTTGTGAGTCAGTAATACTTACTAATGAATGAATGGACAAAATTCTTTGGTGAAAACAAATTCTAAGAACCAGATCCGCAGCTGGTAGCAATCAGCACTGTTCAACTGAGTTCAATGGAGTTACACCAGTTGTGGCTCTGCATCTTAATATGCTCCTGGTGCACAAAAGAACATAGAAATTGCCCTGCTGGATCAGATCAGAATAATCTGTCTGAAATAATGTTCGGTACCTGCTGTCACAGAAGAATGCAGAAGCACACAGAAGCAATCTGTGAGGGAATAAACTGGGGGAATTTCTTCTTAACCCCATGAACTAAAAAGTTGGGTCTGAGATTTTTCAAATCTACCAAAGAGATTTGAACAATTTTTTCTTAATGAAAATAAAGAGGACCTAGTGTCCCAAATTCCTATGTACCTCTGAAAGAGTGCAGCCTTTACTTCTAAACCATGAATCCACCAATGCCTGCAAAGTTATAGTTTACCGTTTTTTTCAGTGGGAAAACCCCTGAATAAAGCTAGTAATCACAGAGTTATGTGCAAGTTTCAGTCATAAATCAAACCATCATGAATAAGTCTTGATAGCTATAGAAAGATAGAGTCAAATCAGACTTACCAAGGTCACCAAGGAGGAGAAGTCAAGAGAAGTGGTTAAAGAACCCTGAGTCGCGAGCACTTTTATCCAGTTTCTTAAACAGCCTGGAGAATTTGAGACATCCTTTTGCTCGAGATCCTAATTAGTTACAAAACATATTTTGCTGGGCACATGACTCATGCAATTGATATAATAGTTTTCTTCTGTGTTCAGGATTGTTGTGTTATCAGCCTCACATGAGGTATAACATGCACATACAAGCCCACAGATTTCTTTCATTTTAAAAGTATTCTGGGACACATTCCTGCCTTGTATCATTCTAGTGACCTCCTCAGGAGTGCTAATGAGAGGGATTGTCAAGGAGATTCAGGGCTGTATCAGTTTCACAATCTGCTGTCATGCAGAGGAATCCCGTTTGGTCCTGCTAAGATATGCTGATATGTATTGCGGGCATTGTACTGCTCTGGTAATTCCTAGGAGGGAGGGAGAAATCTCAATGCTCAGAACCTGTAACCCCAAGTTTGGAGATCTAACGCCCATTGAAATCAATGTGAGACATTATTGTGGGAGGGCTTTGATTCAGACCTTATCACTTGAAAATTCCCTCAGGTAGAAAGAGAGTATAAGGTCTTTGAACTCTCTGTGTCCCATTTCATCTTTCAAATTAGGTGTTAAGGGGGACCTATGAATTGAATAGGCCTTTGTGTTGGTCCTCTGTGTAGGGGTGAATTTCCTCATACATTGATTAGAAATTCAGTTCATAATCTACTTCTAGTTATGTCACCAATGCTGTGGGGTAAGGATGATCATGATGGCAGAAGCTCATGGTGCTGCCTACTGCAGGTTTCCTCTTGGGTTGAGGTGAGGGTGGGTGATAAAAAGTATTGCAATATTTTATAAAGGCTTTGAGGTCAATCCCGGAACATTTACAACATCAGTAATATGATCTCCCTCCAATAACAGCCAAGACAATTCTTGTCTTGCAGGAGAATGGAGCTGATAAAGTTTCTGGCGAAACACAGGAAAGATGGAGATATGGCCTTCTTGGCCAAGGCTTTGTTATGAGATTAGATTAATTCAACATCTGACCAACTTTAGGGCATGCTGCAAGACCCGGAGCTTGCGGAAAGCTTTCTTACCATGATGAGAATGATTTTTAAAGTGTAATAATCTCTCCTCCCAAAGGCTCTTTCCTCTAACCAGGCAAGGTTGAAGACCTTGAAGTTGATTCAAATGCCATGAACATCTCTGAATTCTATGGAGCTGTGCTTATTTATGCCGGCTGATCTCCTGCTCTTAAACTTGAAAGGGAAGTTTTATCCTAAAAGGAAACGCAATCTGTTTTTCAAATGGAAATCAAATAGTCCAAAACTCTGAGTTACAAATCATAACTTAATTAGGAGAATGACACGAGTGACCTTGACATGCATTTTTAAAGTGACTCTATTGCTCATTCGAAGGGCGTCTTCCAATAAGAAACTCTTACCATTGTAATAATCCAACACTTTGGACTTAATGAATGTTTGTGAAGTGCTTTGATATCTGGAGTCCTGAGGAAATAGAACATCCACGAGAATGTTATCACTCCTGTTTTATGTGCAAATAAATAGAGAAACATTGGGGTGAAGGTCACAGAGGAAGTGACAAAGTTACAAATAACTCACCGTAATCTAGATAGCATTTGCTACCCACTTCTCACTGATGCTAAACTTTCTTAGACTCTTCAGTTTCTTGGCTTCCAAATATTTCACTAACAAAAGAAAAAGTAGGTAATGTAATATATTTTATTGGACCAACTTCTGTAAGTTTTCGAGCTCATGCAGTAGAATTGTTCTGTGGAAACTTGTCTCTTTCACCTACAAAAGATATTACCTCTCCAATCTTGTCTTTTGAATACCCTAGGACCAACACAGCTAGCACAACATTGCAAACCACTTCTTCAAATCTTAACTGCAACCTGAGCTAATGTAGGTGCAATAGGTCCAGGCTCCATGTTGCTGGAGGAGATTGGAAAATGTGTTGAGGAAATATGAGGTTGGAGTTAAGATTCTGCTTTATAGTCGCAGACAGATGGAGAGAAGTGAGGAATGGGATTTTCCACAGGAATAAATGTAAGTGTCATATCTGGATATTTGAATTCTAAACTGAAGATTATGATACCGATCCTTATTATGATTATTTTGATTATGATCTGTCAGGGATGAGTTCTGGGTCCAATTTTGTTCTATTTCTTCATCAATGATTTAGATAATGGCATAGAGAGTACACTGAGAAAGTTTGCGGACGATACCTGAGACAAAACCCACCCAGCCAGAGTAATGGCTGTCAGTGGGCAGTAATTGATTTCAATGGGCAGTAGATCAGAAAACTTGAGGGTTCAGACTTTGGACAGCGTTCCATCCCTCCTTTGAATTTTAGGAGGAACTGTGCAATGCCCACAACACATACCAGCATGGCTCACAAGGACAAACTGGATTCTTTTACAGGACAGCAGATTGTGCAATAGATAGAGCTCTGACTAACCTTTGCATTAATTCTTCCTGTAAATCTGATGGAGGTCACTAGAATAATTCCAGGTTAAATTGTGCCCCATAAAACCTTTCAGATGAAAGAAACCTAGAGGGTGTTTTTGTGGCACCTTAGAGACTAACACAGCTGCTACTCTGAAACCTAAAGGGTGTTGTTTGCATGTCATGCCATGGGAGGCTGAAAACACAATAATCTTGAAAACAATTATATCAGATGAAGGAGTGACGTGCATAGCAAAGCATGTTTTGTAATCATTTAAGACCTTAAACTAAAGGTTGTCTCAGATTCTCCAGGGAGTCTGCGAAATTGTATAAAAGCTCTCGGGACTCAGGGCTCTTTAACCACTTCCCTTGATTTATCCTCCTCGTTGAGCTTGGTAAGTCCTATTTCTCTCAATCTCTCTCGCGCTATCGAAATGTTACATTAGTGATGGTTTTAATTTAGAACAGAATCTTGCATGTAACTTTGTCAATATTGGCTACGGAAAGGGGCTTCTCCATTAAAATAGTAGTTATTGAGTTGCAGGCATTGGTAGATTCATGGTTTAGAAGTAAAGGCTGCAATTTTTACAGGGACACTAGGGATTTGGGACACTAGTTCCTGTTTATTTTCATTAAGCATTAGGTGTTCAAATCTCTTAGGTAGATTTGAAAAATCTCATACCCAACTTTTAACTAAGGGGTGCTAGAAAGAAACTTCCCCAGTTTATTCCATAAGAAACCATGTCTGAGTCCTTCTTTATACTGTGACAGCTGCTGCTCAACAATATTTCAGAGAGACTGACATTACGTGGACTTCTGGTGTGATCCAGGAGGGCAATTTCTACGTTCTTATGTGCATGAGTAGCAATGTTAGACGCAGATCCTCAAGTAGTATAAGTTAGCTTGGATCCTTAAATTTAGTTGACCAGTGCTGATATCTACCTGCTCAGGTTCCGGTTCCTCATATTTCGCTTTCACAAAAGAATAGTCCATTCATTCATTTGTAAGTATTGCTGACTCACAAGCTTCAGAAGCCAAAGTGCCAAGCTCTGATTCTGGAGAGAACTGGTCTCTATGCTGAGGTTAAATCCTCACAAGCGAATCTTAACACATTTGTCCCTGCCAAGCGTTGTATAAACATGTTATGTAAGGGAAGAAAAATCCCATGAGTGTCTGAGAGAAATATTCTGTATTGTACATTTATTTATTCCAGTCAGTTTTTTTAAGAGAAAGGGATTCAGAAGGGTTGGTTAGGAGGGAGGCTAAGAGAGAGGAGAGGAAGAGGAATAAGACGAGGCAATAGGAGGCAAAATGTAGCTGGGAACTGAGGGGCTAGATTATCATTTCCCCGCTCTGTCTCTCTGTCTCTAGCCCACGTTACAATAGGAACTGAGCTTTTTCCTTTTCATTCTCTTGGCTCTAATGGATTACGCTGACTCTTTTCCCTGCTGTGTGTTTCAGGTTTACCTCCAACGCAGAAAGATGACTTACCACCTCCAAAAGATTTCTCATAATTGGGGCTATGACCCCTGTTGGAATGGGGGCTGGGGCGGTTGTAGGGGCCGTTATGACTGCTATCGGCCATGGGGTTACTATAGGCCATACAGTTATGGTTGGGGCCATAATTATGATTCCTGCTACTCTTACCCTTACCGATGGGGCAGTGGGTACGGCTATGGAAGATGCTGGCCATGTTTCGCTGAGGAGCAATAGACCCAGAACAAGGAACAACCAGGAAACAAAAAGCAAGATACGATTCACCGATCAGCTTATGGGCAATGGCTTTCAGAAATGCTGAGCAACCACCACTGCCATGGGAGCTGTGATTGCTCAGTGCTTCAGGAAACTTGCCTCGTAGCTGTATTTCCCTTTATGACTGTTTCCGCTATTGCCTCCTATGCTAACGGCTTCTTCTAGAACTCTCTAAAGGCCTGACTCCCAGTTCCACAAAGGCCCCTTTAGGCCACTCTGGCAGTGTCACTGAGGCAGGAACCTTAAAGTTGGCACAAATAACATTTACACTCACGTGCAGGCTCCTTACAGAGCAATGTAAAGGGATCTTAGTGTCAGTGAGAATTAGGCCCTAGGTACTGGCCTCTTCCTGAGTCTGGGCCATTTGTCTCTGCCTTTAACTTTGTTATGGAAGATGACTCACAGAGAAACAGCGTAGTGCTCTGCTCACATTCTGCTTTGTCTCATTTGATCCTGACTGGGATAAAAATGCTGGAAACAGGACTTCACTATTAACGTTACAGCTGCAATGAAGGAAAAAGAACATCTGGTGTGAAATGCATCATCGTGGAGCCAGTGATTTGTTGTAGACCTTCTTGAAACCCTAGAAATATATTCTTTCTGTTCTGCATTCCTTGTGTTTCTTGCAATGTACTTCTTTTCTAATTCACATTAAAGTCATTCTGCATCATATTACTAGCCTTTTGGTTTTCCTTTCTGCTCCATTTCTTATTTACCAACCACCGTGGCAGAGAGTCACAGACTAATTAGGTCCATAACCTGTATTGCAATCGGTGTGAGAGAGGCACATGAGTACTGATTTTTACGTGGATGTAACGTGAATATCACACTATCACAGTCTCAGTGTAAATGCAACTGTAGCCCCCTCTGTGATTCCTTCAGCTCCCGGTTGTCAGCTTTCTAGGTTGGAGACCCGCATCAGGCTCCCTTCTCACCCAGTGATTGAAGGCTGCACAACCATATGCCAGGTTGCCAGGGGGTAGTACCTCTCTGGAATTGTTTCCATTCCTCATTGATGTACCTTAATCACCCCCCTACTGTTTTAGTTCCTGCAGGAGCTGTGGTATCCCTCCTCTTTGTGTGTATCAGATACAATCATACCTACATTGCTTTACACACAGTGATAGATAATCTTAACACAAATCATTTCCCCAAAGATTCTGCATGTGGTTTCATTTTTTGTCACAACTAACACACGTAACTGAGAACAGATAAGGTTTTTCTGAAGAAAAATATCGTTAAAAATCGATGTACCTTTGAAGCTGAATTCTCTGGGTCCCATCTGCTTTTGCTCTGGCTCATGCAAGCTGAGCGCAAGTGAGTGTCAAGTGTCAGATCTTGTAAAATTTACTCCCACAGTACACTGGCATAAATGATGGCTCTCTAGATCGATTCTAACCTCTACATAAGAGTGGAGAATCTGGCAAATAAGAAATGAAAACCACGATGGAGAATGGGCAGTTATGATGAAAAGAGGACTGGTGAGTCCAGAATTAAGGTCTGGAAGAATTTCTGTTTAAGAGCTTCATGGGCATAGACGGGGAAGAGATGGACTGATTAGAGGATTCATCAGCAACTGAGATAGTATTAGTCATGCAAACTACAAGATTCGCTCCTGAATGGAAACTATCGCTAATGTGGCACCTCAATAATTATAAAGAGAGTGACTCACATCAGACGTACCCAGCTCATCAAAGAAAAGAGGTCAAGAGAAGTAGGGAAATAGCCCTGAGTTGAAAGAGCTTTTATACAGTTTCTCAGATCTCCCTGAAGGTCTGAGATGCCCTTTGTTCATGAGGTCTTTATTAGTACCAAATTAATGTTGTTGCATTACTCTTTCAACTGATATCATTGTTTCCCTTAGTGTTTGTGATTTCTAGTCTATTCTCAACCTCACCTAGTAGTTGTGACAAATATTGCAATTGTATGCAATAACTTAATGGGAATGTATTGTATTAAATTTACATGTCACTGTGGGTCAAAGATTGTATGTATGATTGTGTTTTACTCCAGTGGGAAGGGTATCACTGCTTCTCAGAAACTAAAACAGTGTGTGTGTGTGGGCGAGTAAGGTAAATTGCACACGATTGTAAACACCGCCACAGAGGTACCATCTCTCTCTGATTCATGCTGGATTTTCCAAAGACCAAGGAAGAAAGGGCTTCTGGTATAAAACGTCTGGGCTTGAACTGACTCAGAGCCTTCTTTCTGATCCACACACATACAGGACCTTCCGGCCACGTAGGTCCCCAATCCTTGCCGAAGAGTAGGAAAGACTTTGGCCTAGTAGGGCCCCATGAGACTGATGGTGCCCTCTGGTAAGCCTTGAGCATGCTTCTAGGAACTTTTATTGTTGTTCATCTGCTTTGTCCATAATGCCTTTACCGTAAGAGTAGAGGTGCTTGCACCGAAGGAGCTGTGTGATAACTTGTAACAGAAAGCACTACAGTGTTCATAGACCTCAGAGAGAAAAGAAAGCGCAGGGGCTACAGATGCTCACTTTTAGGTAGTTGGGCTTGCTGGGGATAACAGAGGGTAAGGCAGGGAGCTCCTGCAGCCTTAAAGCACCCTGTCAGAAGGGAGAGAGAGAGGCAGGTCTCCACCCAAGAGCACTGTTGCCTGGGAACCGGAAACTTGAAGGGGCCATAGTGGGGGAATACAGAGATATTTACATGAAACTAGAAAAGGAGTACTTGTGGCACCTTAGAGACTAAAAAATTTATTTGAGCATAAGCTTTCGTGAGCTATAGCTCACTTCATCGGATGCATTTTCCACCATAGCTCACGAAAGCTTATGCTCAAATAAATGTGTTAGTCTCTAAGGTGCCACAAGTACTCCTTTTCTTTTTGCGAATACAGACTAACACGGGTGCTACTCTGAAACCTTCCATGAAACTGTAAGAGTACGATATACACATTACACCCTGCAGGTTTCTTTCGCAGTAAAAGTTTTAAGGGCAAACTACATTCCTGACTTCACTGGAGTTACTGATATCCAGAGTTTTATCTGTGCATCAGCAATCCAGTCAGGTCATTTAGATCCAGTCTGGGCATTCAAATCCAGCCGATGAGAGGCCAATGAGAGAGTAACCCCAAGGAAATGCCAGGTGAGAAATAAGGAGACGAAATACTGAGGGGCATTTGTCCGGCTGACAGATCGTGAAGTTCTGTGTTGGCTCCAGGTGATGAAGGACTGAAATGCCTGTCTTACCCAGTGGTACTTAGCATTGCAGTTCTTTTGGGTCTGGGTAGGACACAGTCCTATAAAGGAACGTGTGAAGGTGGACTTCTTCTCATGAACAGATGAGGAGATCTGGCTATTCGATGAATGCACCAACAGGTCCACTCACGGTAGGGAGGTATGTGAAGCAGCGTACTCCCCTTTTACCAGTCAGGCTGGAGCCCATAAACAGAAGAGACTGGGTGCAAATAAGGAGACTCCCTGTTCTGCGCTAGTGACTAGTTCATCCGGAAGAAGCAGCTGGATAGGCGAAAGGACACGAAGAGCTGACCAGCCTGTAAGAGGCTGTGATCTCCCAGTTGTGGAAGTTTACCCGGCACAGGCACAAGAGACTTTGTCTGGACTTTAGTGAGTAGGATCTGAACATGGATGTGGAGAAAAGGGCATTTGGTTTGTTATTACATGGGCTCCTGTCCTGGGGCTTCATTAAGGGAAACCCACTTCTTTGGACTAGTTTGTTTTGTCTTTTTGTTGCCCTGATCTGTACAAGTGCATGGGTTGACACACTGGATAGCAGAGGATGGGCAAGAGGTGACCAGCCCTCTGTGGAGAAAGAAGTGTTTCGGGACTATTTAGAAAAGCTGGACGAGCACAAGTCCATGGGGCCAGATGCGCTGCATCCGAGAGTGCCAAAGGAGTTGGTGAATGTGATTGCAGAGCCATTGGCCATTATCTCTGAAAACTCATGGTGATCGGGGGGAAGTCCCGAACGCAACTGGAAAAAGGCTAATGTAGTGCCCATCTTTAAAAAAGGGAAGAAGGAGGATTCTGGGAACTACAGGCCAGTCAGCCTCACCTAAGTCCCTGGAAATATCATGGAGCAGGTCCTCAAGGAATCAATTTTGGCACACTTAGAGGAGAGGAAAGTGATCAGAAACAGTCAGCATGGATTCACCAAGGACAAGTCATGCCTGACTAATCTAATTGCCTTCTATGATGAGATAACTGGCTCTGTGGATGAGGGGAAAGCAGTGGACGTGCTGTTCCTTGACTTTAGCAAAGCTTTTGACACGGTCTCCCACAGTATTCGTGCCAGCAAGTTAAAGAAGTATGGGCTGGATGAATGGACTATAAGGTGGATAGAAAGTTGGCTAGGAAGGTGGTGGAATCTCCTTCCTTAGAAGTTTTTAAGGTGGGGCTTGACAAAGCCCTGGCTGGGATGATTTAGTTGGGGATTGGTCCTGCTTTGAGCAGGGGGTTGGACTAGATGACCTCCTGAGGTCCCTGCCAACCCTGATAGTCTATGATTCTAGGATTCTAAGTAGAGGGCAGTAAGGTGGCTCATCCAGAGTGGCACATCTGGCCAAAAGGGGGCGCTTAGGTTGCCCCTTCCCTTTACACAGGACCAAGGCCCAATGTTGCACAAGATTTCTGAAATTTAAACCTGAAAGGCTTTTAGTTAAAAACCCTTGGGAGGGAGGGAATAGGAGGGATGGTTTCAGTATTGCAATTGCCCATCTTGAGGGTACCAAGCACCTATTGTTTGAGATTGAACAGGGACTGGACAGGTCTAGAATCTGTGAATCAGAAGGCATACCCGACACCTAATTGGTAAAGAGCGGGGACCTAGAGGGCTAATTCCTCTCTTATGATGTACAGACTTTTGCCAGACCTGATTCTCTTCGCAATACAGGGCTTGAGTGGGACATAAGTAATGCACAGGCTCTGGTTCTTTGCCCAGTAGCGAGTTGTTACCCACAGACCCAGATTCACAAAGGTATTTAGGTGCTGGCTCGTACTGACTTCAATGGCACGTAAATAGCTCTTTTGAATCTGAGCCATAGTGGCTAGTAAATAGGGAATGGAGCCAAAAGGAAAAGAAAAGAATTGATCTTATGATGCAGAATCAGTTTAATGTGAAAAAGCGGAGAAGTACACGGGGAGAGACAGACAGTAGGCAGAGTACAAAGAACATATTTCGAGGGCTTCATGAAAGCCGACAACAAATCACCCGTTACAAGGGGACACATTTCACACCAGATGTTATGGAAGACAAGAGAGGAAAAAGTCATCAAGTGTAAGTGGGGAAATGAAGATCCTGGGCAAATTTCCGGAGGTGCTGAGGACTCAGAGCTCCCAGGGGAGTTGTGCGCAATCAACATTTCTGAAAGCCATTGCCCATAATCCCAGCTGTGATTCCGTATCTCGCTTGATGTTTCCTGGTTGTTCCTTCTTCCGGGTCTATTGCTCCTCGGCTAAACATGGCCAGAACTTTCCATAGCCGTACCCATGGCCCCATCGGTAAGGGTAGTGGCCATCATACTGATTGCCGCACCCATACCTGTATGGCCTCCAGGAACCCCAGGGCCTATAGCAGCCATAATGGCCTCTATAGCCGCGCCAGCCCTTGTAACAGTAGGGGTTATAATAGAATTCATCATTCATGAGTTCATCGAAAGTCATCTTTCTGCACTGGAGGTCAACCTGAAACACACAGCGGGGAAAAGAGTCAACACAATGCGCTAGGGCCAGTGGAATAACAAGGGTCAAAACTCAGTTACTACTGTAGTGCCGGCCAGGGAGATAGAGAGAGGTAGAGAAATGGTGACCTAGACCCTTATGTCCTGGCTACCTATTGCCTCCCAGTTTCTCCTTCTAGTCCTCTGGCCCCCTCTCTCTTAGCCTCCCTCTTATCCAACCCTTTTGAACACTTCTCAGTCCATTTCTCCTAAGAACACTGTTTGGAATAAGTAAACACACAATACAGAGTATTTCTGTCATACACGCATGGGATTTTTATTCCTTTTTACAAAATGTTTATACGGAGCATGGCAGGGACAAATTTGTTAGGGATAGTTTCCTTGTGAGGATTTAACCTCAGCAGAGAGATCAGTTCCCTTCAAAATCAAAGTGTGGTGCTTTAGCTTCTGAACCTTGTGAGTCAGTAATACTTACTAATGAATGAATGGACAAAATTCTTTGGTGAAAACAAAACTCTACGAACCAGATCCTCAGCTGGTAGCAATCAGCACAGTTCAACTGAGTTCAATGGAGTTACACCAGTTGTGGCTCTGCATCTTAATATGCTCCTGGTGCACAAAAGAACATAGAAATTGCCCTGCTGGATCAGATCAGAATAATCTGTCTGAAATAATGTTCGGTACCAGCTGTCACAGAAGAATGCAGAAGCACACAGAAGCAATCTGTGAGGGAATAAACTGGGGGAATTTCTTCTTAACCCCATGAACTAAAAAGTTGGGTCTGAGATTTTTCAAATCTACCAAAGAGATTTGAACACTTTTTTCTTAATGAAAATAAAGAGGACCTAGTGTTCCAAATTCCTATGTACCTCTGAAAGAGTGCAGCCTTTACTTCTAAACCATGAATCCACCAATGCCTGCAAATTTATAGTTTACCGTTTTTTTCAGTGGGAAAACCCCTGAATAAAGCTAGTAATCACAGAGTTATGTGCAAGTTTCAGTCATAAATCAAACCATCATGAATAAGTCTTGATAGCTATAGAAAGATAGAGTCAAATCAGACTTACCAAGGTCACCAAGGAGGAGAAGTCAAGAGAAGTGGTTAAAGAACCCTGAGTCGCGAGCACTTTTATCCAGTTTCTTAAACAGCCTGGAGAATTTGAGACATCCTTTTGCTCGAGATCCTAATTAGTTACAAAACATATTTTGCTGGGCACATGACTCATGCAATTGATATAATTGTTTCCTTCTGTGTTCAGGATTGTTGTGTTATCAGCCTCACATGAGGTATAACATGCACATACAAGCCCACAGATTTCTTTCATTTTAAAAGTATTCTGGGACACATTCCTGCCTTGTATCATTCTAGTGACCTCCTCAGGAGTGCTAATGAGAGGGATTGTCAAGGAGATTCAGGGCTGTATCAGTTTCACAATCTGCTGTCATGCAGAGGAATCCCGTTTGGTCCTGCTAAGATATGCTGATATGTATTGCGGGCATTGTACTGCTCTTGTAATTCCTAGGAGGGAGGGAGAAATCTCAGTGCTCCGAACCTGTAACCCCAAGTTTGGAGATCTAACGCCCATTGAAATCAATGTGAGACATTATTGTGGGAGGGCTTTGATTCAGACCTTATCACTTGAAAATTCCCTCAGGTAGAAAGAGAGTATAAGGTCTTTGAACTCTCTGTGTCCCATTTCATCTTTCAAATTAGGTCTTAAGAGGGACCTATGAATTGAATAGGCCTTTGTGTTGGTCCTCTGTGTAGGGGTGAATTTCCTCATACATTGATTAGAAATTCAGTTCATAATTTACCTCTAGTTATGTCACCAATGCTGTGGGGTGAGGATGATCATGATGGCAGAAGCTCATGGTGCTGCCTACTGCAGGTTTCCTCTTGGGTTGAGGTGAGGATGGGTGATAAAAAGTATTGCAATATTTTATAAAGGCTTTGAGGTCAATCCCGGAACATTTACACCATCAGTAATATGATCTCCCTCCAACAACAGCCAAGACAATTCTTGTCTTGCAGGAGAATGGAGCTGATAAAGTTTCTGGCGAAACACAGGAAAGATGGAGATATGGCCTTCTTGGCCAAGGCTGTGTTATGAGATTAGATTAATTCAACATCTGACCAACTTTAGGGCATGCTGCAAGACCCGGAGCTTGCGGAAAGCTTTCTTACCATGATGAGAATGATTTTTAAAGTGTAATAATCTCTCCTCCCAAAGGCTCTTTCCTCTAACCAGGCAAGGTTGAAGACCTTGAAGTTGATTCAAATGCCATGAACATCTCTGAATTCTATGGAGCTGTGCTTATTTATGCCGGCTGATCTCCTGCTCTTAAACTTGAAAGGGAAGTTTTATCCTAAAAGGAAACGCAATCTGTTTTTCAATGGAAATCAAATAGTCCAAAACTCTGAGTTACAAATCATAACTTAATTAGGAGAATGACACGAGTGACCTTGACATGCATTTTTAAAGTGACTCTATTGCTCATTCGAAGGGCGTCTTCCAATAAGAAACTCTTACCATTGTAATAATCCAACACTTTGGACTTAATGAATGTTTGTGAAGTGCTTTGATATCTGGAGTCCTGAGGAAATAGAACATCCACGAGAATGTTATCACTCCTGTTTTATGTGCAAATAAATAGAGAAACATTGGGGTGAAGGTCACAGAGGAAGTGACAAAGTTACAAATAACTCACCGTAATCTAGATAGCATTTGCTACCCACTTCTCACTGATGCTAAACTTTCTTAGACTCTTCAGTTTCTTGGCTTCCAAATATTTCACTAACAAAAGAAAAAGTAGGTAATGTAATATATTTTATTGGACCAACTTCTGTAAGTTTTCGAGCTCATGCAGTAGAATTGTTCTGTGGAAACTTGTCTCTTTCACCTACAAAAGATATTACCTCTCCAATCTTGTCTTTTGAATACCCTAGGACCAACACAGCTAGCACAACATTGCAAACCACTTCTTCAAATCTTAACTGCAACCTGAGCTAATGTAGGTGCAATAGGTCCAGGCTCCATGTTGCTGGAGGAGATTGGAAAATGTGTTGAGGAAATATGAGGTTGGAGTTAAGATTCTGCTTTATAGTCGCAGACAGATGGAGAGAAGTGAGGAATGGGATTTCCACAGGAATAAATGTAAGTGTCATATCTGGATATTTGAATTCTAAACTGAAGATTATGATACCGATCCTTATTATGATTATTTTGATTATGATCTGTCAGGGATGAGTTCTGGGTCCAATTTTGTTCTATTTCTTCATCAATGATTTAGATAATGGCATAGAGAGTACACTGAGAAAGTTTGCGGACGATACCTGAGACAAAACCCACCCAGCCAGAGTAATGGCTGTCAGTGGGCAGTAATTGATTTCAATGGGCAGTAGATCAGAAAACTTGAGGGTTCAGACTTTGGACAGCGTTCCATCCCTCCTTTGAATTTTAGGAGGAACTGTGCAATGCCCACAACACATACCAGCATGGCTCACAAGGACCAAACTGGATTCTTTTACAGGACAGCAGATTGTGCAATAGATAGAGCTCTGACTAACCTTTGCATTAATTCTTCCTGTAAATCTGATGGAGGTCACTAGAATAATTCCAGGTTAAATTGTGCCCCATAAAACCTTTCAGATGAAAGAAACCTAGAGGGTGTTTTTGTGGCACCTTAGAGACTAACACAGCTGCTACTCTGAAACCTAAAGGGTGTTGTTTGCATGTCATGCCATGGGAGGCTGAAAACACAATAATCTTGAAAACAATTATATCAGATGAAGGAGTGACGTGCGTAGCAAAGCATGTTTTGTAATCATTTAAGACCTTAAACTAAAGGTTGTCTCAGATTCTCCAGGGAGTCTGCGAAATTGTATAAAAGCTCTCGGGACTCAGGGCTCTTTAACCACTTCCCTTGATTTATCCTCCTCGTTGAGCTTGGTAAGTCCTATTTCTCTCAATCTCTCTCGCGCTATCGAAATGTTACATTAGTGATGGTTTTAATTTAGAACAGAATCTTGCATGTAACTTTGTCAATATTGGCTACGGAAAGGGGCTTCTCCATTAAAATAGTAGTTATTGAGTTGCAGGCATTGGTAGATTCATGGTTTAGAAGTAAAGGCTGCAATTTTTACAGGGACACTAGGGATTTGGGACACTAGTTCCTGTTTATTTTCATTAAGCATTAGGTGTTCAAATCTCTTAGGTAGATTTGAAAAATCTCATACCCAACTTTTAACTAAGGGGTGCTAGAAAGAAACTTCCCCAGTTTATTCCATAAGAAACCATGTCTGAGTACTTCTTTATACTGTGACAGCTGCTGCTCAACAATATTTCAGAGAGACTGACATTACGTGGACTTCTGGTGTGATCCAGGAGGGCAATTTCTACGTTCTTGTGTGCATGAGTAGCAATGTTAGACGCAGATCCTCAAGTAGTATAAGTTAGCTTGGATCCTTAAATTTAGTTGACCAGTGCTGATATCTACCTGCTCAGGTTCCGGTTCCTCATATTTCGCTTTCACAAAAGAATAGTCCATTCATTCATTTGTAAGTATTGCTGACTCACAAGCTTCAGAAGCCAAAGTGCCAAGCTCTGATTCTGGAGAGAACTGGTCTCTATGCTGAGGTTAAATCCTCACAAGCGAATCTTAACACATTTGTCCCTGCCAAGCGTTGTATAAACATGTTATATAAGGGAAGAAAAATCCCATGAGTGTCTGAGAGAAATATTCTGTATTGTACATTTATTTATTCCAGTCAGTTTTTTTAAGAGAAAGGGACTCAGAAGGGTTGGTTAGGAGGGAGGCTAAGAGAGAGGGGAGGAAGAGGAATAAGACGAGGCAATAGGAGGCAAAATGTAGCTGGGAACTGAGGGGCTAGATTATCATTTCCCCGCTCTGTCTCTCTGTCTCTAGCCCACGTTACAATAGGAACTGAGCTTTTTCCTTTTCATTCTCTTGGCTCTAATGGATTACGCTGACTTTTTTCCCTGCTGTGTGTTTCAGGTTTACCTCCAACGCAGAAAGATGACTTACCACCTCCAAAAGATTTCTCATAATTGGGGCTATGACCCCTGTTGGAATGGGGGCTGGGGCGGTTGTAGGGGCCGTTATGACTGCTATCGGCCATGGGGTTACTATAGGCCATACAGTTATGGTTGGGGCCATAATTATGATTCCTGCTACTCTTACCCTTACCGATGGGGCAGTGGGTACGGCTATGGAAGATGCTGGCCATGTTTCGCTGAGGAGCAATAGACCCAGAACAAGGAACAACCAGGAAACAAAAAGCAAGATACGATTCACCGATCAGCTTATGGGCAATGGCTTTCAGAAATGCTGAGCAACCACCACTGCCATGGGAGCTGTGATTGCTCAGTGCCTCAGGAAACCTGCCTCGTAGCTGTATTTCCCTTTATGACTGTTCCCGCTATTGCCTCCTATTCTAACGGCTTCTTCTAGAACTCTCTAAAGGCCTGACTCCCAGTTCCACAAAGGCCCCTTTAGGCCACTCTGGCAGTGTCACTGAGGCAGGGACCTTAAAATTGGCACAAATAACATTTACACTCACGTGCAGTCTCCTTATAGAGCAACGTAAAGGGATCTTAGTGTCAGTGAGAATTAGGTCCTAGGTACTGGCCTCTTCCTGAGTCTGGGCCATTTGTCTCTGCCTTTAACTTTGTTATGGAAGATGACTCACAGAGAAACAGCGTAGTGCTCTGCTCACATTCTGCTTTGTCTCATTTGATCCTGACTGGGATAAAAATGCTGGAAACAGGACTTCACTGTTAACGTTACAGCTGCAATGAAGGAAAAAGAACATCTGGTGTGAAATGCATCATCGTGGAGCCAGTGATTTGTTGTAGACCTTCTTGAAACCCTAGAAATATATTCTTTCTGCTCTGCATTCCTTGTGTTTCTTGCTATGTACTTCTCTTCTAATTCACATTAAAGTCATTCTGCATCATATTACGAGCCTTTTGGTTTTCCTTTCTGCTCCATTTCTTATTTACCAACCACCGTGGCAGAGAGTCACAGACTAATTAGGTCCATAACCTGTATTGTAATCGGTGTGAGAGAGGCACATGAGTATTGATTTTTACGTGGATGTAAAGTGAATATCACACTATCACAGTCTCAGTGTAAATGCAACTGTAGCCCCCTCTGTGATTCCCTCAGCTCCCGGTTGTCAGCTTTCTAGGTTGGAGACCCGCATCAGGCTCCCTTCTCACCCAGTGATTGAAGGCTGCACAACCATATGCCAGGTTGCCAAGGGGTAGTACCTCTCTGGAAGTGTTTCCATTCCTCATTGATGTACCTTAATCACCCCCCTACTGTTTTAGTTCCTGCAGGAGCTGTGGTATCCCTCCTCTTTGTGTGTATCAGATACAATCATACCTACATTGCTTTACACACAGTGATAGATAATCTTAATACAAATCATTTCCCCAAAGATTCTGCATGTGGTTTCATTTTTTGTCACAACTAACACACGTAACTGAGAACAGATAAGGTTTTTCTGAAGAAAAATATCGTTAAAAATCGATGTACCTTTGAAGCTGAATTCTCTGGGTCCCATCTGCTTTTGCTCTGGCTCATGCAAGCTGAGCGCAAGTGAGTGTCAAGTGTCAGATCTTGTAAAATTTACTCCCACAGTACACTGGCATAAATGATGGCTCTCTAGATTGATTCTAACCTCTACATAAGAGTGGAGGATCTGGCAGAGAAGAAATGAAAACCACGATGGAGAATGGGCAGTTATGATGAAAAGAGGACTGGTGAGTCCAGAATTAAGGTCTGGAAGAATTTCTGTTTAAGAGCTGCATGGGCATAGAGGGGGAAGAGATGGACTGATTAGAGGATTCATCAGCAACTGAGATAGTATTAGTCATGCAAACTACAAGATTCGCTCCTGAATGGAAACTATCGCTAATGTGGCACCTCAATAATTATAAAGAGAGTGACTCACATCAGACGTACCCAGCTCGTCAAAGAAAAGAGGTCAAGAGAAGTAGGGAAATAGCCCTGAGTTGAAAGAGCTTTTATACAGTTTCTCAGATCTCCCTGAAGGTCTGAGATGCCCTTTGTTCATGAGGTCTTTATTAGTACCAAATTAATGTTGTTGCATTACTCTTTCAACTGATATCATTGTTTCCCTTAGTGTTTGTGATTTCTAGTCTATTCTCAACCTCACCTAGTAGTTGTGACAAATATTGCAATTGTATGCAATAACTTAATGGGAATGTATTGTATTAAATTTACTCAGAGCCTTCTTTCTGATCCACACACATACAGGACCTTCCGGCCACGTAGGTCCCCAATCCTTGCCGAAGAGTAGGAAAGACTTTGGCCTAGTAGGGCCCCATAAGACTGATGGTGCCCTCTGGTAAGCGTTGAGCATGCTTCTAGGAACTTTTATAGTTATTCATAATGGCTTTACCGTAAGAGTAGAGGTGCTTGCACCGAAGGAGCTGTGTGATAACTTGTAACGGAAAGCACTACAGTGTTCATAGACCTCAGAGAGAAAAGAAAGCGCAGGGGCTACAGATGCTCACTTTTAGGTAGTTGGGCTTGCTGGGGATATCAGAGGGTAAGGCAGGGAGCTCCTGCAGCCTTAAAGCACCCTGTCAGAAGGGAGAGAGAGAGGCAGGTCTCCACCCAAGAGCACTGTTGCCTGGGAACCGGAAACTTGAAGGGGCCACAGTGGGGGAATACAGACGTATTTACATGAAACTAGAAAAGGAGTACTTGTGGCACCTTAGAGACTAAAAAATTTATTTGAGCATAAGCTTTCGTGAGCTATAGCTCACTTCATCGGATGCATTTTCCACCATAGCTCACGAAAGCTTATGCTCAAATAAATGTGTTAGTCTCTAAGGTGCCACAAGTACTCCTTTTCTTTTTGCGAATACAGACTAACACGGCTGCTACTCTGAAACCTTCCATGAAACTGTAAGAGTACGATATACACATTACACCCTGCAGGTTTCTTTCGCAGTAAAAGTTTTAAGGGCAAACTACATTCCTGACTTCACTGGAGTTACTGATATCCAGAGTTGTATCTGTGCATCAGCAATCCAGTCAGGTCATTTAGATCCAGTCTGGGCCTTCAAATCCAGCCGATGAGAGGCCAATGAGAGAGTAACCCCAAGGAAATGCCAGGTGAGAAATAAGGAGACGAAATACTGAGGGGCATTTGTCCGGCTGACAGATCGTGAAGTTCTGTGTTGGCTCCAGGTGATGAAGGACTCAAATGCCTGTCTTACCCAGTGGTACTTAGCATTGCAGTTCTTTTGGGTCTGGGTAGGACACAGTCCTATAAAGGAGCGTGTGAAGGTGGACTTCTTCTCATGAACAGATGAGGAGATCTGGCTATTCGATGAGTGCACCAACAGGTCCACTCACGGTAGGGAGGTATGTGAAGCAGCGTACTCCCCTTTTACCAGTCAGGCTGGAGCCCATAAACAGAAGAGACTGGGTGCAAATAAGGAGACTCCCTGCTCTGCGCTAGTGACTAGTTCATCCGGAAGAAGCAGCTGGACAGGGGAAAGGACACGAAGAGCTGACCAGCCTGTAAGAGGCTGTGATCTCCCAGTTGTGGAAGTTTACCCGGCACAGGCACAAGAGACTTTGTCTGGACTTTAGTGAGTAGGATCTGAACATGGATGTGGAGAAAAGGGCATTTGGTTTGTTATTACATGGGCTCCTGTCCTGGGGCTTCATTAAGGGAAACCCACTTCTTTGGACTAGTTTGTTTTGTCTTTTTGTTGCCCTGATCTGTACAAGTGCATGCGTTGATGCACTGGATAGCAGAGGATAGGGAGGAGGTGACCAGCCCTCTGTGGAGAAAGAAGTGTTTCGGGACTATTTAGAAAAGCTGGACGAGCACAAGTCCATGGGGCCGGATGCGCTGCATCTGAGAGTGCCAAAGGAGTTGGTGAAAAAGATTGAAGAGCCATTGGCCATTGGCCATTTTCTCTGAAAACTCATGGCGATTGGAGCAAGTCCCGAACGCGACTGGAAAAAGGCTAATGTAGTGCCCATCTTTAAAAAAGGGAAGAGGGAGGATTCTGGGAACTACAGGCCAGTCAACCTCACCTCAGTCCCTGGAAATATCATGGAGCAGGTCCTCAAGGAATCACTTGTGACACACTTAGAGGAGAGGAAAGTGATCAGAAACAGTCAGCATGGATTCACCAAGGACAAGTCATGCCTGACTAATCTAATTGCCTTCTATGATGAGATAACTGGCTCTGTGGATGAGGGGAAAGCAGTGGACATGCTGTTCCTTGACTTTAGCAAAGCTTTTGACACGGTCTCCCACAGTATTCGTGCCAGCAAGTTAAAGAAGTATGGGCTGGATGAATGGACTATAAGGTGGATAGAAAGTTGGCTAGGAAGGTGGTGGAATCTCCTTCCTTAGAAGTTTTTAAGGTGGGGCTTACAAAGCCCTGGCTGGGATGATTTAGTTGGGGATTGGTCCTGCTTTGAGCAGGGGGTTGGACTAGATGACCTCCTGAGGTCCCTTCCAACCCTGATAGTCTATGATTCTAGGATTCTAAGTAGGGGGCGGTAAGCTGGCTCATCCAGAGTGGCACATCTGGCCAAAAGGGGGCGCTTAGGTTGCCCCTTCCCTTTACACAGGACCAAGGCCCAATGTTGCACAAGATTTCTGAAATTTAAACCTGAAAGGCTTTTAGTTAAAAACCCTTGGGAGGGAGGGAATAGGAGGGATGGTTTCAGTATTGCAATTGCCCTTCTTGAGGGTACCAAGCACCTATTGTTTGAGATTGAACAGGGACTGGACAGGTCTAGAATCTGTGAATCAGAAGGCATACCCGACACCTAATAGGTAAAGAGCGGGGACCTAGAGGGCTAATTCCTCTCTTATGATGTACAGACTTTTGCCAGACCTGATTCTCTTCGCAATACAGGGCTTGAGTGGGACGTAAGTAATGCACAGGCTCTGGTTCTTTGCCAAGTAGCGAGTTGTTACCCACAGACCCAGATTTACAAAGGTATTTAGGTGCCTGGCTCGTACTGACTTCAATGGGAATTAGGCACGTAAATAGCTCTTTTGAATCTGAGCCATAGTGGCTAGTAAATAGGGAATGGAGCCGAAAGGAAAAGAAAAGGATTGATCTTATGATGCAGAATCAGTTTAATGTGAAAAAGCGGAGAAGTACACGGGGAGAGACAGACAGTAGGCAGAGTACAAAGAACATATTTCGAGGGCTTCATGAAAGCCGACAACAAATCACCCGTTACAAGGGGACGCATTTCACACCAGATGTTATGGAAGACAAGAGAGGAAAAAGTCATCAAGTGTAAGTGGGGAAATGAAGATCCTGGGCAGATTTCCGGAAGTGCTGAGGACTCAGAGCTCCCAGGGGAGTTGTGCCCAATCAACATTTCTGAAAGCCATTGCCCACAAGCCCAGCTGTGATTCCGTATCTCGCTTGATGTTTCCTGGTTGTTCCGTCTTCCGGGTCTATTGCTCCTCGGCTAAACATGGCCAGAACTTTCCATAGCCGTACCCATGGCCCCATCGGTAAGGGTAGTGGCCATCATACTGATTGCCACACCCATACCTGTATGGCCTCCAGGAACCCCAGGGCCTATAGCAGCCATAATGGCCTCTATAGCCGCGCCAGCCCTTGTAACAGTAGGGGTTATAATAGAATTCATCATTCATGAGTTCATCGAAAGTCATCTTTCTGCACTGGAGGTCAACCTGAAACACACAGCGGGGAAAAGAGTCAACACAATGCGCTAGGGCCAGTGGAATAATAAGGGTCAAAACTCAGTTACTACTGTAGTGCCGGCCAGGGAGATAGAGAGAGGTAGAGAAATGGTGACCTAGACCCTTATGTCCTGGCTACCTATTGCCTCCCAGTTTCTCCTTCTAGTCCTCTGGCTCCCCTCTCTCTTAGCCTCCCTCTTATCCAACCCTTTTGAACACTTCTCAGTCCATTTCTCCTAAGAACACTGTTTGGAATAAGTAAACACACAATACAGAGTATTTCTGTCATACACGCATGGGATTTTTATTCCTTTTTACAAAATGTTTATACGGAGCATGGCAGGGACAAATTTGTTAGGGATAGTTTCCTTGTGAGGATTTAACCTCAGCATAGAGATCAGTTCCCTTCAAAATCAGAGTGTGGTGCTTTAGCTTCTGAACCTTGTGAGTCAGTAATACTTACTAATGAATGAATGGACAAAATTCTTTGGTGAAAACAAAACTCTAAGAACCAGATCCGCAGCTGGTAGCAATCAGCACTGTTCAACTGAGTTCAATGGAGTTACACCAGTTGTGGCTCTGCATCTTAATATGCTCCTGGTGCACAAAAGAACATAGAAATTGCCCTGCTGGATCAGATCAGAATAATCTGTCTGAAATAATGTTCGGTACCTGCTGTCACAGAAGAATGCAGAAGCACACAGAAGCAATCTGTGAGGGAATAAACTGGGGGAATTTCTTCTTAACCCCATGAACTAAAAAGTTGGGTCTGAGATTTTTCAAATCTACCAAAGAGATTTGAACACTTTTTTCTTAATGAAAATAAAGAGGACCTAGTGTCCCAAATTCCTATGTACCTCTGAAAGAGTGCAGCCTTTACTTCTAAACCATGAATCCACCAATGCCTGCAAATTTATAGTTTACCGTTTTTTTCAATGGGAAAACCCCTGAATAAAGCTAGTAATCACAGAGTTATGTGCAAGTTTCAGTCATAAATCAAACCATCATGAATAAGTCTTGATAGCTATAGAAAGATAGAGTCAAATCAGACTTACCAAGGTCACCAAGGAGGAGAAGTCAAGAGAAGTGGTTAAAGAACCCTGAGTCGCGAGCACTTTTATCCAGTTTCTTAAACAGCCTGGAGAATTTGAGACATCCTTTTGCTCGAGATCCTAATTAGTTACAAAACATATTTTGCTGGGCACATGACTCATGCAATTGATATAATAGTTTTCTTCTGTGTTCAGGATTGTTGTGTTATCAGCCTCACATGAGGTATAACATGCACATACAAGCCCACAGATTTCTTTCATTTTAAAAGTATTCTGGGACACATTCCTGCCTGGTATCATTCTAGTGACCTCCTCAGGAGTGCTAATGAGAGGGATTGTCAAGGAGATTCAGGGCTGTATCAGTTTCACAATCTGCTGTCATGCAGAGGAATCCCGTTTGGTCCTGCTAAGATATGCTGATATGTATTGCGGGCATTGTACTGCTCTGGTAATTCCTAGGAGGGAGGGAGAAATCTCAGTGCTCCGAACCTGTAACCCCAAGTTTGGAGATCTAACGCCCATTGAAATCAATGTGAGACATTATTGTGGGAGGGCTTTGATTCAGACCTTATCACTTGAAAATTCCCTCAGGTAGAAAGAGAGTATAAGGTCTTTGAACTCTCTGTGTCCCATTTCATCTTTCAAATTAGGTGTTAAGGGGGACCTATGAATTGAATAGGCCTTTGTGTTGGTCCTCTGTGTAGGGGTGAATTTCCTCATACATTGATTAGAAATTCAGTTCATAATCTACCTCTAGTTATGTCACCAATGCTGTGGGGTAAGGATGATCATGATGGCAGAATCTCATGGTGCTGCCTACTGCAGGTTTCCTCTTGGGTTGAGGTGAGGGTGGGTGATAAAAAGTATTGCAATATTTTATAAAGGCTTTGAGGTCAATCCCGGAACATTTACAACATCAGTAATATGATCTCCCTCCAATAACAGCCAAGACAATTCTTGTCTTGCAGGAGAATGGAGCTGATAAAGTTTCTGGCGAAACACAGGAAAGATGGAGATATGGCCTTCTTGGCCAAGGCTGTGTTATGAGATTAGATTAATTCAACATCTGACCAACTTTAGGGCATGCTGCAAGACCTGGAGCTTGCGGAAAGCTTTCTTACCATGATGAGAATGATTTTTAAAGTGTAATAATCTCTCCTCCCAAAGGCTCTTTCCTCTAACCAGGCAAGGTTGAAGACCTTGAAGTTGATTCAAATGCCATGAACATCTCTGAATTCTATGGAGCTGTGCTTATTTATGCCGGCTGATCTCCTGCTCTTAAACTTGAAAGGGAAGTTTTATCCTAAAAGGAAACGCAATCTGTTTTTCAATGGAAATCAAATAGTCCAAAACTCTGAGTTACAAATCATAACTTAATTAGGAGAATGACACGAGTGACCTTGACATGCATTTTTAAAGTGACTCTATTGCTCATTCGAAGGGCGTCTTCCAATAAGAAACTCTTACCATTGTAATAATCCAACACTTTGGACTTAATGAATGTTTGTGAAGTGCTTTGATATCTGGAGTCCTGAGGAAATAGAACATCCACGAGAATGTTATCACTCCTGTTTTATGTGCAAATAAATAGAGAAACATTGGGGTGAAGGTCACAGAGGAAGTGACAAAGTTACAAATAACTCACCGTAATCTAGATAGCATTTGCTACCCACTTCTCACTGATGCTAAACTTTCTTAGACTCTTCAGTTTCTTGGCTTCCAAATATTTCACTAACAAAAGAAAAAGTAGGTAATGTAATATATTTTATTGGACCAACTTCTGTAAGTTTTCGAGCTCATGCAGTAGAATTGTTCTGTGGAAACTTGTCTCTTTCACCTACAAAAGATATTACCTCTCCAATCTTGTCTTTTGAATACCCTAGGACCAACACAGCTAGCACAACATTGCAAACCACTTCTTCAAATCTTAACTGCAACCTGAGCTAATGTAGGTGGAATAGGTCCAGGCTCCATGTTGCTGGAGGAGATTGGAAAATGTGTTGAGGAAATATGAGGTTGGAGTTAAGATTCTGCTTTATAGTCGCAGACAGATGGAGAGAAGTGAGGAATGGGATTTTCCACAGGAATAAATGTAAGTGTCATATCTGGATATTTGAATTCTAAACTGAAGATTATGATACCGATCCTTATTATGATTATTTTGATTATGATCTGTCAGGGATGAGTTCTGGGTCCAATTTTGTTCTATTTCTTCATCAATGATTTAGATAATGGCATAGAGAGTACACTGAGAAAGTTTGCGGACGATACCTGAGACAAAACCCACCCAGCCAGAGTAATGGCTGTCAGTGGGCAGTAATTGATTTCAATGGGCAGTAGATCAGAAAACTTGAGGGTTCAGACTTTGGACAGCGTTCCTTCCCTCCTTTGAATTTTAGGAGGAACTGTGCAATGCCCACAACACATACCAGCATGGCTCACAAGGACCAAACTGGATTCTTTTACAGGACAGCAGATTGTGCAATAGATAGAGCTCTGACTAACCTTTGCATTAATTCTTCCTGTAAATCTGATGGAGGTCACTAGAATAATTCCAGGTTAAATTGTGCCCCATAAAACCTTTCAGATGAAAGAAACCTAGAGGGTGTTTTTGTGGCACCTTAGAGACTAACACAGCTGCTACTCTGAAACCTAAAGGGTGTTGTTTGCATGTCATGCCATGGGAGGCTGAAAACACAATAATCTTGAAAACAATTATATCAGATGAAGGAGTGACGTGCGTAGCAAAGCATGTTTTGTAATCATTTAAGACCTTAAACTAAAGGTTGTCTCAGATTCTCCAGGGAGTCTGCGAAATTGTATAAAAGCTCTCGGGACTCAGGGCTCTTTAACCACTTCCCTTGATTTATCCTCCTCGTTGAGCTTGGTAAGTCCTATTTCTCTCAATCTCTCTCGCGCTATCGAAATGTTACATTAGTGATGGTTTTAATTTAGAACAGAATCTTGCATGTAACTTTGTCAATATTGGCTACGGAAAGGGGCTTCTCCATTAAAATAGTAGTTATTGAGTTGCAGGCATTGGTAGATTCATGGTTTAGAAGTAAAGGCTGCAATTTTTACAGGGACACTAGGGATTTGGGACACTAGTTCCTGTTTATTTTCATTAAGCATTAGGTGTTCAAATCTCTTAGGTAGATTTGAAAAATCTCATACCCAACTTTTAACTAAGGGGTGCTAGAAAGAAACCTCCCCAGTTTATTCCATAAGAAACCATGTCTGAGTACTTCTTTATACTGTGACAGCTGCTGCTCAACAATATTTCAGAGAGACTGACATTACGTGGACTTCTGGTGTGATCCAGGAGGGCAATTTCTACGTTCTTGTGTGCATGAGTAGCAATGTTAGACGCAGATCCTCAAGTAGTATAAGTTAGCTTGGATCCTTAAATTTAGTTGACCAGTGCTGATATCTACCTGCTCAGGTTCCGGTTCCTCATATTTCGCTTTCACAAAAGAATAGTCCATTCATTCATTTGTAAGTATTGCTGACTCACAAGCTTCAGAAGCCAAAGTGCCAAGCTCTGATTCTGGAGAGAACTGGTCTCTATGCTGAGGTTAAATCCTCACAAGCGAATCTTAACACATTTGTCCCTGCCAAGCGTTGTATAAACATGTTATATAAGGGAAGAAAAATCCCATGAGTGTCTGAGAGAAATATTCTGTATTGTACATTTATTTATTCCAGTCAGTTTTTTTAAGAGAAAGGGACTCAGAAGGGTTGGTTAGGAGGGAGGCTAAGAGAGAGGGGAGGAAGAGGAATAAGACGAGGCAATAGGAGGCAAAATGTAGCTGGGAACTGAGGGGCTAGATTATCATTTCCCGGCTCTGTCTCTCTGTCTCTAGCCCACGTTACAATAGGAACTGAGCTTTTTCCTTTTCATTCTCTTGGCTCTAATGGATTACGCTGACTCTTTTCCCTGCTGTGTGTTTCAGGTTTACCTCCAACGCAGAAAGATGACTTACCACCTCCAAAAGATTTCTCATAATTGGGGCTATGACCCCTGTTGGAATGGGGGCTGGGGCGGTTGTAGGGGCCGTTATGACTGCTATCGGCCATGGGGTTACTATAGGCCATACAGTTATGGTTGGGGCCATAATTATGATTCCTGCTACTCTTACCCTTACCGATGGGGCAGTGGGTACGGCTATGGAAGATGCTGGCCATGTTTCGCTGAGGAGCAATAGACCCAGAACAAGGAACAACCAGGAAACAAAAAGCAAGATACGATTCACCGATCAGCTTATGGGCAATGGCTTTCAGAAATGCTGAGCAACCACCACTGCCATGGGAGCTGTGATTGCTCAGTGCCTCAGGAAACCTGCCTCGTAGCTGTATTTCCCTTTATGACTGTTTCCGCTATTGCCTCCTATTCTAACGGCTTCTTCTAGAACTCTCTAAAGGCCTGACTCCCAGTTCCACAAAGGCCCCTTTAGGCCACTCTGGCAGTGTCACTGAGGCAGGGACCTTAAAATTGGCACAAATAACATTTACACTCACGTGCAGTCTCCTTATAGAGCAACGTAAAGGGATCTTAGTGTCAGTGAGAATTAGGTCCTAGGTACTGGCCTCTTCCTGAGTATGGGCCATTTGTCTCTGCCTTTAACTTTGTTATGGAAGATGACTCACAGAGAAACAGCGTAGTGCTCTGCTCACATTCTGCTTTGTCTCATTTGATCCTGACTGGGATAAAAATGCTGGAAACAGGACTTCACTGTTAACGTTACAGCTGCAATGAAGGAAAAAGAACATCTGGTGTGAAATGCATCATCGTGGAGCCAGTGATTTGTTGTAGACCTTCTTGAAACCCTAGAAATATATTCTTTCTGCTCTGCATTCCTTGTGTTTCTTGCTATGTACTTCTCTTCTAATTCACATTAAAGTCATTCTGCATCATATTAGCAGCCTTTTGGTTTTCCTTTCTGTTCCATTTCTTATTTACCAACCACCGTGGCAGAGAGTCACAGACTAATTAGGTCCATAACCTGTATTGCAATCGGTGTGAGAGAGGCACATGAGTACTTATTTGTACGTGGATGTAACGTGAATATCACACTATCACAGTCTCAGTGTAAATGCAACTGTAGCCCCCTCTGTGATTCCCTCAGCTCCCGGTTGTCAGCTTTCTAGGTTGGAGACCCGCATCAGGCTCCCTTCTCACCCAGTGATTGAAGGCTGCACAACCATATGCCAGGTTGCCAGGGGGTAGTACCTCTCTGGAAGTGTTTCCATTCCTCATTGATGTACCTTAATCACCCCCCTACTGTTTTAGTTCCTGCAGGAGCTGTGGTATCCCTCCTCTTTGTGTGTATCAGATACAATCATACCTACATTGCTTTACACATACTGATAGATAATCTTAATACAAATCATTTCCCCAAAGATTCTGCATGTGGTTTCATTTTTTGTCACAACTAAAACACGTAACTGAGAACAGATAGGGTTTTTCTGAAGAAAAATATCGTTAAAAATTGATGTACCTTTGAAGCTGAATTCTCTGGGTCCCATCTGCTTTTGCTCTGGCTCATGCAAGCTGAGCGCAAGTGAGTGTCAAGTGTCAGATCTTGTAAAATTTACTCCCACAGTACACTGGCATAAATGATGGCTCTCTAGATTGATTCTAACCTCTACATAAGAGTGGAGGATCTGGCAGAGAAGAAATGAAAACCACGATGGAGAATGGGCAGTTATGATGAAAAGAGGACTGGTGAGTCCAGAATTAAGGTCTGGAAGAATTTCTGTTTAAGAGCTTCATGGGCATAGAGGGGGAAGAGATGGACTGATTAGAGGATTCATCAGCAACTGAGATAGTATTAGTCATGCAAACTACAAGATTCGCTCCTGAATGGAAACTATCGCTAATGTGGCACCTCAATAATTATAAAGAGAGTGACTCACATCAGACGTACCCAGCTCATCAAAGAAAAGAGGTCAAGAGAAGTAGGGAAATAGCCCTGAGTTGAAAGAGCTTTTATACAGTTTCTCAGATCTCCCTGAAGGTCTGAGATGCCCTTTGTTCATGAGGTCTTTATTAGTACCAAATTAATGTTGTTGCATTACTCTTTCAACTGATATCATTGTTTCCCTTAGTGTTTGTGATTTCTAGTCTATTCTCAACCTCACCTAGTAGTTGTGACAAATATTGCAATTGTATGCAATAACTTAATGGGAATGTATTGTATTAAATTTACATGTCACTGTGGGTCAAAGATTGTATGTATGATTGTGTTTCACTCCAGTGGGAAGGGTATCACTGCTTCTCAGAAAGTAAAACAGTGTGTGTGTGTGGGCGAGTAAGGTAAATTGCACACGATTGTAAACACCGCCACAGAGGTACCATCTCTCTCTGATTCATGCTGGATTTTCCAAAGACCAAGGAAGAAAGGGCTTCTGGTATAAAACGTCTGGGCTTGAACTGACTCAGAGCCTTCTTTCTGATCCACACACATACAGGACCTTCCGGCCACGTAGGTCCCCAATCCTTGCCGAAGAGTAGGAAAGACTTTGGCCTAGTAGGGCCCCATAAGACTGATGGTGCCCTCTGGTAAGCCTTGAGCATGCTTCTAGGAACTTTTATTGTTGTTCATCTGCTTTGTCCATAATGCCTTTACCGTAAGAGTAGAGGTGCTTGCACCGAAGGAGCTGTGTGATAACTTGTAACAGAAAGCACTACAGTGTTCATAGACCTCAGAGAGAAAAGAAAGCGCAGGGGCTACAGATGCTCACTTTTAGGTAGTTGGGCTTGCTGGGGATATCAGAGGGTAAGGCAGGGAGCTCCTGCAGCCTTAAAGCACCCTGTCAGAAGGGAGAGAGAGAGGCAGGTCTCCACCCAAGAGCACTGTTGCCTGGGAACCGGAAACTTGAAGGGGCCACAGTGGGGGAATACAGACGTATTTACATGAAACTAGAAAAGGAGTACTTGTGGCACCTTAGAGACTAAAAAATTTATTTGAGCATAAGCTTTCGTGAGCTATAGCTCACTTCATCGGATGCATTTTCCACCATAGCTCACGAAAGCTTATGCTCAAATAAATGTGTTAGTCTCTAAGGTGCCACAAGTACTCCTTTTCTTTTTGCGAATACAGACTAACACGGCTGCTACTCTGAAACCTTCCATGAAACTGTAAGAGTACGATATACACATTACACCCTGCAGGTTTCTTTCGCAGTAAAAGTTTTAAGGGCAAACTACATTCCTGACTTCACTGGAGTTACTGATATCCAGAGTTTTATCTGTGCATCAGCAATCCAGTCAGGTCATTTAGATCCAGTCTGGGCCTTCAAATCCAGCCGATGAGAGGCCAATGAGAGAGTAACCCCAAGGAAATGCCAGGTGAGAAATAAGGAGACTAAATATTGAGGGGCATTTGTCCTGCTGACAGATCGTGAAGTTCTGTGTTGGCTCCAGGTGATGAAGGACTGAAATGCCTGTCTTACCCAGTGGTACTTAGCATTGCAGTTCTTTTGGGTCTGGGTAGGACACAGTCCTATAAAGAAAAGGAGTACTTGTGGCACCTTAGAGACTAACAAATTTATTAGAGCATAAGCTTTCGTGAGCTACAGCTCACTTCATCGGATGCATTTGGTGGAAAAAACAGAGGAGAGATTTATATACACACACACAGAGAACATGAAACAGACTCCAACGAGAGACTGCTGAATTGGAATTAATTGGCAAACTGGATACAATTAACTTAGGCTTGAATAGAGACTGGGAATGGATGAGTCATTACACAAAGTAAAACTATTTCCCCATGGTATTTCTCCCCCCCACCCCACCCCCCACTGTTCCTCTGATATTCTTGTTAACTGCTGGAATTAGCCTACCTGCTTGTCACCATGAAAGGTTTTCCTCCTTCCCCCCCCTGCTGTTGGTGATGGCTTATCTTAAGTGATCACTCTCCTTACAGTGTGTATGATAAACCCATTGTTTCATGTTCTCTGTGTGTGTGTATATAAATCTCTCCTCTGTTTTTTCCACCAAATGCATCCGATGAAGTGAGCTGTAGCTCACGAAAGCTTATGCTCTAATAAATTTGTTAGTCTCTAAGGTGCCACAAGTACTCCTTTTCTTTTTGCGAATACAGACTAACACGGCTGCTACTCTGAGTCCTATAAAGGAGCGTGTGAAGGTGGACTTCTTCTCATGAACAGATGAGGAGATCTGGCTATTCGATGAGTGCACCAACTGGTCCACTCACGGTAGGGAGGTATGTGAAGCAGCGTACTCCCCTTTTACCAATCAGCCTGGAGCCCACATACAGAAGAGACTGGATGCAAATAAGGAGACTCCCTGCTCTGCGCTAGTGACTAGTTCATCCAGAAGAAGCAGCTGGATAGGCGAAAGGACACGAAGAGCTGACCAGCCTGTAAGAGGCTGTGATCTCCCAGTTGTGGAAGTTTACCCCGCACAGGCACAAGAGACTTTGTCTGGACTTTAGTGAGTAGGATCTGAACATGGATGTGGAGAAAAGGGCATTTGGTTTGTTATTACATGGGCTCCTGTCCCGGGGCTTCATTAAGGGAAACCCACTTTTTTGGACTAGTTTGTTTTGTCTTTTTGTTGCCTTGATCTGTACAAGTGCATGGGTTGACACACTGGATAGCAGAGGATGGGCAAGAGGTGACCAGCCCTCTGTGGAGAAAGAAGTGTTTCGGGACTATTTAGAAAAGCTGGACGAGCACAAGTCCATGGGGCCGGATGCGCTGCATCCGAGAGTGCCAAAGGAGTTGGTGAATGTGATTGCAGAGCCATTGGCCATTGGCCATTATCTCTGAAAACTCATGGCGATCGGGGGGAAGTCCCGAACACAACTGGAAAAAGGCTAATGTAGTGCCCATCTTTAAAAAAGGGAAGAGGAGGATTCTGGGAACTACAGGCCAGTCAGCCTCACCTCAGTCCCTGGAAATATCATGGAGCAGGTCCTCAAGGAATCACTTGTGACACACTTAGAGGAGAGGAAAGTGATCAGAAACAGTCAGCATGGATTCACCAAGGACAAGTCATGCCTGACTAATCTAATTGCCTTCTATGATGAGATAACTGGCTCTGTGGATGAGGGGAAAGCAGTGGACATGCTGTTCCTTGACTTTAGCAAAGCTTTTGACACGGTCTCCCACAGTATTCGTGCCAGCAAGTTAAAGAAGTATGGGCTGGATGAATGGACTATAAGGTGGAAAGAAAGTTGGCTAGGAAGGTGGTGGAATCTCCTTCCTTAGAAGTTTTTAAGGTGGGGCTTACAAAGCCCTGGCTGGGATGATTTAGTTGGGGATTGGTCCTGCTTTGAGCAGGGGGTTGGACTAGATGACCTCCTGAGGTCCCTTCCAACCCTGATAGTCTATGATTCTAGGATTCTAAGTAGGGGGCGGTAAGCTGGCTCATCCAGAGTGGCACATCTGGCCAAAAGGGGGCGCTTAGGTTGCCCCTTCCCTTTACACAGGACCAAGGCCCAATGTTGCACAAGATTTCTGAAATTTAAACCTGAAAGGCTTTTAGTTAAAAACCCTTGGGAGGGAGGGAATAGGAGGGATGGTTTCAGTATTGCAATTGCCCATCTTGAGGGTACCAAGCACCTATTGTTTGAGATTGAACAGGGACTGGACAGGTCTAGAATCTGTGAATCAGAAGGCATACCCGACACCTAATTGGTAAAGAGCGGGGACCTAGAGGGCTAATTCCTCTCTTATGATGTACAGACTTTTGCCAGACCTGATTCTCTTCGCAATACAGGGCTTGAGTGGGACGTAAGTAATGCACAGGATCTGGTTCTTTGCCCAGTAGCGAGTTGTTACCCACAGACCCAGATTCACAAAGGTATTTAGGTGCTGGCTCGTACTGACTTCAATGGCACGTAAATAGCTCTTTTGAATCTGAGCCATAGTAGCTAGTAAATAGGGAATGGAGCCGAAAGGAAAAGAAAAGAATTGAACTTATGATGTAGAATCAGTTTAATGTGAAAAAGCGGAGAAGTACACGGGGAGAGACAGACAGTAGGCAGAGTACAAAGAACATATTTCGAGGGCTTCATGAAAGCCGACAACAAATCACCCGTTACAAGGGGACGCATTTCACACCAGATGTTATGGAAGACAAGAGAGGAAAAAGTCATCAAGTGTAAGTGGGGAAATGAAGATCCTGGGCAGATTTCCGGAGGTGCTGAGGACTCAGAGCTCCCAGGGTAGTTGTGCGCAATCAACATTTCTGAAAGCCATTGCCCACAAGCCCAGCTGTGATTCCGTATCTCGCTTGATGTTTCCTAGTTGTTCCGTCTTCCAGGTCTATTGCTCCTCGGCTAAACATGGCCAGAACTTTCCATAGCCGTACCCATGGCCCCATCGGTAAGGGTAGTGGCCATCATACTGATTGCCACACCCATACCTGTATGGCCTCCAGGAACCCCAGGGTCTATAGCAGCCATAATGGCCTCTATAGCCGCGCCAGCCCTTGTAACAGTAGGGGTTATAATAGAATTCATCATTCATGAGTTCATCGAAAGTCATCTTTCTGCGCTGGAGGTCAACCTGAAACACACAGCGGGGAAAAGAGTCAACACAATGCGCTAGGGCCAGTGGAATAATAAGGGTCAAAACTCAGTTACTACTGTAGTGCCGGCCAGGGAGATAGAGAGAGGTAGAGAAATGGTGACCTAGACCCTTATGTCCTGGCTACCTGTTGCCTCCCAGTTTCTCCTTCTAGTCCTCTGGCTCCCCTCTCTCTTAGCCTCCCTCTTATCCAACCCTTTTGAACACTTCTCAGTCCATTTCTCCTAAGAACACTGTTTGGAATAAGTAAACACACAATACAGAGTATTTCTGTCATACACGCATGGGATTTTTATTCCTTTTTACAAAATGTTTATACGGAGCATGGCAGGGACAAATTTGTTAGGGATAGTTTCCTTGTGAGGATTTAACCTCAGGAGAGAGATCAGTTCCCTTCAAAATCAGAGTGTGGTGCTTTGGCTTCTGAACCTTGTGAGTCAGTAATACTTACTAATGAATGAATGGACAAAATTCTTTGGTGAAAACAAAACTCTAAGAACCAGATCCGCAGCTGGTAGCAATCAGCACTGTTCAATGGAGTTACACCAGTTGTGGCTCTGCATCTTAATATGCTCCTGGTGCACAAAAGAACATAGAAATTGCCCTGCTGGATCAGATCAGAATAATCTGTCTGAAATAATGTTCGGTACCTGCTGTCACAGAAGAATACAGAAGCACACAGAAGCAATCTGTGAGGGAATAAACTGGGGGAATTTCTTCTTAACCCCATGAACTAAAAAGTTGGGTCTGAGATTTTTCAAATCTACCAAAGAGATTTGAACACTTTTTTCTTAATGAAAATAAAGAGGACCTAGTGTCCCAAATTCCTATGTACCTCTGAAAGAGTGCAGCCTTTACTTCTAAACCATGAATCCACCAATGCCTGCAAATTTATAGTTTACCGTTTTTTTCAATGGGAAAACCCCTGAATAAAGCTAGTATCACAGAGTTATGTGCAAGTTTCAGTCATAAATCAAACCATCATGAATAAGTCTTGATAGCTATAGAAAGATAGAGTCAAATCAGACTTACCAAGGTCACCAAGGAGGAGAAGTCAAGAGAAGTGGTAACATGCACATACAAGCCCACAGATTTCTTTCATTTTAAAAGTATTCTGGGACACATTCCTTCCTGTTATCATTCTAGTGACCTCCTCAGGAGTGCTAATGAGAGGGAGTGTCAAGGAGATTCAGGGCTGTATCAGTTTCACAATCTGCTGTCATGAAGAGGAATCCAGATTGGTCCTGCTAAGATATGCTGATATGTATTGCGGGCATTGTACTGCTCTGGTAATTCCTAGGAGGGAGGGAGAAATCTCAGTGCTCCGAACCTGTAACCCCAAGTTTGGAGATCTAACGCCCATTGAAATCAATGTGAGACATTATTGTGGGAGGGCTTTGATTCAGACCTTATCACTTGAAAATTCCCTCAGGTAGAAAGAGAGTATAAGGTCTTTGAACTCTCTATGTCCCATTTCATCTTTCAAATTAGGTCTTAAGAGGGACCTATGAATTGAATAGGCCTTTGTGTTGGTCCTCTGTGTAGGGGTGAATTTGCTCATACATTGATTAGAAATTCAGTTCATAATCTACCTCTAGTTATGTCACCAATGCTGTGGGGTGAGGATGATCATGATGGCAGAAGCTCATGGTGCTGCCTACTGCAGGTTTCCTCTTGGGTTGAGGTGAGGGTGGGTGATAAAAAGTATTGCAATATTTTATAAAGGCTTTGAGGTCAATCCCGGAACATTTACAGCATCAGTAATATGATCTCCCTCCAATAACAGCCAAGACAATTCTTGTCTTGCAGGAGAATGGAGCTGATAAAGTTTCTGGCGAAACACAGGAAAGATGGAGATATGGCCTTCTTGGCCAAGGCTGTGTTATGAGATTAGATTAATTCAACATCTGACCAACTTTAGGGCATGCTGCAAGACCCGGAGCTTGCGGAAAGCTTTCTTACTATGATGAGAATGATTTTTAAAGTGTAATAATCTCTCCTCCCAAAGGCTCTTTCCTCTAACCAGGCAAGGTTGAAGACCTTGAAGTTGATTCAAATGCCATGAACATCTCTGAATTCTATGGAGCTGTGCTTATTTATGCCGGCTGATCTCCTGCTCTTAAACTTGAAAGGGAAGTTTTATCCTAAAAGGAAACGCAATCTGTTTTTCAATGGAAATCAAATAGTCCAAAACTCTGAGTTACAAATCATAACTTAATTAGGAGAATGACACGAGTGACCTTGACATGCATTTTTAAAGTGACTCTGTTGCTCATTCGAAGGGCGTCTTCCAATAAGAAACTCTTACCATTGTAATAATCCAACACTTTGGACTTAATGAATGTTTGTGAAGTGCTTTGATATCTGGAGTCCTGAGGAAATAGAACATCCACGAGAATGTTATCACTCCTGTTTTATGTGCAAATAAATAGAGAAACATTGGGGTGAAGGTCACAGAGGAAGTGACAAAGTTACAAATAACTCACCGTAATCTAGATAGCATTTGCTACCCACTTCTCACTGATGCTAAACTTTCTTAGACTCTTCAGTTTCTTGGCTTCCAAATATTTCACTAACAAAAGAAAAAGTAGGTAATGTAATATATTTTATTGGACCAACTTCTGTAAGTTTTCGAGCTCATGCAGTAGAATTGTTCTGTGGAAACTTGTCTCTTTCACCTACAAAAGATATTACCTCTCCAATCTTGTCTTTTGAATACCCTAGGACCAACACAGCTAGCACAATATTGCAAACCACTTCTTCAAATCTTAACTGCAACCTGAGCTAATGTAGGTGGAATAGGTCCAGGCTCCATGTTGCTGGAGGAGATTGGAAAATGTGTTGAGGAAATATGAGGTTGGAGTTAAGATTCTGCTTTATAGTTGCAGACAGATGGAGAGAAGTGAGGAATGGGATTTTCCACAGGAATAAATGTAAGTGTCATATCTGGATATTTGAATTCTAAACTGAAGATTATGATACCGATCCTTATTATGATTATTTTGATTATGATCTGTCAGGGATGAGTTCTGGGTCCAATTTTGTTCTATTTCTTCATCAATGATTTAGATAATGGCATAGAGAGTACACTGAGAAAGTTTGCGGACGATACCTGAGACAAAACCCACCCAGCCAGAGTAATGGCTGTCAGTGGGCAGTAATTGATTTCAATGGGCAGTAGATCAGAAAACTTGAGGGTTCAGACTTTGGACAGCGTTCCTTCCCTCCTTTGAATTTTAGGAGGAACTGTGCAATGCCCACAACACATACCAGCATGGCTCACAAGGACCAAACTGGATTCTTTTACAGGACAGCAGATTGTGCAATAGATAGAGCTCTGACTAACCTTTGCATTAATTCTTCCTGTAAATCTGATGGAGGTCACTAGAATAATTCCAGGTTAAATTGTGCCCCATAAAACCTTTCAGATGAAAGAAACCTAGAGGGTGTTTTTGTGGCACCTTAGAGACTAACACAGCTGCTACTCTGAAACCTAAAGGGTGTTGTTTGCATGTCATGCCATGGGAGGCTGAAAACACAATAATCTTGAAAACAATTATATCAGATGAAGGAGTGACGTGCGTAGCAAAGCATGTTTTGTAATCATTTAAGACCTTAAACTAAAGGTTGTCTCAGATTCTCCAGGGAGTCTGCGAAATTGTATAAAAGCTCTCGGGACTCAGGGCTCTTTAACCACTTCCCTTGATTTATCCTCCTCGTTGAGCTTGGTAAGTCCTATTTCTCTCAATCTCTCTCGCGCTATCGAAATGTTACATTAGTGATGGTTTTAATTTAGAACAGAATCTTGCATGTAACTTTGTCAATATTGGCTACGGAAAGGGGCTTCTCCATTAAAATAGTAGTTATTGAGTTGCAGGCATTGGTAGATTCATGGTTTAGAAGTAAAGGCTGCAATTTTTACAGGGACACTAGGGATTTGGGACACTAGTTCCTGTTTATTTTCATTAAGCATTAGGTGTTCAAATCTCTTAGGTAGATTTGAAAAATCTCATACCCAACTTTTAACTAAGGGGTGCTAGAAAGAAACCTCCCCAGTTTATTCCATAAGAAACCATGTCTGAGTACTTCTTTATACTGTGACAGCTGCTGCTCAACAATATTTCAGAGAGACTGACATTACGTGGACTTCTGGTGTGATCCAGGAGGGCAATTTCTACGTTCTTGTGTGCATGAGTAGCAATGTTAGACGCAGATCCTCAAGTAGTATAAGTTAGCTTGGATCCTTAAATTTAGTTGACCAGTGCTGATATCTACCTGCTCAGGTTCCGGTTCCTCATATTTCGCTTTCACAAAAGAATAGTCCATTCATTCATTTGTAAGTATTGCTGACTCACAAGCTTCAGAAGCCAAAGTGCCAAGCTCTGATTCTGGAGAGAACTGGTCTCTATGCTGAGGTTAAATCCTCACAAGCGAATCTTAACACATTTGTCCCTGCCAAGCGTTGTATAAACATGTTATATAAGGGAAGAAAAATCCCATGAGTGTCTGAGAGAAATATTCTGTATTGTACATTTATTTATTCCAGTCAGTTTTTTTAAGAGAAAGGGACTCAGAAGGGTTGGTTAGGAGGGAGGCTAAGAGAGAGGGGAGGAAGAGGAATAAGACGAGGCAATAGGAGGCAAAATGTAGCTGGGAACTGAGGGGCTAGATTATCATTTCCCGGCTCTGTCTCTCTGTCTCTAGCCCACGTTACAATAGGAACTGAGCTTTTTCCTTTTCATTCTCTTGGCTCTAATGGATTACGCTGACTCTTTTCCCTGCTGTGTGTTTCAGGTTTACCTCCAACGCAGAAAGATGACTTACCACCTCCAAAAGATTTCTCATAATTGGGGCTATGACCCCTGTTGGAATGGGGGCTGGGGCGGTTGTAGGGGCCGTTATGACTGCTATCGGCCATGGGGTTACTATAGGCCATACAGTTATGGTTGGGGCCATAATTATGATTCCTGCTACTCTTACCCTTACCGATGGGGCAGTGGGTACGGCTATGGAAGATGCTGGCCATGTTTCGCTGAGGAGCAATAGACCCAGAACAAGGAACAACCAGGAAACAAAAAGCAAGATACGATTCACCGATCAGCTTATGGGCAATGGCTTTCAGAAATGCTGAGCAACTACCACTGCCATGGGAGCTGTGATTGCTCAGTGCCTCAGGAAACCTGCCTCGTAGCTGTATTTCCCTTTATGACTGTTTCCGCTATTACCTCCTATTCTAACGGCTTCTTCTAGAACTCTCTAAAGGCCTGACTCCCAGTTCCACAAAGGCCCCTTTAGGCCACTCTGGCAGTGTCACTGAGGCAGGGACCTTAAAATTGGCACAAATAACATTTACACTCACGTGCAGGCTCCTTACAGAGCAATGTAAAGGGATCTTAGTGTCAGTGAGAATTAGGCCCTAGGTACTGGCCTCTTCCTGAGTATGGGCCATTTGTCTCTGCCTTTAACTTTGTTATGGAAGATGACTCACAGAGAAACAGCGTAGTGCTCTGCTCACATTCTGCTTTGTCTCATTTGATCCTGACTGGGATAAAAATGCTGGAAACAGGACTTCACTATTAACGTTACAGCTGCAATGAAGGAAAAAGAACATCTGGTGTGAAATGCATCATCGTGGAGCCAGTGATTTGTTGTAGACCTTCTTGAAACCCTAGAAATATATTCTTTCTGTTCTGCATTCCTTGTGTTTCTTGCTATGTACTTCTCTTCTAATTCACATTAAAGTCATTCTGCATCATATTACCAGCCTTTTGGTTTTCCTTTCTGCTCCATTTCTTATTTACCAACCACTGTGGCAGAGAGTCACAGAACTAACTAGGTCCTTAACCTGTTTTGCAATCTGTGTGAGAGAGGCACATGAGTACTGATTTGTACGTGGTTGTAATGTGAATATCACACTATCACAGTCTCAGTGTAAATGCAACTGTAGCCCCCTCTGTGATTCCCTCAGCTCCCGGTTGTCAGCTTTCTAGGTTGGAGACCCGCATCAGGCTTCCTTCTCACCGAGTGATTGAAGGTTGCACAACCATATGCCAGGTTGCCAGGGGGTAGTACCTCTCTGGAAGTGTTTCCATTCCTCATTGATGTACCTTAATCACCCCCCTACTGTTTTAGTTCCTGCAGGAACTGTGGTATGCCTCCTCTTTGTGTGTATCAGATACAATCATACCTACATTGCTTTACACACACTGATAGATAATCTTAATACAAAGTATTTCCCCAAAGATTCTGCATGTGGTTTCATTATTTGTTACAACTAACACACGTAACTGAGAACAGACTAGGTTTTCCTAAAGAAAATATATCGTTAAAAATTGATGTACCTTTGAAGCTGAATTCTCTGGGTCCCATCTGCTTTTGCTCTGGCTCATGCAAGCTGAGCGCAAGTGAGTGTCAAGTGTCAGATCTTGTAAAATTTACTCCCACAGTACACTGGCATAAATGATGGCTCTCTAGATTGATTCTAACCTCTACATAAGAGTGGAGGATTTGGCAGAGAAGAAATGAAAACCACGATGGAGAATGGGCAGTTATGATGAAAAGAGGACTGGTCCAGAATTAAGGTCTGGAAGAATTTCTGTTTAAGAGCTTCATGGGCATAGAGGGGGAAGAGATGGACTGATTAGAGGATTCATCAGCAACTGAGATAGTATTAGTCATGCAAACTACAAGATTCGCTCCTGAATGGAAACTATCGCTAATGTGGCACCTCAATAATTATAAAGAGAGTGACTCACATCAGACGTACCCAGCTCGTCAAAGAAAAGAGGTCAAGAGAAGTAGGGAAATAGCCCTGAGTTGAAAGAGCTTTTATACAGTTTCTCAGATCTCCCTGAAGGTCTGAGATGCCCTTTGTTCATGAGGTCTTTATTAGTACCAAATTAATGTTGTTGCATTACTCTTTCAACTGATATCATTGTTTCCCTTAGTGTTTGTGATTTCTAGTCTATTCTCAACCTCACCTAGTAGTTGTGACAAATATTGCAATTGTATGCAATAACTTAATGGGAATGTATTGTCTTAAATTTACATGTCACTGTGGGTCAAAGATTGTATGTATGATTGTGTTTCACTCCAGTGGGAAGGGTATCACTGCTTCTCAGAAACTAAAACAGTGTGTGTGTGTGGGCGAGTAAGGTAAATTGCACACGATTGGAAACACCGCCACAGAGGTACCATCTCTCTCTGATTCATGCTGGATTTTCCAAAGACCAAGGAAGAAAGGGCTTCTGGTATAAAACGTCTGGGCTTGAACTGACTCAGAGCCTTCTTTCTGATCCACACACATACAGGACCTTCCGGCCACGTAGGTCCCCAATCCTTGCCGAAGAGTAGGAAAGACTTTGGCCTAGTAGGGCCCCATAAGACTGATGGTGCCCTCTGGTAAGCCTTGAGCATGCTTCTAGGAACTTTTATTGTTGTTCATCTGCTTTGTCCATAATGCCTTTACCGTAAGAGTAGAGGTGCTTGCACCGAAGGAGCTGTGTGATAACTTGTAACAGAAAGCACTACAGTGTTCATAGACCTCAGAGAGAAAAGAAAGCGCAGGGGCTACAGATGCTCACTTTTAGGTAGTTGGGCTTGCTGGGGATATCAGAGGGTAAGGCAGGGAGCTCCTGCAGCCTTAAAGCACCCTGTCAGAAAGGAGAGAGAGAGGCAGGTCTCCACCCAAGAGCACTGTTGCCTGGGAACCGGAAACTTGAAGGGGCCACAGTGGGGGAATACAGACGTATTTACATGAAACTAGAAAAGGAGTACTTGTGGCACCTTAGAGACTAAAAAATTTATTTGAGCATAAGCTTTCGTGAGCTATAGCTCACTTCATCGGATGCATTTTCCACCATAGCTCACGAAAGCTTATGCTCAAATAAATGTGTTAGTCTCTAAGGTGCCACAAGTACTCCTTTTCTTTTTGCGAATACAGACTAACACGGCTGCTACTCTGAAACCTTCCATGAAACTGTAAGAGTACGATATACACATTACACCCTGCAGGTTTCTTTCGCAGTAAAAGTTTTAAGGGCAAACTACATTCCTGACTTCACTGGAGTTACTGATATCCAGAGTTTTATCTGTGCATCAGCAATCCAGTCAGGTCATTTAGATCCAGTCTGGGCCTTCAAATCCAGCCGATGAGAGGCCAATGAGAGAGTAACCCCAAGGAAATGCCAGGTGAGAAATAAGGAGACGAAATACTGAGGGGCATTTGTCCGGCTGACAGATCGTGAAGTTCTGTGTTGGCTCCAGGTGATGAAGGACTCAAATGCCTGTCTTACCCAGTGGCACTTAGCATTGCAGTTCTTTTGGGTCTGGGTAGGACACAGTCCTATAAAGGAACGTGTGAAGGTGGACTTCTTCTCATGAACAGATGAGGAGTTCTGGCTATTCGATGAATGCACCAACAGGTCCACTCACGGTAGGGAGGTATGTGAAGCAGCGTACTCCCCTTTTACCAGTCAGGCTGGAGCCCATAAACAGAAGAGACTGGGTGCAAATAAGGAGACTCCCTGCTCTGCGCTAGTGACTAGTTCATCCGGAAGAAGCAGCTGGACAGGGGAAAGGACACGAAGAGCTGACCAGCCTGTAAGAGGCTGTGATCTCCCAGTTGTGGAAGTTTACCCCGCACAGGCACAAGAGACTTTGTCTGGACTTTAGTGAGTAGGATCTGAACATGGATGTGGAGAAAAGGGCATTTGGTTTGTTATTACATGGGCTCCTGTCCCGGGGCTTCATTAAGGGAAACCCACTTCTTTGGACTAGTTTGTTTTGTCTTTTTGTTGCCCTGATCTGTACAAGTGCATGGGTTGACACACTGGATAGCAGAGGATGGGCAAGAGGTGACCAGCCCTCTGTGGAGAAAGAAGTGTTTCGGGACTATTTAGAAAAGCTGGACGAGCACAAGTCCATGGGGCCGGATGCGCTGCATCCGAGAGTGCCAAAGGAGTTGGTGAATGTGATTGCAGAGCCATTGGCCATTATCTCTGAAAACTCATGGCGATCGGGGGGAAGTCCCGAACGCAACTGGAAAAAGGCTAATGTAGTGCCCATCTTTAAAAAAGGGAAGAAGGAGGATTCTGGGAACTACAGGCCAGTCAGCCTCACCTCAGTCCCTGGAAATATCATGGAGCAGGTCCTCAAGGAATCAATTTTGACACACTTAGAGGAGAGGAAAGTGATCAGAAACAGTCAGCATGGATTCACCAAGGACAAGTCATGCCTGACTAATCTAATTGCCTTCTATGATGAGATAACTGGCTCTGTGGATGAGGGGAAAGCAGTGGACATGCTGTTCCTTGACTTTAGCAAAGCTTTTGACACGGTCTCCCACAGTATTCGTGCCAGCAAGTTAAAGAAGTATGGGCTGGATGAATGGACTATAAGGTGGATAGAAAGTTGGCTAGGAAGGTGGTGGAATCTCCTTCCTTAGAAGTTTTTAAGGTGGGGCTTACAAAGCCCTGGCTGGGATGATTTAGTTGGGGATTGGTCCTGCTTTGAGCAGGGGGTTGGACTGGATGACCTCCTGAGGTCCCTTCCAACCCTGATAGTCTATGATTCTAGGATTCTAAGTAGGGGGCGGTAAGCTGGCTCATCCAGAGTGGCACATCTGGCCAAAAGGGGGCGCTTAGGTTGCCCCTTCCCTTTACACAGGACCAAGGCCCAATGTTGCACAAGATTTCTGAAATTTAAACCTGAAAGGCTTTTAGTTAAAAACCCTTGGGAGGGAGGGAATAGGAGGGATGGTTTCAGTATTGCAATTGCCCATCTTGAGGGTACCAAGCACCTGTTGTTTGAGATTGAACAGGGACTGGACAGGTCTAGAATCTGTGAATCAGAAGGCATACCCGACACCTAATAGGTAAAGAGCGGGGACCTAGAGGGCTAATTCCTCTCTTATGATGTACAGACTTTTGCCAGACCTGATTCTCTTCGCAATACAGGGCTTGAGTGGGACGTAAGTAATGCACAGGCTCTGGTTCTTTGCCAAGTAGCGAGTTGTTACCCACAGACCCAGATTTACAAAGGTATTTAGGTGCCTGGCTCGTACTGACTTCAATGGGAATTAGGCACGTAAATAGCTCTTTTGAATCTGAGCCATAGTGGCTAGTAAATAGGGAATGGAGCCGAAAGGAAAAGAAAAGGATTGATCTTATGATGCAGAATCAGTTTAATGTGAAAAAGCGGAGAAGTACACGGGGAGAGACAGACAGTAGGCAGAGTACAAAGAACATATTTCGAGGGCTTCATGAAAGCCGACAACAAATCACCCGTTACAAGGGGACGCATTTCACACCAGATGTTATGGAAGACAAGAGAGGAAAAAGTCATCAAGTGTAAGTGGGGAAATGAAGATCCTGGGCAGATATCCGGAAGTGCTGAGGACTCAGAGCTCCCAGAGGAGTTGTGCGCAATCAACATTTCTGAAAGCCATTGCCCACAAGCCCAGCTGTGATTCCGTATCTCGCTTGATGTTTCCTAGTTGTTCCGTCTTCCGGGTCTATTGCTCCTCGGCTAAACATGGCCAGAACTTTCCATAGCCGTACCCATGGCCCCATCGGTAAGGGTAGTGGCCATCATACTGATTGCCACACCCATACCTGTATGGCCTCCAGGAACCCCAGGGTCTATAGCAGCCATAATGGCCTCTATAGCCGCGCCAGCCCTTGTAACAGTAGGGGTTATAATAGAATTCATCATTCATGAGTTCATCGAAAGTCATCTTTCTGCGCTGGAGGTCAACCTGAAACACACAGCGGGGAAAAGAGTCAACACAATGCGCTAGGGCCAGTGGAATAATAAGGGTCAAAACTCAGTTACTACTGTAGTGCCGGCCAGGGAGATAGAGAGAGGTAGAGAAATGGTGACCTAGACCCTTATGTCCTGGCTACCTATTGCCTCCCAGTTTCTCCTTCTAGTCCTCTGGCTCCCCTCTCTCTTAGCCTCCCTCTTATCCAACCCTTTTGAACACTTCTCAGTCCATTTCTCCTAAGAACACTGTTTGGAATAAGTAAACACACAATACAGAGTATTTCTGTCATACACGCATGGGATTTTTATTCCTTTTTACAAAATGTTTATACGGAGCATGGCAGGGACAAATTTGTTAGGGATAGTTTCCTTGTGAGGATTTAACCTCAGGAGAGAGATCAGTTCCCTTCAAAATCAGAGTGTGGTGCTTTGGCTTCTGAACCTTGTGAATCAGTAATACTTACTAATGAATGAATGGACAAAATTCTTTGGTGAAAACAAAACTCTAAGAACCAGATCCGCAGCTGGTAGCAATCAGCACTGTTCAACTGAGTTCAATGGAGTTACACCAGTTGTGGCTCTGCATCTTAATATGCTCCTGGTGCACAAAAGAACATAGAAATTGCCCTGCTGGATCAGATCAGAATAATCTGTCTGAAATAATGTCCAGTACCTGCTGTCACAGAAGAATGCAGAAGCACACAGAAGCAATCTGTGAGGGAATAAACTGGGGGAATTTCTTCTTAACCCCATGAACTAAAAAGTTGGGTCTGAGATTTTTCAAATCTACCAAAGAGATTTGAACACTTTTTTCTTAATGAAAATAAAGAGGACCTAGTGTCCCAAATTCCTATGTACCTCTGAAAGAGTGCAGCCTTTACTTCTAAACCATGAATCCACCAATGCCTGCAAATTTATAGTTTACCATTTTTTTCAATGGGAAAACCCCTGAATAAAGCTAGTAATCACAGAGTTATGTGCAAGTTTCAGTCATAAATCAAACCATCATGAATAAGTCTTGATAGCTATAGAAAGATAGAGTCAAATCAGACTTACCAAGGTCACCAAGGAGGAGAAGTCAAGAGAAGTGGTTAAAGAACCCTGAGTCGCGAGCACTTTTATCCAGTTTCTTAAACAGCCTGGAGAATTTGAGACATCCTTTTGCTCGAGATCCTAATTAGTTACAAAACATGTTTTGCTGGGCACATGACTCATGCAATTGATATAATTGTTTCCTTCTGTGTTCAGGATTGTTGTGTTATCAGCCTCACATGAGGTATAACATGCACATACAAGCCCACAGATTTCTTTCATTTTAAAAGTATTCTGGGACACATTCCTGCCTGGTATCATTCTAGTGACCTCCTCAGGAGTGCTAATGAGAGGGATTGTCAAGGAGATTCAGGGCTGTATCAGTTTCACAATCTGCTGTCATGCAGAGGAATCCCGTTTGGTCCTGCTAAGATATGCTGATATGTATTGCGGGCATTGTACTGCTCTTGTAATTCCTAGGAGGGAGGGAGAAATCTCAGTGCTCCGAACCTGTAACCCCAAGTTTGGAGATCTAACGCCCATTGAAATCAATGTGAGACATTATTGTGGGAGGGCTTTGATTCAGACCTTATCACTTGAAAATTCCCTCAGGTAGAAAGTGAGTACAAGGTCTTTGAACTCTCTATGTCCCATTTCATCTTTCAAATTAGGTCTTAAGAGGGACCTATGAATTGAATAGGCCTTTGTGTTGGTCCTCTGTGTAGGGGTGAATTTCCTCATACATTGATTAGAAATTCAGTTCATAATCTACCTCTAATTATGTCACCAATGCTGTGGGGTGAGGATGATCATGATGGCAGAAGCTCATGGTGCTGCCTACTGCAGGTTTCCTCTTGGGTTGAGGTGAGGGTGGGTGATAAAAAGTATTGCAATATTTTATAAAGGCTTTGAGGTCAATCCCGGAACATTTACAACATCAGTAATATGATCTCCCTCCAATAACAGCCAAGACAATTCTTGTCTTGCAGGAGAATGGAGCTGATAAAGTTTCTGGCGAAACACAGGAAAGATGGAGATATGGCCTTCTTGGCCAAGGCTGTGTTATGAGATTAGATTAATTCAACATCTGACCAACTTTAGGGCATGCTGCAAGACCCGGAGCTTGCGGAAAGCTTTCTTACCATGATGAGAATGATTTTTAAAGTGTAATAATCTCTCCTCCCAAAGGCTCTTTCCTCTAACCAGGCAAGGTTGAAGACCTTGAAGTTGATTCAAATGCCATGAACATCTCTGAATTCTATGGAGCTGTGCTTATTTATGCCGGCTGATCTCCTGCTCTTAAACTTGAAAGGGAAGTTTTATCCTAAAAGGAATAAATCTGTTTTTCAATGGAAATCAAATAGTCCAAAACTCTGAGTTCCAAATCATAACTTAATTAGGAGAATGACACGAGTGACCTTGACATGCATTTTTAAAGTGACTCTATTGCTCATTCGAAGGGCGTCTTCCAATAAGAAACTCTTACCATTGTAATAATCCAACACTTTGGACTTAATGAATGTTTGTGAAGTGCTTTGATATCTGGAGTCCTGAGGAAATAGAACATCCACGAGAATGTTATCACTCCTGTTTTATGTGCAAATAAATAGAGAAACATTGGGGTGAAAGTCACAGAGGAAGTGACAAAGTTACAAATAACTCACCGTAATCTAGATAGCATTTGCTACCCACTTCTCACTGATGCTAAACTTTCTTAGACTCTTCAGTTTCTTGGCTTCCAAATATTTCACTAACAAAAGAAAAAGTAGGTAATGTAATATATTTTATTGGACCAACTTCTGTAAGTTTTCGAGCTCATGCAGTAGAATTGTTCTGTGGAAACTTGTCTCTTTCACCTACAAAAGATATTACCTCTCCAATCTTGTCTTTTGAATACCCTAGGACCAACACAGCTAGCACAACATTGCAAACCACTTCTTCAAATCTTAACTGCAACCTGAGCTAATGTAGGTGGAATAGGTCCAGGCTCCATGTTGCTGGAGGAGATTGGAAAATGTGTTGAGGAAATATGAGGTTGGAGTTAAGATTCTGCTTTATAGTCGCAGACAGATGGAGAGAAGTGAGGAATGGGATTTTCCACAGGAATAAATGTAAGTGTCATATCTGGATATTTGAATTCTAAACTGAAGATTATGATACCGATCCTTATTATGATTATTTTGATTATGATCTGTCAGGGATGAGTTCTGGGTCCAATTTTGTTCTATTTCTTCATCAATGATTTAGATAATGGCATAGAGAGTACACTGAGAAAGTTTGCGGACGATACCTGAGACAAAACCCACCCAGCCAGAGTAATGGCTGTCAGTGGGCAGTAATTGATTTCAATGGGCAGTAGATCAGAAAACTTGAGGGTTCAGACTTTGGACAGCGTTCCATCCCTCCTTTGAATTTTAGGAGGAACTGTGCAATGCCCACAACACATACCAGCATGGCTCACAAGGACCAAACTGGATTCTTTTACAGGACAGCAGATTGTGCAATAGATAGAGATCTGACTAACCTTTGCATTAATTCTTCCTGTAAATCTGATGGAGGTCACTAGAATAATTCCAGGTTAAATTGTGCCCCATAAAACCTTTCAGATGAAAGAAACCTAGAGGGTGTTTTTTTGGCACCTTAGAGACTAACACAGCTGCTACTCTGAAACCTAAAGGGTGTTGTTTGCATGTCATGCCATGGGAGGCTGAAAACACAATAATCTTGAAAACAATTATATCAGATGAAGGAGTGACGTGCGTAGCAAAGCATGTTTTGTAATCATTTAAGACCTTAAACTAAAGGTTGTCTCATATTCTCCAGGGAGTCTGCGAAATTGTATAAAAGCTCTCGGGACTCAGGGCTCTTTAACCACTTCTCTTGATTTATCCTCCTCGTTGAAATTGGTAAGTCCTATTTCTCTCAATCGCTATCGCGCTATCGAAATGTTACATTAGTGATGGTTTTAATTTAGAACAGAATCTTGCATGTAACTTTGTCAATATTGGCTACGGAAAGGGGCTTCTCCATTAAAATAGTAGTTATTGAGTTGCAGGCATTGGTAGATTCATGGTTTAGAAGTAAAGGCTGCAATTTTTACAGGGACACTAGGGATTTGGGACACTAGTTCCTGTTTATTTTCATTAAGCATTAGGTGTTCAAATCTCTTAGGTAGATTTGAAAAATCTCATACCCAACTTTTAACTAAGGGGTGCTAGAAAGAAACTTCCCCAGTTTATTCCATAAGAAACCATGTCTGAGTACTTCTTTATACTGTGACAGCTGCTGCTCAACAATATTTCAGAGAGACTGACATTACGTGGACTTCTGGTGTGATCCAGGAGGGCAATTTCTACGTTCTTGTGTGCATGAGTAGCAATGTTAGACGCAGATCCTCAAGTAGTATAAGTTAGCTTGGATCCTTAAATTTAGTTGACCAGTGCTGATATCTACCTGCTCAGATTCCGGTTCCTCATATTTCGCGTTCACAAAAGAATAGTCCATTCATTCATTTGTAAGTATTGCTGACTCACAAGCTTCAGAAGCCAAAGTGCCAAGCTCTGATTCTGGAGAGAACTGGTCTCTATGCTGAGGTTAAATCCTCACAAGCGAATCTTAACACATTTGTCCCTGCCAAGCGTTGTATAAACATGTTATATAAGGGAAGAAAAATCTCATGAGTGTCTGAGAGAAATATTCTGTATTGTACATTTATTTATTCCAGTCAGTTTTTTTAAGAGAAAGGGACTCAGAAGGGTTGGTTAGGAGGGAGGCTAAGAGAGAGAGGAGGAAGAGGAATAAGACGAGGCAATAGGAGGCAAACTGTAGCTGGGAACTGAGGGGCTAGATTATCATTTCCCGGCTCTGTCTCTCTGTCTCTAGCCCACGTTACATTAGGAACTGAGCTTTTTCCTTTTCATTCTCTTGGCTCTAATGGATTACGCTGACTCTTTTCCCTGCTGTGTGTTTCAGGTTTACCTCCAACGCAGAAAGATGACTTACCACCTCCAAAAGATTTCTCATAATTGGGGCTATGACCCCTGTTGGAATGGGGGCTGGGGCGGTTGTAGGGGCCGTTATGACTGCTATCGGCCATGGGGTTACTATAGGCCATACAGTTATGGTTGGGGCCATAATTATGATTCCTGCTACTCTTACCCTTACCGATGGGGCAGTGGGTACGGCTATGGAAGATGCTGGCCATGTTTCGCTGAGGAGCAATAGACCCAGAACAAGGAACAACCAGGAAACAAAAAGCAAGATACGATTCACCGATCAGCTTATGGGCAATGGCTTTCAGAAATGCTGAGCAACCACCACTGCCATGGGAGCTGTGATTGCTCAGTGCCTCAGGAAACCTGCCTCGTAGCTGTATTTCCCTTTATGACTGTTCCCGCTATTGCCTCCTATTCTAACGGCTTCTTCTAGAACTCTCTAAAGGCCTGACTCCCAGTTCCACAAAGGCCCCTTTAGGCCACTCTGGCAGTGTCACTGAGGCAGGGACCTTAAAATTGGCACAAATAACATTTACACTCACGTGCAGTCTCCTTATAGAGCAACGTAAAGGGATCTTAGTGTCAGTGAGAATTAGGTCCTAGGTACTGGCCTCTTCCTGAGTCTGGGCCATTTGTCTCTGCCTTTAACTTTGTTATGGAAGATGACTCACAGAGAAACAGCGCAGTGCTCTGCTCACATTCTGCTTTGTCTCATTTGATCCTGACTGGGATAAAAATGCTGGAAACAGGACTTCACTGTTAACGTTACAGCTGCAATGAAGGAAAAAGAACATCTGGTGTGAAATGCATCATCGTGGAGCCAGTGATTTGTTGTAGACCTTCTTGAAACCCTAGAAATATATTCTTTCTGCTCTGCATTCCTTGTGTTTCTTGCTATGTACTTCTCTTCTAATTCACATTAAAGTCATTCTGCATCATATTACTAGCCTTTTGGTTTTCCTTTCTGCTCCATTTCTTATTTACCAACCACCGTGGCAGAGAGTCACAGACTAATTAGGTCCATAACCTGTATTGCAATCGGTGTGAGAGAGGCACATGAGTACTGATTTGTACGTGGATGTAATGTGAATATCACACTATCACAGTCTCAGTGTAAATGCAACTGTAGCCCCCTCTGTGATTCCCTCAGCTCCCGGTTGTCAGCTTTCTAGGTTGGAGACCCGCATCAGGCTCCCTTCTCACCCAGTGATTGAAGGCTGCACAACCATATGCCAGGTTGCCAGGGGGTAGTACCTCTCTGGAAGTGTTTCCATTCCTCATTGATGTACCTTAATCACCCCCCTACTGTTTTAGTTCCTGCAGGAGCTGTGGTATCCCTCCTCTTTGTGTGTATCAGATACAATCATACCTACATTGCTTTACACACAGTGATAGATAATCTTAATACAAAGTATTTCCCCAAAGATTCTGCATGTGGTTTCATTTTTTGTCTCAACTAACACACGTAACTGAGAACAGATAAGGTTTTTCTGAAGAAAAATATCATTAAAAATCGATGTACCTTTGAAGCTGAATTCTCTGGGTCCCATCTGCTTTTGCTCTGGCTCATGCAAGCTGAGCGCAAGTGAGTGTCAAGTGTCAGATCTTGTAAAATTTACTCCCACAGTACACTGGCATAAATGATGGCTCTCTAGATCGATTCTAACCTCTACATAAGAGTGGAGAATCTGGCAAATAAGAAATGAAAACCACGATGGAGAATGGGCAGTTATGATGAAAAGAGGACTGGTGAGTCCAGAATTAAGGTCTGGAAGAATTTCTGTTTAAGAGCTTCATGGGCATAGACGGGGAAGAGATGGACTGATTAGAGGATTCATCAGCAACTGAGATAGTATTAGTCATGCAAACTACAAGATTCGCTCCTGAATGGAAACTATCGCTAATGTGGCACCTCAATAATTATAAAGAGAGTGACTCACATCAGACGTACCCAGCTCATCAAAGAAAAGAGGTCAAGAGAAGTAGGGAAATAGCCCTGAGTTGAAAGAGCTTTTATACAGTTTCTCAGATTTCCCTGAAGGTCTGAGATGCCCTTTGTTCATGAGGTCTTTATTAGTACCAAATTAATGTTGTTGCATTACTCTTTCAACTGATATCATTGTTTCCCTTAGTGTTTGTGATTTCTAGTCTATTCTCAACCTCACCTAGTAGTTGTGACAAATATTGCAATTGTATGCAATAACTTAATGGGAATGTATTGTCTTAAATTTACATGTCACTGTGGGTCAAAGATTGTATGTATGATTGTGTTTCACTCCAGTGGGAAGGGTATCACTGCTTCTCAGAAACTAAAACAGTGTGTGTGTGTGGGCGAGTAAGGTAAATTGCACACGATTGTAAACACCGCCACAGAGGTACCATCTCTCTCTGATTCATGCTGGATTTTCCAAAGACCAAGGAAGAAAGGGCTTCTGGTATAAAACGTCTGGGCTTGAACTGACTCAGAGCCTTCTTTCTGATCCACACACATACAGGACCTTCCGGCCACGTAGGTCCCCAATCCTTGCCGAAGAGTAGGAAAGACTTTGGCCTAGTAGGGCCCCATAAGACTGATGGTGCCCTCTGGTAAGCCTTGAGCATGCTTCTAGGAACTTTTATTGTTGTTCATCTGCTTTGTCCATAATGCCTTTACCGTAAGAGTAGAGGTGCTTGCACCGAAGGAGCTGTGTGATAACTTGTAACAGAAAGCACTACAGTGTTCATAGACCTCAGAGAGAAAAGAAAGCGCAGGGGCTACAGATGCTCACTTTTAGGTAGTTGGGCTTGCTGGGGATATCAGAGGGTAAGGCAGGGAGCTCCTGCAGCCTTAAAGCACCCTGTCAGAAGGGAGAGAGAGAGGCAGGTCTCCACCCAAGAGCACTGTTGCCTGGGAACCGGAAACTTGAAGGGGCCATAGTGGGGGAATACAGACGTATTTACATGAAACTAGAAAAGGAGTACTTGTGGCACCTTAGAGACTAAAAAATTTATTTGAGCATAAGCTTTCGTGAGCTATAGCTCACTTCATCGGATGCATTTTCCACCATAGCTCACGAAAGCTTATGCTCAAATAAATGTGTTAGTCTCTAAGGTGCCACAAGTACTCCTTTTCTTTTTGCGAATACAGACTAACACGGCTGCTACTCTGAAACCTTCCATGAAACTGTAAGAGTACGATATACACATTACACCCTGCAGGTTTCTTTCGCAGTAAAAGTTTTAAGGGCAAACTACATTCCTGACTTCACTGGAGTTACTGATATCCAGAGTTTTATCTGTGCATCAGCAATCCAGTCAGGTCATTTAGATCCAGTCTGAGCCTTCAAATCCAGCCGATGAGAGGCCAATGAGAGAGTAACCCCAAGGAAATGCCAGGTGAGAAATAAGGAGACGAAATACTGAGGGGCATTTGTCCTGCTGACAGATTGTGAAGTTCTGTGTTGGCTCCAGGTGATGAAGGACTCAAATGCCTGTCTTACCCAGTGGTACTTAGGATTGCAGTTCTTTTGGGTCTGGGTAGGACACAGTCCTGTAAAGGAGCGTGTGAAGGTGGACTTCTTCTCATGAACAGATGAGGAGATCTGGCTATTCGATGAGTGCACCAACTGGTCCACTCACGGTAGGGAGGTATGTGAAGCAGCGTACTCCCCTTTTACCAGTCAGGCTGGAGCCCATAAACAGAAGAGACTGGGTGCAAATAAGGAGACTCCCTGCTGATTTGTACGTGGTTGTAATGTGAATATCACACTGTCACAGTGTCAGTGTAAATGCAACTGTAGCCCCCTCTGTGATTCCCTCAGCTCCCGGTTGTCAGCTTTTTTGCTTGGAGACCCGCATCAGGCTTCCTTCTCACCGAGTGATTGAAGGTTGCACAACCATATGCCAGGTTGCCAGGGGGTAGTACCTCTCTGGAAGTGTTTCCATTCCTCATTGATGTACCTTAATCACCCCCCTACTGTTTTAGTTCCTTAAGGAACTGTGGTATGCCTCCTCTTTGTGTGTATCAGATACAATCATACCTACATTGCTTTACACACACTGATAGATAATCTTAATACAAAGTATTTCCCCAAAGATTCTGCATGTGGTTTCATTATTTGTTACAACTAACACACGTAACTGAGAACAGACTAGGTTTTCCTAAAGAAAATATATCGTTAAAAATTGATGTCCCTTTGAAACTGAATTCTCTGGGTCCCATCCGCTTTTGCTCTGGATCATGCAAGCTGAGCGCAAGTGAATAGTCAAGTGTCAGATCTTGTAAAATTTACTCCCACAGTACACTGGCATAAATGATGGGAAGAGACAGACTGATTAGGTCTTAAGAGGGACCTATGAGTTGAATAGGCCTTTGTGTTGGTCCTATGTGCAGGGGTGAATTTCCCCATACCTTGATTAGAAATTCATTTCATAATCTACCTCTAGTTATGTCACCAATGCTGTGGGGTCAGGATGACCATGATGGCAGAAGCTCATGTTACTGCCTACTGCAAGGTTCCTCTTGGGTTGAGGTGAGGGTGGGTGATAAAAAGCATTGCAATATTTTATAAAGGCTTTGAGGTCAATCCCGGAACATTTACAACATCAGTAATATGATCTCCCTCCAATAACAGCCAAGACAATTCTTGTTTTGCTGGAAAATGCAGCTGATTAAGCCTCAGGAAAATGGAGATATGACCTTCCTGGCCAAGGCTGTGTTATAAGATTAGATTAATTCAATGTCTTACTAACTTTAGGGCATGCTGCAAGACTGGGTGCTTGCAGAATCTTTCTTACCATGATGATAATGTTTTTTAAAGTGTAATAATCTCTGTTTCCAAAGGTTCTTTCCTCTGACCAGGCAAGGTTGAAGACCCTGAAGTTGATTCAAATGCCATGAACATTTCTGAATTCTATGGAGCTGTGTTTATTTATGCCAGCTGATCTCCTGTTCTTAAACTTGAAAAGGAATTTTTATCCTAAAAGGAAATGCAATCTTTTTTTCAATGGAAATCAAATAGTCCGGAACTCTGAGTTACAACTCAGAGTTAACTTAACTTAACATAACATAATTAGAAGAATGACACGAGTAACCTTGACATGCATTTTTAAAGTGACTCTATTGCTCATTTGACGGGCGTCTTCCAGTAAGAAACTATTACTATCGTAATAATCCAACACTTTGGACATCAACAACCTTAATGAATGTTTGTGAAGTGCTTTGACATCTGGAGTCCTGGGGAAATGGAACATCCACTAGAATGTTAGCACTCTTGTTTTATGTGCAAATAAATAGAGTTACATTGGGGTGAAGGTCACAGAGGAAGTGGCAATGTTACAAATAATTCACCGTAATCTAGACAGCATTTGCTACCCCACTTCTCACTGATGCTAAGCTTTCTTAGACCTTTCTCTGTTTCCAAATATTTCACTAACAAAAGGATAAGTGGGTAATGTAATATATTTTATTGGACCAACTTCTGTAAGCTTTCGAGCTCATACAGAAGAATAGTTCTGTGAAAGCTTGTTTCTTTCACCTACAAAAGATATTACCTCTCCAACCTTGTCTTTCTAATATCCTGGGACCAACACAGCTAGCACAACATTGCAAACCACTTCTTAAAATCTTAACTGTAACCTCAGCTAATGTAAGTGGAACAGGTCTAGAGTTAATGTTGCTGGAGGAGATGGGAAAATGTTTTGAGGGAAATATGAGGTTGGAGTTAAGATTCTGCTTTTCATTCTCTCCATTCAGATGGAGAGAAGTGAGGAATGGGATTTTCCACAGGAATAAACATAAGTGTCTTAACACAATGATCTGGATATTTGAATTCTAAACCGAAGATTATGATACTGATCCTTATTATGATCATTATGATTATAACCCATCAGGGATCAGTTCTGGGTCCAGTTTTCTTCAATTTCTTCATTTAGATAGTGGCATTGAGAGTACACTTATAAAGTTTGTGCATGATACCAAGCTGGGAGAGGTTGTAAGGATAGGCTTTGGAGGATAGGATTAAAATTCAAAATGATTTGGAGAAACTGGAGACATGGTCTGAAGTAAATAGTGATGAAATTCAATAAGGACAAATGCAAATTACTCCACTTAGGAAAGAACAATCAGTTGTACCCATACAAAATGGGAAATGACTGCCTAAGAAGGAGAAGTCCAGAAAGCGATCTGGGGTGTCACAGTAGATCACAAGCTAAATATAAGTCAACAGTCTAACACCGCTGCAAAAAAGGCAAACATTCTGTGATGTATTAACAGGAGTGTTGTGAGGAAAACAGGAGAAGTATTTCTTTCACTCTACTCCACACTGATTAGACCTCAGCTGGAGTATTCTGTCCAGTTTTGCCATATTACAGGCAAGATGTGAACAAATTGGAGAAAGGAGAACAACAAAAATTATTAAAGGCCTTGAAAAGATGTCATCTGAGGAAAGATTTAAAAAATAGGGTTTGTTCAGTCTGAAGAAGAGAACAGTGAGGGAGATTAATTGTTCTCTTTAACCTCTGAGGATAGGAGAAGAAGCTATGGGGTTAAATTGCAGAAAGGGCAGTTTAGATTGGACATTAGGAAAAACTTCCTGTCATGGAATAAATTGCCTTGGGATGTTGTGGAATCTCCATCATTGGAGAGTTTTAAGAGCAGGTTAGACATACACCTGTCAGGGATGGTCTAAATAATACTTAGTCCTGACTTTAGTGCAGGGGATTGGACTAGATGACCTCTCGAGGTCCCTTCCAGTCCTGCGATTCTAAGATTCTATGATTCTATACTACACCATGAATGGACCACTATGTAATGTATACACTTGTCATTCCTTTAGAGAATTATTGTCTACATGCATACAGAAGCCCAGAAGATGATTCATCCAGAAGCTCCCAGAAAAATAAAACACCAAAAAAACGAAGAAACAACAACATGATTGAGTCTCTGTAACAATTATAGTCATGTCAGTGGCATATTAGGAAGTCAAAAATACTAAATGTTATTAACAAGACAACAGCACACATTACTAATGTTGTCTTGTAATGCAGTCTAATGGTGTTCATCTCAGAATAACATCTGGTATGAGGTGTCAGGACTAATGGCTTTTATTTCTGTCTCTGCACCTGACTCCTAATGTGACCTTCAACTCAATGTGCCTCTGTTTATCTACATAAAATGGTGATAACACGCCTGCTGGATGCTTTATAAGGCTTCCTCGGAACTCATGATATCAAAGCACTTCACAAACACTGATTAGGATTTTCCAAGTACAAAGTGTTGTATGACAATATTAATAGTTCAATCTTGGAAAATGCCCATGATTTGAGCAACAGCATCACTTAAAAATGCATGTCAAGTTCTCTTATTTCTATACCTTAACCAGGTCATGATTTCTAGCCTCTGAATTTGGAACTATTTGATTTTCATTAAATAGCAGCTATGTGTTTCTCTGTTGTATAAAATGCCATTGTATAGTTTATGGGCCAGATCCTCAGCTGGTGAAAATCTTTCCAGTTCTGTTCACTACAGTGACAGCTGAAAATGCATCCGATGAAGTGAGCTGTAGCTCACGAAAGCTTATGCTCAAATAAATTTGTTAGTCTCTAAGGTGCCACAAGTCCTCCTTTTCTTTTTGCGAATACAGACTAACACGGCTGCTACTCTGAAACCTGAAAATCAAAGACACTCTCTTCCTTTCCCCCTGGTTAGAGGAACCACTGACTGGAGCATATAGAACGCTGCAAGTATTATAGGTGGAACACTTTATACAAGAGAAGGATCTGGAAGCATGACTTTTGGCTGGTTGGAGTCTTCATTAGCCTAATCTTATCCCACAGCCATCTCCTACTTGGCCAATACTGCCTTTTTTCCATTTCTCCTGTGCTTCTCGTGGGTTACCTCAGCTGCATTTTCTCATTTTCTGCATTTTCTGAGGCCGTACAGAGTCAAAGTTATAACTCAAAGATTGTATAAAACGCTGCCCCACCAACCCTCGGTGTGAACAATGAGCAACCCCGCAATAAACAGCTTTGTGCGGTTATGCCGTGGTGATCATGCTAATTCCACACCATTGGTGACATACCTGGAGCTCTATTGAGAGCTGTATTTCTAATCACCATAAGGCGAAATTCACCCCAGGGCAGAGGCGCAGCACAAAAGCTTATGCAAACTTAGGTGTGTGAGAAGAGCTATTTTTGAATGTGTAAGTGAGATTTATGGGGTTTATAGCTCTTGTATTGCCCCTCTGCCAGGGTTAATTTCAAGCCATATGGCTTCATGAACAGCCCACTGAAGTAAATGGATTAGCTACCCATTCATTTCCATGGGCATTGGTTCAGCTGCATTATGGGTGGATGTACTGAGTATGCAGAATGAAGGCTGGTTGATTCTAAAGAATTACAGTTGGCAAATGCCAAAATATCCCTAACCAATACCAGCATGGATTTCAAGGACCAGACTGGATTCCTATACATGATACTGATGCACAGATCCGGCTCTGAAATTCCTTCAGATTCATTCTCAGTATAACGCCAATGCAGTCAGGAGAATGAGACTAGGAATACAGTTCATCCATAAAATATTTAGTACAATTGATTCCTGCTGGGTGTAATGTGCACATTATTCCATGTGAGTTTAAGAAGAGATTAATAACCACAAGCACTGAGGAAAACAATTATATCAATTAAAAGAGTGACATGTGCAACAAAATTTGTTTTGTAACTAATAAAGACCTGATGCACAACGATGTCTCAGTCCTCCATGTGGTAAGACAAACAGTATAAAAGCTCTTGTGAGTCCAGCTCTTCTAACTACTTCTCTTGACTTCGTTCCTTGGTGAATCGGGTAAGTCTGATTTGAATCAATCTTTCTATAACTATTGAGGTGTCACATTAGTAATGGGTTTAATTTAGGACTGAATTTTCCAACTAGACTCTGTGATTTTTAGCAGTGCTAAGGAGTTTTTCCATATTTTTTCACGGTTTTTAAGTAGCAGACTTTGGTGCATTCATGCTTTAGAAGTTAATGGTGGGATTTGCAGAGCAACATATATGTTTCTGACACCCAATTCCTATGACTCTTAATTGAAAATAGGGAATTGGAATCCCTTTGGTAGCTTTGAATAATCTCCAACCCCAGTGTTAGCTAGGAGGTTTGGGGAAGAAACTTTTCCATTTCCGTCCACAAATGACTAACACACTCTTCTTTTACTTCATTGGTAAATAGTTGATACTCAACACCCTGAGACAGTATAATGGATTAAATGACCCACCGGTCTGACATAATGTGACAATTATTATATTCTTGTGTGCAACTAAGAATTTCAGAGGCACATCTTAGGCTGGTGTAGGTTAGCAAAGCTCCACTGAAGTCTGTAACTGAGCAGATTTAATCCAGCTCAAGATCTGTTGCTTCATGTGTTTCCTTGGGAAATGACTATTGTCCATTCATTCATTAGCAAGTATCTCTGACTCACAAGCTTTAGAAGGCAAAGCACCATGTTCTGGTTCTAGAGAGAACTCGTCTCTATGCTGAGGTTAAATCCTCCCAAAGACACGAACATTATTACCTTTGTCCCAGCCAGACTTTGCCCCAACCGTCTATAAAAGAGAATACAATGCATGATAGGAAGAGTCCGTAGGACATATTTACTTTGCCATCAGTATTTTTCAGAGAAAGGGACTGAGAGAGACTTAAAGGGGTTGGTTAAGAAGGAGGCTAAGAATGAGTGAAGGAATTAGGAGGAAGGAATGGGAGGGAATATATAGCTAGGAAATGAGGGTCTAGGTCATAATTTCTCGGTTCCATCTCACTCTGTCTCTCTCTCTCCATGGCCTCCAACACAGTAATAACTGAGCATTGAGCCTTTTATTCCACTAGCCCTAGAGCATTGTGTTGACTCTTTTCCCTGCTGTTTCTTTTAGGCTTACCTCCAGCGCAGAAAGATGACTTTCGATGAAAGCATTAATGAGGAATTGTTTTATAACCCCTGGAGTCACGGGTGCTGGCACGGTTCCAGGGGCCATTACGGCTGCGGGATACCATGGAGTTATGGGAGGCAATCCAGGTTGGGGTGGGGCCATGGTTACGATTGCTACTACCCTTACTCTTCCCGATGGGGCCATTGGTACCCCTATGGAAAGTGTTGGCCCTGTTAAACCCAGCAGGAATAGCCCAGGAACAAGGAACAACAAGGATATGAAAAGAAAGATGTGGATTCACGGCTGAGCACCCATGACTCCAATGAGAGCTGTGAGTGCCTAGTAACTCTATAAAACTACCCCATATCTGTATTTCCCAGGTTACATTTTATGACTCTTTCTTCAAATGTCTTCTGTACTATCTGCCTCTATAATTCTCCGAGGGCCTGAATCTCAAGTCTATGCAGACTCCTTTATGCCACTCTGATAGTGTAAATGAAGCAAGGTTGGCAGAAATAACATTTGCACTCACTTGAATGCTCCTTACAGAGCAGTGTACAAGGATCTTTGTGGCAATGAGAATTAGGGCCTAGGATTTCTAGCCCTTTTGTGAATATGTACTTTTTGTTTCTGGCTTTAATTTTGCTACAGAAAATGTATCATGGAGAAGTAGCTTAGTGCTCTGCTCATATTGTGCTTTGTCTCATTTAACCCTGACTGGGATGAAACGTGTACCTTGAAACGGTTACAAACAGGATTTGAATGTCTAACACTACAGCTTCCATGAAGAAAGACGAACATCTGGTGTGAAATGTCTCACCTTGGAACGGGTGAGTCATTGTTAACTATCTTGAAACCCTGGAAATACATTCTTTTTTTTTTGTTTTGTTTCCATGTGCTCCTCTTCTAATTCACATTAAACTAATTTTGCATCATAATGTCAGCCTTCTGGTTTTCCTTTCTGCTCCATTCCTTATTTGTCAACCTCTGTGGCCTAGATTCACAGAGCTACTTCAGTGCCTGACTCCCATTGAAATCAATGTGAGAGAGGCACCTAAATACCCTTGTGAATTTGGGAGTGTGGGTAAAAGTTCGCTCTTTTGCAGGCCACCAGTGCCTGTTCCCTCTTTAAGCCAGAATGGGCAGGAATGGTGACCCTAGCCTCTGTTTGCCAGAAGTTGGGAATGAGCAACAGGGGATGGATTACTTGATGCTTACCTGTTCTGTTCATTCCCTCTGGGGCACCTAGCACTGGCCACTGTCGGAAGACAGGATACTGGGCTAGATGAACCTTTGGTCTGACCCAGTAGGGCCATTCTTATATTCTTAAGTCTCATTTGAGCCCTGTACTGCAAAGACCATCAGGCCTGGCAAGATTCTGTAAATCATAGGTAAGGTATTACCCCTATCCCTCAGTGACATGTAGAGATTAGAATCTAGTTAGAAGTAGACAATCACAGAAGTAAACTCTACAAGTTCTGATATCCAACATTCACTTTGCACTCCGTTAGATGCCCATTCAAGATCCAGGGCAATACCATGTCGTTCAGCTTCATATTGAGATTCTGGATTTTGTACCACCAATAAAACACCAAGTAACCCTTTAAGCATTTCAGAGTGGCAGCTGTGTTAGTCTGTATCAGCAGAAAGAGCGAGGAGTACTTGTGGCACCTTAGAGACTAACAAATGTATTTGAGCATAAGCTTTCGTGGCTAAAGCCCACTTCATCAGATGCATTCAGTTGTTTGTACTGATGTGTTCATAGCCTGCCCTGCAGCAATTTCTAGTATTTTATGCAAGAATCAAAAGACATGATAAAAATGGACTCAAGAGACATGTAGCAAACACAGCTAAGTCCATTTTCCCAACAGAATTTGTGTTTTAGTTCAGTAATGAAATCCAAGAGGTTTCAAGACAGTGTGTACCCACAGTCCTGCTAATGAACATTGTTTTTATAAACTGACCTGAGGTACCATGGCTTGACATGGCAGGAACCACAAATGAATCAATTATCTTTTAAATGTGTGGGGTTCTCAACAGATAGAATTTTTTCATTGATTATGTTTTTGATTTTTTGACATCAACATGGACATTGGAGGGAGGAGGGATATTAAAAGACAAAAAGCTCAATAGTTATTATTGTGCTAGAGACTGCATAGTTTAGTTTCGGGAAAACTGGAAATCATATTTTTTTTTAAAGCCTGGCCTGCCATTTCGAGCAGGATATTGGGTGAGTAGGAGGTAAAGCTTACATTACTAATATCTTCCAGTTTCCCATGACATGAGAGGTACCTCCCAGTTAGGGACAAGTATTGTATAGCATCAGCAATGCCACAAGGTGAGCAAGAAATGTAAGTTCATATTTCCTTTCTGATATGGCACTGTACTTTAGGCCATCCAATAACAGGTGAGGAAATAATTTTCACTGCACTTAGAGCTCATATATTCTTTTATATATTCAAACTGCTGCATAAACCTTGATTAATTACTCCTTACACCTTGCCTAAGAGGCAGGTAACTACCTCTATTCCAATTTTACAGCTGTTGAAGCACAGAAGGGAGATGTGATTTATCCAGGGTCCCACAGTAGGCTCTGTACTTCATGAGAATCAGATATTGTGTATTGAAGAATCAGTCCTACATTAAGACTATCATTAATGTGGCACCTCAATAGTTATAACGAGACTGATTCGTGTCAGACTTACCCAGTTCACCAAAGAAAACAGGTCAAGAGAAGTGGTTAGACTATCTCTGAGTCTCTAGAACTTGTATACAATTTCTAAGTTCTTCTGTAAGATCTGAGACACCGTTTGATCTTGAGGTCCTATTAATTACAAAACAAATTCTGCTGCATAGGTCGATCCTTTAGCTGATATAATTATATTTCGTCTGTGTTTGTGATTACTACTCTGTTCTCAAACTCACACAGAAATTGTGACAGATATTGTAACCTCACACACTAGCACTGGGGAAACATGCCGTATAATGTTTATGTATCACTGTGGGCCAGGGACTGTATAAATGTACCTTTCTACTGAAGGGGGAACTAGAACAGTGAGAGGTGATTAAGGTAAATTACTCACAATTGTAAACACCTGCACAGAGGTGCCACTCCCATGGATGCTCCCATAGACTGGTTCACAGTGGGTTTCCCAGAGAACAACAGACAAAGAAAGAGTTTTTAATATCAACAGGCTGAATGTGAACTGACTCAGGGACATCTTTCTGATTCAACAAATGGACAGGAGCTTGTGTCCTAGGGGCCCCCAAAATTAGCAGATGAGTTGGAAAGACTTTGGCCGACTAGAATCCCATAAGACTGATGGGTGACCTCTGGTAAGCTTTTAGAATGCATATAGGAACTTCTATTGTTTTCTATATATTTTCTCTTTGAACCATGGCTGAAAAGATCTAGCTGTAGTGAATAAAAAGGAATGCTAACCCCCCTATTTGGGTTAGTTTGTACAAAGAAGTGAATGGCAGGGCTAATACCTCTCTTATGATTTACAGACTCTTGCTGGACCTGATTGTCTTCACGTTACAGGGCTCAAGTGGGAATCAACTAATGCACAGGTGCTGGCTCTCTGCAAAGGAATGAATTGTTGCCCACCGGCCCAGATTCACAAGGGTATTTAGGTACCTCACTCATATTGACTACAGGCACTTAAGTAGCTCTGTGCATCTGGGCCACAGGGGTTGGTAAATAAGGAATGGAGCAGAAAGGAAAACCAGAACACTGATATTATGATGCAGAATCAGTTTAAAGTGAATTAGAAGAGGAGCACGTGGAAACAGACAGAAATAAAAAGAATTTATTTCCAGGGTTTTGAGATAGTTAACAAAGAATCACCCATTCCAAGGTGAGACATTTCACACCAAATGTTCTTTTTTCTTTGTGGCAGCTGTAATGTTTGACATTCAAGTACTGTTTGTAATCATTTCAAGGTATTTGTTTCATCCCAGTCATGGTCAGATGAGACAAATCACAATATGAGCAGAACACTAAGATGCTTCTCCATCATACATTCTCTGTTGCGAAATTAAAGCCAGAGACAAAGAGTACATATACATGAAAAGCCTAGAAAACCAAGGGCCTAATTCTCATTGACACAAAGACCCTTTGGCACTGCTCTGTAAGGAGTCTTCAAGTGAGTTTAAATGTCATTTCTTTGAACTTTAAGGCCCTTGCTTAATTTACAGTGTCAGGGTGGCCTAAAAGGGCCTTCATGGAAGTGAGATTCAGGCCTTCAGATGGTTATAGAAGCAGCGGAGAGTGAGCATGGAAAGCATTAGAGGAAACAGTCATGAACTGTAACCTGGGAAATGCAGATATGGGGAGATTTATGGAGGTGCTGAGGACTCAGAGCTCCCAGGGGAGTTGTGCACAATCAACATTTCTGAAAGCCATTGCCCATAAACCCAGCTGTGATTCCGTATCTCGCTTGACGTTTCCTGGTTGTTCCTTCTTCCAGGTCTATTGCTCCTCGGCTAAACATGGCCAGAACTTTCTATAGCCGTACCCATGGCCCCATCGGTAAGGGTAGTGGCCATCATACTGATGGCCGCACTCATACCTGTATGGCCTCCAGGAACCCCAGGGCCTATAGCAGCCATAATGGCCTCTATAGCCGCGCCAGCCCTTGTAACAGTAGGGGTTATAATAGAATTCATCATTCATGAGTTCATTGAAAGTCATCTTTCTGCGCTGGAGGTTAACCTGAAACACACAGCGGGGAAAAGAGTCAACAGAATGCGCTAGGGCCAGTGGAATAATAAGGGTCAAAACTCAGTTACTGTTGTATTGCTGGCCATGGAGATAGAAAGATGGAGCAGGGAAATGATGACCTAGATCCTCATTTCCTGGCTACCTATTGCCTCCGGATTCCTTCTTCTAGCCCTCTTGCTCCCCTCTCTCTTAGCCTCCCTCTTATCCAACCCCCTTAAACCATTCTCAGTGCTTTTATCCTAACAACACTGTCTGGAATAAGTAAACATAAAATACAGAGTATTTCTGTCATGCACATAGGATTTTGATTCCTTTTTACAAAATGAAAAGGAGTACTTGTGGCACCTTAGAGACTAACAAATTTATTAGAGCATAAGCTTTCGTGAGCTACAGCTCACTTCATCGGATGCATTTGGTGGAAATGCATCCGATGAAGTGAGCTGTAGCTCACGAAAGCTTATGCTCTAATAAATTTGTTAGTCTCTAAGGTGCCACAAGTACTCCTTTTCTTTTTGCGAATACAGACTAACACGGCTGCTACTCTGAAACCTGGCATTTTTACAAAATGTTTAGCATGGCAGGGGCAAATCTGTTAAGGTTAGCTTCTTTGGAGGATTTAAGCTCAGCAGAGAGACTAGTTCTCTCCAGAATCAGAGCTGTGGCTTCTGAAGCTTGTGAGACAACAACAATGGACAATATTCTTTTGTCAAAAGAAAACACTAAGAACCAGATTTTCAGCCAGTAGAAATCAGCCCTGTTCAACTGAGTTCAATGGAGTAAAGCTACATTACACCAGTTGCTGATCTGCATCTTAGTATGCTCCTAGTGCACAGAAGAACATAGAAATTGCTCTTCTGGATCAGATCAGAATAATCTGTCTGAAATAATGTTCGGTACCAGCTGCCACAGAATAAAGTAGAAAAACACATAAGTGTTCTATTAGGGAATAAACTGGGGGAGTTTCTTCCTAACCCCATGAAATGAAAAGTTAGGTCTGAGATTTTTCAAATCTACCAAAGGGATTTGAACACTTTTTTCTTAATGAAAATGAGCACCTAGTGTCCCAAATTCCTGTGCACCTCTGAAGATTGTAGCCTTAACTTCTAAACTATGAATCCACCAATGCCTGCAACTTAATAACTTACCATTTTTTCAATGGTAAAGCCTCTGAACACAACCAATAATCAGAGAGTAATGTGCAAGATTCAGTCATAAATTAAACCATCACTAATACGACATCTTGACAGCCATAGAAAGATAGAGTCAAATCAGACTTACCAAAGTCACCAAGGAGGATAGGTCAAGAGAAGTGGTTAAAGAACCTTGAGTTGCAAGCGCTTTTATACAGTTTCTTAGGCTGCCTGGAGAATCTGAGACATCCTTTTGCTCAAAGTCTTAATTAGTTACAGAACATATTTTGCTGGGCACATGACTCCTGCAATTGATATAATTGTTTTCTTCTGTGTTCAGATTTGTTGTGTTTTCAGCCTCACATGAGGTATAACATGCACATACAAGCCCATGGGTTTCTTTCATTTTAAAAGTTTTATGGGAAACATTCCTGCCTGGTATCATTCTAGTGACCTCCTTAGGAGTTCCAATGAGAATGATTGTCAAGGAGATTCAGGGCTGTCTCTGTTGCACAATCTGCTGTCATGCAGAGGAATCCAGTTTGGTCCTGGTAAGCTATGCTGATATGTATTGTGGGCATTGTATAGTTATTGTAATTCCTAGGAGGGAGGAGGCAATCTGATTGCTCAGAACCTGTAACCCCAAGTTTTGAGATCTAATGTCCATTGAAATCAATGTGAGATATTATTCTGGGTGGGTTTTGATGCAGACCCTATGACTTGAAAATTCCCCCTGGAATAGATAGTAAAGATAGATAGATAGATAGTAAAAGGTTCATGAACCACCGAGGTTCCATTTCAGCTTTCAAAATAGGTCTTAAGAGGGACCTAAGAGTTGAATAGGCCTTTGTATTGGTCCTTTGTGCAGGGGTGAATTTCCCCATACATTGATTAGATATTTAGTTCATAATCCACCTCCAGTTATGTCACCAATGCTGTGGGATGAGGATGGTCATGATGGCAGAAGCTCCTGGTGCTGCCTACTGCAGGGTTGTCTTGGGTTGAGGTGAGGGATGGTGGTGGGTGATAAAAAGCATTGCAATATTTTATAAAGGCTTTGAGATCAATCCTGGAACACTTCCGACATCAGTAACATGATCTCCCTCCAACAACAGCCAATACAATTCTCGTTTTGCAGGAAAATGCAGATGATAAAGCCTCAGCTGAAACACAGGAAAGATAGAGATACGGCTTTCTTGGCCAAGGCTGTGTTATGAGATTAGATTAATTAAATATCTGACCAATTTTAGAGCATGCTGCAAGACTTGGAGCTTACAGAAAGCTTTTGAGAATGATTTTTGAAGTGTAACAGCCTCTCTCCCTAAAGGCTCTTTCCTCTAGTGAGGCAAGATTGAAGAACCTTATGTTCATTCAAATGCCATGAACCTCTTTGAATTCTGTGTGACTGTACTTATTTACGCTGGCTGATCTCCTGCTCTTAAACTTTAAAAGGAATTTTTAATCTAAAAGGAAATGCAATATTTTTTAATGAAAATCAAATAGTTTGAAACTGTGAGCTACAAACCATGACCAGATTAGGAGAATGACATGAGTGACCTTGACATGCATTTTTTAAAGTGACTCTATTACTCATCATAAAGGTGTCTTCCAGTAAGTAAGTATTATTATCATAATATTCCAACACTCTGGACATCAGAAACCTTAATGAATGTTTGTGAAGTGCCTTGATATCTGGAGTGGTGTTTTACACACAGATTAAAACAAAGGCACGTTGAGGTGAAGGTCACACAGAAAACAAGTAGCAAAGTCTGAAATAAGAGGCAGTATTTTTGACTACTTGTGCTACATACCTATCATTGATCCTAAACCATCTTAGCCCATTCACATTCTTGACTTCCAAATATGTCACTAGCAAGAGATAAGGTGGGTAAGGTAATATCTTTTATTGGACAAACTTCTATAAGCTTTTGAGCTCACACAGAAGAAGAGCTCTGTGTATGCTCAAAAGCTTTTCTCTTTCACCTACAAAAGCTATGACTTCACCCACCTAGTGTATCTAATACTTTGGGTACCATAAGAGCTACCACAACACTGAAAACTAGCAAGAGATTAATTCACCCAAAGACACATTCATGGATTTGTTTTGCTTTTGTCTTTTGTTTGGCTAGTTTCTGGAGGAATCATTTTCCAAACTGAGCTTAAATAATGACAACTAGACCATGTTGAGATCATATTTATCTTGGCTTTCTTCATACATTAAAATAATTGTCCCAGATAATGGCCTGAGTATAAATTTTAAGCTTGTATGGGGATGGGGTACACTTGTAAAACTCAATAAATAATTAAAATCAGAAAAACTGCATTGGAAGTCTCAAGAATGCTGAAGTGTAAATCCTCAGCACTGACCCAGGAAGGGAATTCAGAGATAAGAGGAAAGGCTACTCCATGTGCTGCTACCTGAAACTATTTATATATTGTAGGACACTATGACTCCCCACAGGGAAGTGCTTCCACAGAAAGAAAGAATAACACAGACACATTACTGGGCCTCCTGATGCATGCTATAAAATAAATCTTAACAGCAACCTCAGCTAATGTAGGTGGAACAGGTCCAGGGTCCTTGTTGCTGGCAGAGATGGGGAAATGTTTTGATGAAATCTGAGGTTGGAGTTAAAGTTTTGCTTTATGGTCACTGTATGATGAAGAGGGGGGAGTGAGAGTGGGATGTTGCATAGAAATATAAATATGCGTTTTATCACAAATGCGTTTGTTATTTGTATTCTAAATGGAAGATTATGATACTACACCACTAATGACAGGTTTCAGAGTAGCAGTCGTGTTAGTCTGTATTCGCAAAAAGAAAAGGAGTACTTGTGGCACCTTAGAGATTAACAAATTTATTTGAGCATAAGCTTTCGTGAGCTACAGCTCACTTCATCGGATGCATTTGCATTGAGCTTATGCTCAAATAAATTTGTTAGTCTTTAATGTGCCACAAGTACTCCTTTTCTTTTTACACCACTAATGGACAACTATGTAATTGATGTACTTGTTATTCCTTTAGAGTATTATTGGGAGCTCCACATATAAAGAAGGCAAATTGAAAGTAGATCAGAATATTATCTAGTTGTTTTTTGTTTACATGTGGCTCAGAAAATGATTCATTCAGAAGCTCGCCATGCAAAACAAGAACACAGTGCAGCCTGTGTAAACATTCAAATTATGGAAGTTGTATATTAATAAACCAAAAATACTAAATGTTATTAATAAGACAACACTCATTTCTAATGTTACCGTGTAATGTAGTCTAATGGTGTTCATCTCAGAGCATCACACGTGGTACGAGCTGTCAGGATTATTGTCTTTTATTTTTATTTCTGCAACTGACTCTTCAACATTTCTGTGTGACCTTCAACACAATGTGGCTCTGTTTATTTACATATATAATAAGGATAACAACACTCCTGCTGGACATTGGGAGGCTTCCTCAAAATTCATAGAAGTGTAGGGTGGGACGGGACCTTGAGAGGTCATCTAGTCCAGTCCTCTGCACTTAAGGCAGGACAAAGTAAGAACTAGACCATTCTTGACAAGTGTTTGTCTAATCTGTTCTTAAAAACCTCCAATGGCGGAGATTCCACAGCCTCCCTTTGTGGAAGAAATTTGTTCCAGTGCTTAACTACCCTTTCCTAATGTCCAGCCTAAATCTCCCCTGATGCAATTTAAGCCCATTGCTTCTTGACCTATCCTCAGAGGCTAACGAAAACAATTTTTTGTCCTCCTCCCTTAACAACCTTTTATGTACTTGAAAACGGTTATCATGACTCCCCTCAGTCTTCTCATCTCCAGATTAAACAAACCCAATTTTTTCAATCTTTCCTCATATGTCATGTTTTCTAGACCTTTGATCATTTTTGTTGCTCTTCTCTGGACTTTCTCCAATTTGCAGATATCTTTCCTGAAATGTGGTGCCCAGAACTGGACACAATACTCCTGCTGAGGCCTTATCAGCATGCAGTAGAGTGGAAGAATTTCTTCTCCTATCTTGTTTACAACACTCGTGTTGTAATATATCCCAGAATGATCACTTTTTTTGCAACAGTGTTACACTGGTGACTCATATTTAGCTTGTGATCCACTATGACTCCCAGATCCCTTTCAGCAGTACTCCTTCCTAGGTAGGCGTTTCCGATTTTGTATATGTGCAATTGATTGTTCTTTCCTAAGTGGGGTATTTTGCATTTGTCCTTATTGAATTTTATCCCATTTACTTCAAACTGTGATACCAAAGTATTTCACGTATACTCATTACAATTTTACAAGTCCAAAGTGTTGTATGATAATAATAACAATAACATTCATTCTTGGAAGACAGACACGTTTTGATAATAGGGTCACTTTAAAATGCATGTCAACTTTTCTTATTCCTATGCATTAATTAGGTCATGATTTCTAGCCTGAGAATTTGGGGCTATGTGACTTTCATTAAATAGCAGCTATATGTTTGTCTTTTGTATAAACTTCCATTGCATAGTGTATGGGCGAGATCCTCAGCAGGTGTAAACCAGTTTATGCGAGCCTCCCTAGGGGATGGTACCTCTCTGGAGGTGTTTACAATCATGAGTAATTTACCTTAATCACCCCTCAGTGGTTTAGTTCCTGGTGATACCCTCCCCTCAGGAGTGAAACACAATAATACATACAATCCCTGCCCAAAACTTAACATAAACTTTATACAATATGTTCCCTCAAAGATATTTCATGCTATTGCAATATCTGACATAACTACTGCGTGAGTCTGAGAACAGAGTAGTAATTATAAACACAGAGGGAATACAGTTTTATCAGTTGAAAAAGTGATCTGCATAGCAGAATTTGTTTTGTAATTAATAGGGACCTCAAGATCAAAGGGTGTCTCAGATCATCCAGAAGAACTGAGAAATTATATACAAGTTCTAGTGACTCAGAGCTATTCTAACAACTTCTCTTTACCTGTTTTCTTTGGTGAACTGGGTAAGTCTGACACAAATCAGTCTCTTTATAACTATTGTGGTGTCACATTAATGATAGTCTTAATGTAGGACTGATTCTTCAATACACAATATCTGATTCTCATGAAGTACAGAGCCTACTGTGGGACTCTGGACAAATCACATCTCCCTTCTGTGCTTCAACAGCTGTAAAATTGGAATAGAGGTAGTTACCTGCCTCTTAGGCAAGGTGTAAGGAGTAATTAATCAAGGTTTATCCAGCAGTTTGAATACATAAAAGAATATATGAGCTCTAAGTGCAGTGAAAATTATTTCTTCACCTGTTATTGGATGGCCTAAAGTACAGTGCCATATCAGAAAGGAAATATGAACTTACATTTCTTGCTCACCTTGTGGCACTGCTGATGCTATACAATACTTGTCTCTAACTGGGAGGTATCTCTCATGTCATGGGAAACTGGAAGATATTAGTAATATAAGCTTTACCTCCTACTCACCCAATATCCTGCTCAACGTGACAGGCCATGATTTTTTCTAAAAAATGTGCTTTCCAGTCTTCCCTAAACTAAACTATCCATCCATCCATCCTATAGCACGATAATATCTATTCAGCATTCAGTCTTTTAATATACCCCCCTCCCAAAACAATTCCAGTTTATGTCAAAAAAATGAAAAAGATAATGAAAATTTTCTATCTTCTGAGAATAGAGAACCCTCAAAAAGAAAAAGGTAACTGATTTATTTATGGCTTCTGCTGTGCCAAGCCACGGTACCTCATGGCCAGTGTATATGACTTTATAAAAGAATGATCATTAGCGGTACTGTGGGTGCACAATACATTAAAAAAATTTGGATTCCATTACTTAATTAATACATGTTTTCTGTGGGGAGAATGGACTTAGTCAGTTGTGTTTGCAACATTCCACATGAATCCATAAAAAAAGCATAAACATCTAGAAATTGTTGCAGTCCAGTTTATGAACACATCAAGACAAAGAACAATGAGTTCATCATTGCACAGGTTCCTGGAGCTAGACATCTTTCTGCAATGGGAGTAAACCTTAAATGCACAACAGAAAAGAAAAGGAGTACTTGTGGCACCTTAGAGACTAACAAATTTATTAGAGCATAAGCTTTTGTGAGCTACAGCTCACTTCATCGGATGCATTTGGTGGAAAAAACAGAGGAGAGATTTATATAAACACACAGAGAACATGAAACAATGGGTTTATCATACACACTGTAAGGAGAGTGATCACTTAAGATAAGCCATCACCAGCAGCAGGGGGGGGAAAGGAGGAAAACCTTTCATGGTGACAAGCAGGTAGGCTAATTCCAGCAGTTAACAAGAATATCTGAGGAACAGTGGGGGGTGGGGTGGGGGGAGAAATAACATGGGGAAATAGTTTTACTTTGTGTAATGACTCATCCATTCCCAGTCTCTATTCAAGCCTAAGTTAATTGTATCCAGTATCTTCCTGTATCTGAGTAGAAAATTACTGGACAAAGAGACACATTCCACAGACCTCAAAAAAGGAATATTTGGGCATACTTTGGGCCTGTGGGTGCTGAGGTACTACCAGTTTGGGACACCTATTGTACTGGTCATGGATCATGTAGCTTTGTGGTAGCTCCAGATGATAAACTCACATGCCCATCTCACCCAGTGGTCTTTAGCATTGTAGACCTTTCATTTTCAGGTAGAACAAAGCCCTGGAAAGCACCACTGGAAGATGGACTTCTTCTTATGAATAGATGAAGACATTGGGACATTTGGGGAGCATACAGACAGGTCCCTGAAAGAGGGGGAAGTATGTGAAAGAGTGCACTACCCCTTTAAGGGTCAGCCTGAAGCTCAAAAACAGAAGAGCCTGGAAGCAATTTAGGAGACTCCCTGCTCTGTCCTAATGACTATTCAAAAAGCACGAGGAAGCTGAGCAGCGGGGAGGAGAAAAGAAGCTGAATATCCTTGAAGAAGCGGTGATCTCCCTTAAGCTCTGGATGACTAGCCTGAGAAGGCATAGAGCCTTTATTTTGGGGATCTGAACCTGGATCATGAGCTAAAGACCTTTGTTTTATTACATGTGATCCTGCCCTGGGCTTTATTAAGGAAGACACACTTCTTTGGATTTGTTTGTTTTGTCTTTTCATTGCCCTGGCCTGTAAAAGTGGATTGATTGGCACCCAGCTGGGGGGAACATAATGCCACAAAAGGGGAAGCTTGGGTTGGGCAACTCCATTCCACATAGTCACAGCCCAATTATACTTAAGATTTCTGAAACACTTTTAATTAAACAACATTCTGAGGTTGGGAATAACTTGGGGCTTGGGGGACACCAGGCTGTTCTCTAACCTCAGGAGCATGGGAGGGAATCAGCAGAACAGTTTAAATGCTAGCATTGCCAATTTGGAACATACCAAGTTCCTATTAGTTGATATTGAACTGAAAAGGATAGCTGTTCTGAATGAGAAGGAATACCCATCACCCTATTTGGCCTAGTTGGTACAAACAGGGGAACACTAAGGCTAATGCCTCTCTTATGATTTACAGTCTCTTGCCAGACCTGATTCTCTTCACACTACAGGGCTCAAATGGGACTTAAGTAGTGCACAGGTGCTGGCTTCCTGCACAGGAGTGAATGGTTACCCACATTCCCAGATTCACAAGGGTATTTAGGTGCCTCTCTCACATTGATTTCAAAGCTCTCTGAATCTGGGTCACAAAGGTTGGTAAATAAGGAATGGAGCCAAAAGGAAATCCAGAAAACAGATATTATGATGCAAAATAAGTTTACTGTGAATAAGAAAAGGAGTACATGGGAACAGACAGAAACAATGCAGAGAAGAAAGAATATATTTCCAGATTTTTGAAATGGTCTGCAATGAATCACTGATGATGATACATTTCACACCAGATGTTCTTTCTTCATGGCCGCTGTAGAGTTTGATAATCAAGTCCTGTTTGCAACTATTTTCATGTACTCGTTTCATTCCAGTTAGGGTCAAATGAGACAAAGCACAATACGAGCAGAGCACTAAGCTGTTTCTCCATTATCCATTTTCTCTAGCACAGTTAAATGAAAAAAGAAATGACATATATTCAGGAAAAGGCTTAAACAACCAAGGCATAATTCTCTTTTGCCAAGTAAGACCCCTTTGCACTATTCTTAAGAAGCCTCAAGTGGGTGTAAATGTTATTTGTCCTAACCTTAAGACCCCTTTCACTGACAATGTCAGATTGGCCTAAAGGGGCCTTCATGGAATTGAGATTCAGGCCTTCGGATAATGAAAGAAGAAGCAGAGAATATGAGAAGTAACGGTCATAAAGTGTAACTTGGAAAATACAGATATGGGGCAAATGTACAGATCTGCTGAGCCCACACAACTCTGAGGGGAGTTGTAGGAATCAGCATTTTTGAAAGCCATTGCCCATAAGCTCAGCCATGAATCATATCTTGCTTTTTGTTTCCTGCTTGTTCCTTGTTCCAGGGCTATTCCTGCTGGATTTAACATGGCCAACACTTTCCATAGCCATGGCTACCATAGCCATAGCCACCATAGCCATGGCCCCATCGGGAAGAATAAGGGTAGTAGCAACCATCGTTGTAGCCCCACCCATATCCATATGGCCTAGAGTAACCCCATGGCCGATAGCAGTCGTAATGGCCTCTATAACCGCCCCAGCTCCCGTAACTGCAAGGGTCACAGCCCCAATGGTGAGAAATCTTTTGGTGGTGGTAAGTCATCTTTCTGCGTTGGAGGTAAACCTGAAACACACAGCAGGGCAAAGAGTCAATATAATGAAAAGGAAAAACTCAGTTACTATTGTAATGGGGATCATAGAGAGAGAGAGACAGAGCAGGGAAATGATAAGCTAGCCCCTCAGTTCCTAGCTACATTTTGCCTCCTATTTCTCAGACCCCTTGCTCCCCTCTCTCTTAGCCTCCCTCCTAATTCCTTTGAACTTCTTAATTCCTTTGTTTCAAGAGCACTGACTGGAATAAGTAAACATAGAATATACAATATTTCTTTCATGCGTGCATAATGATTTTATTCCTTTTACAAAATGTTCATACAAAGTAGGCAGGGACAAATTTTTAAAATTATTTCTCTTGTGAAGACTTAATCTCAGCATGCAAACCACGTCTCTCCAGAATCATAGGGTGGTGCTTTGACTTCTAAAGTTTGTGTGTCAGCAGTACTTGATAATGAATGAATAGAAAATATTCTTTTGTCAAAATAAACCACTAAGAACCAGATCCTGAGCAGGTAGAAATCAGCACTATTCAACTGAATCAAGGACCTAAGGTAACCTACACTATTTGTAGATCTGCACGTAAAATTGCTTGTAGTGCACATAAGGACTTAGTTTCAGAGTAGCAGCTGTGTTAGTCTGTATTCGCAAAAAGAAAAGGAGGACTTGTGGCACCTTAGAGACTAACAAATTTATTTGAGCATAAGCTTTCGTGAGCTACAGCTCACTTCATCGGATGCATGTGGTGGAAAAAAAATGCATCCGATGAAGTGAGCTGTAGCTCACGAAAGCTTATGCTCAAATAAATTTGTTAGTCTCTAAGGTGCCACAAGTACTCCTTTTCTTTATAAGGACTTAGGAATTGCCATACTGGATCAGTCCAAATGTCCATCTATGTACCTCTTAAAATTGAAGCATAAACTTCTAAACTCCACAAAAGCATGCAACTTATTTACTATAATTTTTAAATGGAAGAAAACCCTTCATATAGCCAATAATCACAGAGTTATGTGCAAGATTCAGTCCTAAATTAAAAACATCACTAACATGACATCTCGTTAGGTGTAGAAAAATTCAGTCAAATCAGACTTACCCAGGTTACTGAGGAGGAGAAGTCAAGAGAAGTGGTTAAAGAAACCTGAGTTGTGAGCACTTTTATACAGTAACTTAGACTGCCAGGAGAAATGGAGACACCCTATTTCTTTAGATCTTAATCCATTTCAAAACTCATTTTGCTGTGCACATCACTCCTTCAATTGATATAATTGTTTTCAGGATTATTTTGTTTTCAGCCTCACATGGTATGACACACATGATACGCCACGGGTGTCTTTCATCATAAAAGTTTTATTGGACCCATTCAATCATAGTTTCACCCTTGTGGCTGTGTTGGAGTTACAATGAGAATGAATTAAAAGGATAGTCAGAACTATATCTGTTGCACAATCTACTGTCCTGTGGAGGAATCCTGCTTGGTCCTGGTAAGCCATGCTGGTATGTGTTGGGAGCATTGCACAGTTCTTTCTGAAATTCCTAGGAGAGAGGGAGCACTGTGCATTCTCAGAGTCTGCACCTCCAAGTTTTCTGAACTATCACCCGTTGAAGTCAATGGGAGTCATTACTCTGGGTGGGTTTTTATCCAGCCTTTTGACTTGAGATTTTCCCCTAGCAAAAGGACAGTACGGAACTATGAACCACTTAAGCTTTAAAAAAAGGTCTTAACAGGGACCTAAGTTTTCTATAGCCTTTGTGCTGCTCCTCTGCTCATAGGTGAATTTCCCCTCATGTTGATTAGAAATTCAGTTCATAATCCACCTCCACTGATATCACCAGTCATCATTGCAGAAGATGTTCTGCCTGTTGCACAGTTGCTCTTGGGTTGAGCTGAGGGATGGTGGTGGTTGAAAACAAGCAGTGTAATGTTTTTATAAAGGGTTTGTAATAAACCCTGGAACATCTGCAACATGATCTCTATCCATCAACAGCAAAGAGAGTCGTAACTTGCAGAAAGCTTGTCTACCAGGATGAGAATGACTTTTAAAGTGTAATACCATAGAATGTTTCCTCTAAACAGACAAGGGTGAAGAGCCTTATTTTGATTTAGATGCCCTGAACATCCTTGGTTTCTATGGAGCTGTGCTGATTTATGTCAGCTGATCTCCTGCTCTTAACCTTTGAAAAGGAATTTCTATAATAAAAGAAAATGCAAAGCTTCTTCCATGGAAAATCCCAAATTTTGAACTATAAATTGCAACCTGATTAGGAGAATGACACGAGTCACCTTGACCTACATTTTTTAAATTGACTCCATTACTCAGAACAAGGGCGTTTTCCAATAACCAACTATTAATATCTTAGTAATACAAGATTTTGAACACCAAAAACCTTAATGAGTGTTGTGAAGTGCTTTGATATGCTGAGTTCTGAGGAAGTAGAACATCCTCCATGAGTGATATCATCCCTGTTTTATTTGTAGATAAACAAAGGCACATTGAAGTAAAGGTCACATAAAGATCGAGTGGCAGCATCAGAAATAAAACACAGAAGTCTTGACAACATGTGCTATGTATTTACCATTGATCCTGAACCCTATTAGATCCTTTGAATTCTTGGACTCTTAATATGTCACTAAGACGAGAATCATTCATATAGGGACTTATTTGTGGCTTCGTTAATTTTTTTGTTTTGTTTGGCAAGCTTCTGTAGGAATCATCTTCCAATCTAAGCCAAAATAATGACCAGCTAGATAAGGTTCTGATCCACTTTAAGTTTTCCTTCTTCATAAATAAAAAAATATTGTCCAAAAATGGTCATTGTGTAAATTTCAAGCTTGTTTGTGCGTGGTGTACGATTGCAAATCTCAATATGTAATTAAAATAAGAAAAACTGCAGTGTACGTCTCTTAATGAGGCTGAAGTGTAAATCCCAGCCACTGACCCAAAACCTGAAAAGGAAGGGAATTCGGAGGTAAGAGAAAATGCTACCTCTTGGTTGCTACTCAAATGTGAAATTATTCATAAGTAGTAGGATTGACCCACCATAGGGACGTGTTTCCATGGAAAGAAAGAATAACACACACACACTACACTGGCCAAAATCACCCTGACATGTTCTGTAAACCTTAACTACAATCTCAGGAAATGTACATATAACAGGTCCAGATCCACGTTGCTGGAGGAGATGGGGAAACATTTTGAGGAAAACATGAGACTGGAGTTAAAGATTTTGCTTGATAGTAACAATCAGATGAAGAGGCAGGGGAAAGAGGAACAGGATTGTACACAGGAATAGACTCATAGACTTTAGGGTGAGAAGGGACCATCATGATCATCTAGTTTGACCTCCTGCAGTGTCTTATCACAGGGTTTTTGATATTTGAATTCTAAATTGAAGTTCATCATCCTACACCACCAGTGAAAAACTATGCAATTTATATACTTGTCATTCTATTGGAGAATTTTTATCACCATGTATAAAGAAGGCAACATTAAAGTGGATCATGACATTATCTAGTTGGTTTTTGCTTACAAGTTATCAGAAGGTGATTCATCGAGAAGCTTGTCAAACAAAACAAGAACAAAATTGAGTCTGTAACAATTGCAGTCATGTAAGTTGCATATTAGGAAGTCAAAAATACTAAATGTTATTAAGAAGACAACAACATACTTTACTAATGTTGTCTTGTAATGCAGTCTAATGGTGTTCATCCCAGAGAGTAACATGTATTAAGAGCTGTCAGGACTATGGGCTTTTATTTCTGTCTCTGCACCTGACTCCTTATTTGACCTTCAACTCAATGTGCCTCTGTTTATCCGCATATAAAATAGGGTAACACTTCTGAAGGATGTTGTGAGGCTTTCTCAGAACTCATGATACCAAAGCACTTCACCAAACACCTATTGAAGTTTTACACATCCAAAGTGTTTGATTGTAACATTAATATTTTGTTTTTGGATGACACCCCTGTTCTGTGTAATAAGGTCACTTTAAAAATGCATTTAAAGTTCTCTTATTTCAAGGCCTTAATCAGATCATGATTTCTAACCTCAGTAATGGGGCTTCTTGATTTTCATTAAAGAGCAGCTATGTGTTTCTCTTTTGTATTAAAATTCCATTGTATAATTTATGGATGAGATCCTCATCTGGTGTAAATTGTTCCAGCTCTGTTGGCTACAGTGACACCTGAAAAGCAAAGAAATACTCTTCCTCTTTCCCTGGTTAGAGGAAACATTTTTTGGAGTGTACATAAGACTTTAAGTAGTATAGCTGGAACACCTTCTACAAGAGAAGTATCTGCAAGCATGTCCTATGGCTTGTTGGAGTCTGCATTAGCCTAATCTCATTCCACAGCCATCTCCTGCTTGGCCAATGCTGCTTTTTCTCCATTTCTCCTATGCTTCTTCTGGATTATCTCAACTGCATTTCTTCATAAAACCTCAGGTTGTACAGGTTCAAGGATATAACTCAAAGTCTTTATACCACCAACCCTCAATGTGAACAATGAGCAAACCTGCAAAAGCAGCTCTGTGTGGTTCTGCCATAGTGATCACCCTAATCCCACAGCATTGGAGACATAAGGGGAACTTTACTGAGAGATGTATTTCTAAACACCATGGGCTGAAATTAACCACAGGACAGAGGGCCAGCACAAAAGCATATTAAAACTTAAGTCTCTGAGAAGACTTACTTCTGAACACTTACGTGGGACATATGTGTTTACAGACCCTGTATTACCTGTTTGCCAGGGTGAATTTCATGTCATAGGGTCCCATGAACAACCCACTCATGAAGTCAATGGATTAACTACCATTTGTTTTAGCCTAAATTAGATCAGATATATTACGGCTGTATGTGCTGAATACACAGAAAAAAGCTTCCTGAATCTTAGGAAAATGCTAGACTCTAATTAATACCAGATTTAATTTAAATGACCAAATTGGATTCCTGTATGTGATACTGATGCACAGATCCAGTTCTGACTTTCCTTCCGATTTAGTCTCATTTTAACTCCAATGAAGTCAGGAGAATCATAACAGGAATGTAGTTTGCCCATAACTTTTAATGTTAAAGAAATCTGAAGTGCGTAGTAGGCATGTTGTACCAGTTGTGGCTGAGAACAGGTTAATAATCACAAACCCTGAGGAAAACAATATCAATTGAAAGTGTGACGTGCAACAAAATTTCTTTTGTAACTAATAAAGACTTCAGGCCCCAATGGTGTCTCAGAGCCTCCAGGTGGTCTGAGGAACAGTATAAAACCGCTCACTAGTCAAATCTCTTCTAACCACTTCTTCAGACTTACTCTCCTTGGTGAACAGGGTAAGTTTGATTTGAATCTCTCTCTCTATAACTGTGGAGGTGTCATGTTAGTGATTCAGGACTCAATGTTGCACATAGACTCATTGCTAACAAGTTTTTCCATATTTTTAAAGTTCTTAAGTTGCAGGCATTGGTGGATTCATAGTTTAAAAGTCAAAGGTGAGATTTGCAGATCAACATGTGTGCTTCTGACACCCAGTTCCTATTACTCTTAATTAGAAATAGGGAATTGGAATCCCTTTGGTAGTTTTGAAAAAATCTCACACCCCAGCTTTAACTGAGGTGTTTTAAGAAGAAACTCCCATAGTTATTCTAGAAAGGAACAATTCTAGGTTCTTGCAGTTTATTTGGTACTCACCACTCTTTGAGATAGGATAATAGATTATGAGGACCAGTGGGTCTGATCTAGCATGAGAACTCCTGTGTTCTAAAGTATGTGCAACTAAGAATTTTAGCCTGGGGTAAGTCAACATAACTCCTTTGAAGTCAGAGTAACTGATCCGATTTAACGCAGCTCAGGCTCTGCTCATTAGTGTTTTGTATTGAGCAGATAATATTTTCCATTCATTCATTAGGAAATATTGCTGACACACAAACTTTAGAAACCAAAGTGCCACACTCTAATGGGGAAGAGAAGTGGTTTGCGTGCGGAAGTTAAATCCTCACAAGGAAATGATAATTAACACATTTCACCCTGCAATACTTTGTATGAAGACTTTGTAAAAGGGAATAAAAATCCCAGTTGCTCATGACAGAAATATTCTATATTGTATGTTTACTTACTCCAGTCAGTGTTTTTTGGGCAAGAGGACTGACACAGATTCAAGAGGTGCATTAGGAAGGAGACAGAGTAAGTGGAGCAAGCGGAGAAAATGGGATGCAAAATGTAGCCAGGAACTGAAGGTCTAGTTCATCATTTTCCTACTCTGTGTGTCTTTTGCTGACCCCCATTACAATAGCAACTGAGCTTTGTCCTTTTCATTCGGTTGCTTCTAATGCATGATATTTACTCTTTTCCCTGTGTTTCAGGTTCACCTCCAACACAGAAAGATGACTTACCACCACCAAACGATTTCTTATCATTGGGGTTGTGACCCCTGTTGGAATGGGGGCTGGGGTGGTTATAGGAGCCATTATGACTGCTATCGGCCATGGGTTTACTATAGGCCATATAGTTATGGGTGGGGCCAGCATTACGGTTCCTGCTACTCTTACCCTTACCGATGGGGCAGTGGGTACGGCTATGGAAGATGCTGGCCATGTTTCGCTGAGGAGCAATAGACCCGGAACAAGGAACAACCAGGAAATGAAAAGCAAGATACGATTCACCGATCAGCTTATAGGCAACGGCTTTCAGAAATGTGGATCCCCCACAATTCCCATAGGAACTGTGATTGCTCAGCAGTTCTGTAAATTTTCCCCATATCTGTATTTTCCAAGTTACATGTTATGTCTGTTAATTCTCCTATTCTCGGCTTCTTCTATAATTATCTGAAGGCCTGAATCTCAGTTCCATGAAGGCTCTTGTAGGCCACTCTGACAGTGTATGTGAAGCAGGGTCTGTTAGGCTGGGAAAAATAAAATTTCCATTCACTTGAAGGCTCCTTTGAGAGTCATACAAAGGGCTATTAGTGTCAATCAAAATAAGTCCCTGTGTGTCCTACCCTTTTCATGAATATGTACCATTTGCTTCTTGCTTCCATGTTGCTACAAATGATGTATAATGAAAAAGTAGCTTAGTCTTCTGCTCATAGAATCATAGAATATCAGGGTTGGAAGGGACCTCAGGAGGTCATCTAGTCCAACCCCCTGCTCAAAGCAGGACCAATCCTCAACTAAATCATCCCAGCCAGGACTTTGTCAAGCCTGACCTTAAAAACTTCTAAGGAAGGAGATTCCACCACCTCCCTAGGTAACACATTCCAGTGCTCCACCACTCTCCTAGTGAAAAAGTTTTTCCCAATATCCAACCTAAACCTCCCCCACTGCAACCTGAGACCATTACTCCTCGTTCTGTCATCTGCTACCACTGAGAACAGTCTAGATCCATCCTCTTTGGAACCCCCTTTCAGGTAGTTGAAATCCCCCCTCATTCTTCTCTTCTGCAGACTAAACAATCCCAGTTCCCTCTGCCTCTCCTCATAAGTCATGTGTTCCAGTCCCCTAATCACTTTTGTTGCCCTCCGCTGGATGTTTTCCAATTTTTCCACATCCTTCTTGTAGTGTGGGGCCCAAAACTGGACACACTACTCCAGATGAGGCCTCACCAATGTCGAATAGAGGGGAACGATCACGTCCCTCGATCTGCTGGCAGTGCCGCTACTTATACATCGCAAAATGCCATTGGCCTTCTTGGCAACAAGGGCACACTCTTGACTCATATCCAGCTTCTCGTCCACTGTAACCCCTAGGTCCTTTTCTGCAGAACTGCTGCCTAGCCTTTTGGTCCCTAGTGTGTAGTGGTGCATGGGATTCTTCCGTCCTAAGTGCAGGACTCTGCACTTGTCCTTGTTGAACCTCATCAGATTTCTTTTGGCCCAATCCTCTAATTTGTCTAGGGCCCTCTGTATCCTATCCCTACCCTCTAGCATATCTAGCTCTCCTCCCAGTTTAGTGTCATTTGCGAACTTGCTGAGGGTTCGGTCCACACTATCCTCCAGATCATTAATGAAGAATTGAACAAAACCGGCCTGAGGACTGACCCTTGGGGCACTCCACTTGATACCGGCTGCCAACTAGACATGGAGCCATTGATCACTAGCTGTTGAGCCCGACAATCTAGCCAACTTTCTATCCACCTTATCGTTCATTCATCCAGCCTATACTTCTTTAACATACTGGCACGAATACTGTGGGAGACCGTGTCAAAAGCTTTGCTAAAGTCAAGGAACAACACATCAACTGCTTTCCCCTCATCCACAGAGCCAGTTATCTCATCATAGAAGGCAATTAGATTAGTCAGGCATGACTTGCCCTTGGTGAATCCATGCTGACTGTTCCTGATCACTTTCCTCTCCTCTAAGTGCTTCACAAGTGATTCCTTGAGGACCTGCTCCATGATTTTTCCAGGGACTGAGGTGAGGCTGACTGGCCTGTAGTTCCCAGGATCCTCCTTCTTCCCTTTTTTAAAGATGGACACTACATTAGCCTTTTTCCAGTTGTCCGGGACCTCCCCCGATCACCATGAGTTTTCAAAAATAATGGCCAATGGCTCTGCAATCACATCCGCCAACTCCTTTAGCACTCTCAGATGCAGCGCATCCAGCCCCATGGACTTGTGCTCGTCCAGCTTTTCTAAATAGTCCTGAAGCACTTCTTTCTTCACAGAGAGCTGGCCACCTCGTCCCCATGCTGTGCTGTCCACTTCAGCAGTCTGGGAGCTGACCTTGTTCGTGAAGACAGAGGCAAAAAAAGCATTGAGTACATTAGCTTTTTCCTCTGAGCATCCTCTGTCACTAGGTTGCCTCCCTCATTCAGTATGGGGCCCACGCTTTCCTTGACTTTCTTCTTGTTGTTAACATACCTGTATGTTACTAACACACATATTGTGCTTTGTCTCATTTGACCCTGACTGGAATGAAACAAATACATTAAAATGGTTGCAAACAAGATGTGATTGTCAAACTCTACAGCTGCACTGAAAAAAGAACATCTGCTGTGAAATGCATCACCTTGGAGCAGGTGATTTGTCGCAGACCTTCTTGAAACCCTGGAAATAGATTCTTTCTTGTAGCATTCTTTCTGTCTGTTCCTGTATACTCCCCTTCTTTGTTCACATTAAAATGATTCTGCATTATAATATCAGCCTTCTGGTTTTCCTGTCAGCTCCATTCCTTATTTACCAGTCACTGCAGCCCAGATTCCCAGAAATACATACCTATTGCCTAATACCTATTGAAATAAGTGGGAATGCTACAACTTTGTGAATCTGGTCCAGTGGGTAAAAATTTACTCTTTTGCAGGGAGACAGGGCACATGCATTACTTAAGTCCCACTCGAGCCCTGTACTGAGATGAGAATCAGGTCTGGCAAGAATCTATAAATCAAAAAAGCGGGATTACCTCTGTGCTTCTTTCTTTGTACCAACTAACCCAAATAGGGTGTTTGGCATTCCTTTTTATTCAGAAGATCTAGACATATTCAGCCATAGGTTAATGCCTAATAACAGCCACTCAGTATGTTCTAGATGGGCAATGTCAGCAGGTAAATCATTCCTCCTACTCGTCCTCTACTTTTGAGGTTAGAGGGAGCCTGGTGTTTTCCCTACCAAGGTGATCCAATCTCTCAACATTTTTAATTGAAAGTGTTTCAGATTTAAGTTTCAGAAATCTTAAGCATCTCTGGGCTTTGGCTGGATATAAAAGGGATGGGCCACCCTGCACCCCCCATATCAGTCAGATGTATCACTGCCAGTGAACCCCACATTACGTCCCTCCAACTGGGTGTCAACCAATCCACTTTGTTATGGTCATGTCTAGAGGGCAGAGCAGGCATACAGGTTGGGGAATGAAGCCAACGGTCAGCACCAGAATCAGCGGCCAGTTACCAGAGCCGGGATCAAGCCAGACTCAGAACCAGGAATCGAAGCTGAGGGCTAAGAGCTAAGGTCAGATGCCAAATGCCAGAGCCAAAGGTCAAGCCAGAGTCAGGGTCAGAAGTCAGGGGCTGGAGTTACAGACAGGAGTGGTCACTGAGGATTGTAGCTGAGACATAAGGGCAGGAGGAGAGGCAAGGGTCAATCACAGTGGGAACAGGAGTGAAGGTGGGGGTGATATAGGAGCCAGGAGCAGAGTGGGACCCAGGTTGGGTGCAGGAGGCAGGCACAGGCAGGGTCTGATGCAGCCACAATAGGAAACCAACTGGTTACTTGGACAAACTTCTGGTTTCTCCTCCTGGCTTAAACAGTATAGCTGGATCAATTAGTGGAGCCAGTCAATCCTCCAATCCGAGCTCCTATGCATGGTGCCTTAGCTGAGGCTATTGCCTAGCAGCTTCTCTGCCCACCCACTTTCAGTAGCCATTCGGTTGAGGCCAGGATATGGCAGCTGTTGGTCTAGTGGATAGGGGAGAAGCAATATACATAATGCATCTTGATTTTGATAAGGCTTTCAACACAGTCCCACATGACATTCTCATAAGCAAACTAGGGAGATGTCATCTAGATGACTTTACTGTAAGATGAACAACTGGTTGAAAGACCAGAAGAAGGGATTAAGCTGACAACTGGTGTGATCCAGTCTAGCAATTCCTACATTGTTATGAGCAAAAATGCCCATTGAAGATACTTCTTCTCAGATAGTGTAATTTAGTGTCGCTCCATGGAAGGCAGTGGACCTGAACCAATTTACCCCAGCTGAGGATCTAGTCCTTATTGATTTATTTGGAGAAAACAAAAGTTTCTGTTCATTCATCAGCAAGTACTGGTAACTCGCAAGATTTGGAAAACCAAAGAGCCACACTCTGATACCGGACAGAATTGGTTTGCCATGCAGAGGTTAAATCTTCAAAGGAAAGGAAATGATCAGCATTATCCCAGACATGTTCTCTAGGAGAAATGTTTTAAATGGACACAGAATCCCAGCTGTCCATCATGGAAATAGTTACACTTATTCCAGTCAGTGTTTTTCATATAAAGTAATTGAGAAAGGTTCAAAGCGGCCAATTGGAAGGGAAGTTCAGTGCAAATGGGTAATAGGCGTAGAAAGAGGAAATAGGAAGAGATACATAGCCATGAACATAGGGACTAAATCCATTCCTCCTCTCTCTCTTGGACAGACTATCACCGGTTGTCGAAACCATCCCAGGTCCAATTCTCAGCAATTTGCTTCAGCAGAGTGAAGTGGGAGCCGTAGGAGCACCTGTGGTCGGAGCGCCCTATGTGGGCTCATTTGGTTTGGGGGGATTGTACGGCTATGGAGGTCGTTACAGAGGATTGTATGGTTCTGGGGCATTAGGTGGTTATGGGGGCCATTACTGTTATGGGGGACTGAGTGGTTACGGGGGAGGTTACAGTTATGGGGGATTGTGAAATTACCCAGGGTATTATGGTTATGGGGAAATATGTGGTTCTGGGGTATCTTGCCATAGGTACCTCAGTGGAAGCCGTGCACCACATAAAACCCAGTAGGAACATCTGTTGGAAAAGAAAAGACAAGGAAATGAACAGCAGGTTACAGACTCACAGCTGACCTTTTGAGCATGGATTTCAGAAGCGCTGTGCAGGCATGGCTCCACTTGAATTCAACGCGAGCTGTGTCTGCTCAGCGCCTTTGTCTCCTAGACCCATTTCTAATGTTATGCTTATAAACTCTTTCTGCCAATGCTTTCCCAACCATGTACTTATTCTCTTACTCACATGTGGACTCATTCTCAATTACACTCAGGCTGTTTGCACTAACCTCGCAGTGTGAAGGAAACAGGGACCTTAACAGAGGTATCAGTTACATTTATTATCATTTTAAATCCCTTTGCAGGGGAGAAAGTGAACTTGCTGTCAAGGAGAATTAGGCCCTGTATGTTCAAATCAATAGATCCCTGGCATGTCATTTTGAGAGCATTTTGAAATATAAACTCTCAAACAGAAAGTCTGCTGAAATATAATTATGGAGACAACAGCCCTCTTTCAGAAGAATTCTCCTTTTTCCGGAACATTCTTCTCCGCTCCTCTGCTGGGACCTCCAGTGACATGTAGCACTTAGCATTCATCTAATGGGGGTATAAATTCAACCAGTCTGCCCCTTGACACCAACTTTGCAGAACTCACTATGCAATGCTGGAAAGGAGCTAAAAAGATCTAGGGCAACGGGGAAGAAATATTTCAGCTTCATACTGAGATATTGGATTTCATTGCACCAGTAATACTCAGTTAAATTAATATTCTTCTTATTCTTTGCCTTGATGTGTTCATCTACTGGTTGTCCAATTCTTGGTCAAATGAAATGACCAAAAATTAATTTCAGAAGGATGTTGCAAACCTACCTGACAGACTTTGTTCTGCCCATGTAGACAAATTACCCTATACCAAAGTCACCTCCAGGAGTCAGGAATCTTATGTGTGATATGAAGCGATTAATGCGCAGACCATTAATTCAGAACGAGAATCGAATGGCTTTTTTAGGTAACTATGACTCACTGGACTCCACATTATCAGTCTTGTATAATATCCCCTGGATGTACCATGGCTTTATATTGAAGGAACTGCAGATAAAAAGATTTCCTTTTCACTACATTTTCCTTCCACATTTTTGTGGCTCTCACTAGGATCACTGACACATCATCAGAATGGTTACAGAGAGAGTGAGTCAAATAGGACTTGTCTAATTCACCTAGGAGAATAAGATAAAGTATTTAGAAGATCGCTGAGCCATGAGTGCTTTTATATCATTTTGTAGACTCGCTGGAGAACTTGAGAGGCCCTGTGTTCCTGAAGGTCTAAATAGTTACAAATCAATCTTTGCATAACTCCTTCAATTGATGTAGTTTTTTTCCTCTGTGTTTTTGACGACTAGTTTGTTCCTAACTCCACATGGTGTGACATGCACATTACACCCTGCAACTCTCTTTCATCTTACAAATTTATGGGCGAGCTACATTCCTGCTTTCATTCTACTGACTTCATTGATGCTGCAATGGGATATTTGGAAGTCTAGAATAGTAAAGTGTCCAATGTAGTTGATAAGCCATGGTGAGCATGTGGCATTACTAATCACTGTTACTGGATTTTACTTCAGATTCTGCCATCTGCTCCCTGTGTATCCTACACCTCAATTGCTTGTTCACCTCCACATAAATCTGATCTAATATTGAAATTATGCTCAATGATCATAGCCTTCCTCAAATCAAAGAACTTCAAAGCACTTCAGGCTCATCAATGTTGTATGTGTCCACAGTTTTGTATTAATTTTAATAGTAGAATATTTGTACTGGGATTAGATGCCTCCAGATTGTGGGTTAGATTAATTTTACAAATGCATGTTAAGGTTTCTGATGTCATTCCAATAGTCAGCTCATGACTCTTAGCTTCCAAATTAGGGGCTCTTTGATTTTCATTCAAAAAAGCTTTTCATTTCCCTTCTTTAACAAATATTCCTTTGTAAAGCTCAAGGGGCAGATGCTGAGCCAGGGTACATCAGTGCAGTTCTATAAATTTCTATGACATTCTGTGCCTTAAAACTGAGTGGAGAAATTGACACTGCTCAGGTTAGAAGAAATCCTGTTGGGGGTATATTTTCCATTTTAAAACATTCTAATTATAGCTGAAAATCTTCCTGTGGAGAAGGGTCTGGCAGAATGCCCTTGGTTGGTCAGACTTAGAATGAATCCAATCTCCTCTCACAGCAATTTGACCACTGAAGAAGTACTCCTTAACTCTGTCTGTTTTGTGCTTCTTCCTTTTCTTTACAAGCTGAATTCTCTTACAGGACCCAATTCTTTTGGCTGCTCATGAACAGAGATGCAGTAGCTGATGTTTCCCACTCATTTCACTGTACATTGGATCTGAGCAGTTGTGGTTGAAAGTGCCCAGTATGCTCAGACAGATACGCTCCACACAAGCTAGCCTGTATAAAGTGCCTTTCTTCAGTTTGAAGCTGATGGAGCTATGCTGGTACACACTGGCTCAACATCCACCCTTAAACTGTAAAATAGATATAAAAGGAAAATGCAAAGGTACCTTGAATGAAAATCAAAGAGTCCAATTTCAGAGGCTGAGAATCACAAATGAGTACTGGAATGACATCTGAGACCTTGACATACATTTTAAAAGTGAATCTAATCTTTAGTACATCTAATCCAAGTAAATGTTATTACTACTATAATAATACATCACTTTGGCTGTATAAATCTTGATGAATGGTTGTGAAGTGCTTTGAAATGCTTAGATCAGAGGAAGCCTCAGACAATCCATTTTGAAAGCTATTATTATACCTGTTTGCCACAAAGGTGAATGAAGGTCAGACAGGGAGTGACTGGGAGAGTCAAAAGAAGACACCAATAGTTGGGACAATTTATGCCAAAAATTTACTCCATCTCTTGAACCTCACTGGACACTTACCGTTCATGGCTTCCAGCTATGTCACTCTCCTGAGAGTAACTCTTAGAAAGACTCATTCTCAAATTTTTTTTAGTTTGTTCTCATGATTTTTGGGGGAATTTTTCAGTGAAACATCTTCTGATCTAAGTGTGAAACATAATCAGAAATCAAGGGTTTTGCAATCCACTATAACTCCCTTTTTTTGAAGGTGGTGGGTATTTACATTTGAGCAGATTTTAATTATCTCATACCAAATTGAAGTGAACTGAATTATCTGGTACCACATTTGAATTAAATGTGGAGAGTGTTATTCCTATAAAACACATGAACAAGCTTGAAATGTACACACTTGTAACGTCTTTGGACAATTACTATCCTCATGTATAAAGAAGTCTATGTCAAAGAGATGACTTACCCTGTACCTCGTTTTACAAATCTGAAAGAATTCATTACCATTGGGTCACTATGACCCATTAGAGAGATGTGTTTCCAAGGAAAGAAAAAGTAGCACACACAGTGCAGTTGGTGACTCCGTCCCAATGGGTGACATGCTTTAAAGCAAGTTTTTGAAGCTTGAATTATATACTGTGATTTACAATGCTAACAGACTCATGGAAAAGAAATTGATAGACTTTTAATTCCTTTGGAGAAGTGTTGTATTAATGTATAAAGGAGAGACAGTTAAAGTGGACCAAAATTAGCCAGTTTTTTTTAATCATTGATGCTTAGATCCATGGATGCATACATTTTTTAACAAGACATACTACTAACCTTGTCTTCTAAAAGAGTATCACAGGGATGGAGCACGTGTTTAGCCCATGGTAGGAGGAGTCAGAAGTATTGGGTTGTATTTCTGTTTCTGCAACTCATACCTATACAACCTTCATCTCAATGTGCTTCTTTTTTCTATACCTATAAAACAGGGATAGTAAGGATGTTAAGACTGGAAATTGTTCAGCTTTCTTAGAACTCAAGATTTCAAAGCACCTAAGAACACTCATTGGTGTTTCATAAATGCAAAGAGTTGTATTCTTAGAATATTATTAAATTGTTTTGGGATTAGAAGCCTCTGCATTGACTAGTAGAGTCACTTGAAAAAAAAATAGAGGCCAAGGTCTCTTGAGTTATTCCTTTAATCAGGTCATGATTCAAAGCCAAAGAATTTGGGATTATTTCATTTTCATTCAAATGTAATTTTGCATTTGGTATTTTTAAAATTATTTTTATATGAAAATGAAGGTGCTCGTATGGAGTAAATCAGCACAGTTGCTTCAACTTCAAAGCAATTCTGGGCCTTAAAATCAAAGGAAGATATTTCTGCCTTCTTCCCTGGATACAGAAAGCACTCCTAGAGATATAGTTTACACTTAAAACAACATTCTGGTTCTCGAAGGATTTCTTTCTGAAATACGGCCCATAGCTGGTCAGATTTTATGTCATATTTCATCCCACAGCACTCTCCTTGTCAGCTCAGTCATAGAGAGATGGTTTATGATAGAGTATAAGTTCCACAACTTAATTCAAAACCTTCCTAAAGAAGAGCACTGCTTCCTTTCACTCCCTACTGTCCCTTCCGTTGATCCAGGAGCAAATCAACTCTAGGCATCCCTTTGAGACAGCATTGGTGACACAAGTGGAGGTCCAATGTTAGGTCACATTTTAATCACTGTAGGTTGAAATTCACTCCTGGGCAGAAGGTCATCACAAAGGCTTGCACAATACTTAAGTCCTTGCTAAGACGTAGTTTGAAAGTTTAAAGTAGAACTAAAGCTGTCCATAGCATTTTCTATCCCCCTGCCAAAGAGTGAATTTAAGACTTAAGATCATGACAGGAATCACACTGAAGGCAAAGAAATATTTCCAATTGATTACAAAGGGAATTGGATCTGAGATGGGTCTGAAGGTTGTGAGAATGCAGAAAAATAGCTCTCTGCTTCCAAGCAAGTTTATAATGAAATGTCCAGTGCCCTTAAGAATGACCAGTATGAACAGAAAGGCCCAAAGGGGATATCTCTTCAGGACAGCGAGTTGTGCTACTGATGCAGCTCTGAATCACCTTGACATGCATTCGCATTGCACCACCAAAAAAATCACTGGAATGACACAACGTGCATTATTAGGATTAGCCCAATAATCCCAAAACCTGAGAAAACAGCACGTTCTAAAGGAGCATTTACCAAGGTATTATACTTTGGTAACTAATTGGGACTTCCTGTACCAAATGCAATGCAGACCCTCCAGGCAGTCCTAAAAACTGTATAAAAGGATTCACTACTCAGGTCTCTTCTAAACGCTTCTTTGGACTTCATCTCCTCGGTGAACTGGGTAAGTCCAATTCGACTCACTCTCTAACCCAGTAGGGTCCATTTTCATTTAAGACTGAATCTTGCACATACTCTCTGTATTTTTATTAGGGATGAGGGTGCAAGTGCTGGTGGATCCATGATTTGATGCCACAGGTGGGGATTTTAGGAGCACTATATACAATTGGGAAACATATTTCCGATTAACTGGAAATGGAATTAGGGCATTTAAATCTTTAAAGTAACATCAGAAAGTCTGTTAGCAATTCTTCTCTTGGAGAGATTAGGAAGAAAGTTCGCCACCTTGGTCCATAAATCACCAATTCAGGGGTCTTCTTGATTCTGAAGTAGCTGTTACTCCTCACTGTTGGAGCCAGGAGAATTATTAAGCTGACAGCTGGTGTGATTCAGTCTACCAATTCCTACATTCTTATGAGCAGAAATGCCCATTGAAGATTCTTATAATAAGATGGTATAATTTATTGTTGCTCCATGGAAGTCAGTGGACCTGAACCAATTTTACCAGAGCTGAGGATCTTGTTCTTAGTCATTTATTTGGAGAAAGGAAAAAAGTCTGTTCCTTCCTTAGCAAGTTTTGGTGACTCCCAAGGTTTGGAAAAACAAAGAGTCACACTCTGACACTGGACTCTACTGGTTTGCATGCAGAGGTTAAATCCTCAAAGGAAAGGAAAAGATAAGCATTATCCCAGCCAAGTTATCTTTGAGAAATGTCTATGACGGACACAGCTTCCCAGGTATCCTTCAAAGAAATAATAACACTTATTTCAGGTGTTGTTTTTTAGACAGGTCATTGAAAGGGCTTCAAAGGGGATAATAGGGAGAGTAAGTATAGTGTAAGTGGATAAGAGCCAAAGAAAGAGGAAATAGGAACAAAAAGATAGGCACAAATATAGGGTCTAAGTCTACTCCTCCTCTACGTTTCGGGCCACTCATTGATCTCACTATAATAATAACTGAGGATTGAGTCCTTTCTTCCACTGACATGAGTAATATTTCTTTACCCTATTCCCTGTTGCGTGTTTCAGGTTTACCTGCATAACAGAAAGATGTCTTTCTCCAGCCTGTACTATCCAGAATGTGGGGTGGCCGAGTCCAGTCCAGTTTCCGACAGCTTTAACGAGCCATGCCTTAGGCAGTGCCCTGACTCTGAAGTGGTCATTAGACCATCACCAGTTGTTGTAACCATCCCAGGACCAATTCTCAGCAATTTTCCTCAGCAGAGTGAAGTGGCAGCTGTAGGAGCACCTGTGGTCAGAGCCGGCTATGGGGGCTCATTTGGTTTGGGGGGATTGTACAGCTATGGAGGCCGTTACGGCAGACTGTATGGTTTAGGGGGATTAGGTGGTTATGAGGGCCATTATGGTTATGGGGGATTGAGTGGTTTTGGGGGTGGTTAGGGGCATTTTGTGGTTATGGGGGTCATTATGGTGGACTGTGTGCTTATGGGGCAGGTTATGGTTATGGAGGATTATCCAGTTCCGGGGTATCGTGCCATAGGTACCTGAATAGAAGCTCTACACCATGTTAAACCTTGCAGGAATATCAATGGTAAAAGAAAAGACCAGGAAATGAAGAACAAGCTATAGATTCAGATGGAGATTTCAGAAGCACTGGGCAGGCATGGCTCCACTTGAATTCAACGCGAGCTGTGTCTGCTCAGCGCCTTTGTCTCCTAGGCCCATTTCTAATGTTATGCTTATAAACTCTTTCTGCCAATGCTTTCCCGAACACGTGCTTAGTCTCTTAGTCACATATGGACTCATTCTGAATTACACTCAGGCTGTTTGCAGTAACCCCGCAGTGTGAAGAAAACAGGGGCTTTAAGACAGGCATCAGTTGTATTTATTATCACTCTAATTTGTTTGTCTAAATCTGCACCTGCGGAAAAGGAAAAAGAACATCTTGCCTCAAATGCACTGCAAGGAAGTGGGTGATCGGTCGCAGCCCTTCTGGAAACACATGAAATACCTTCTTTCTGTTGTGTATTATTTCTTTCTGTAACTGTGTATTGCAAATTTCATTCACACTAAAAACTATGCTGCATGGTCTTCTGGTTTTCCTTGTTCCTCCCCCCTTTAAAAATCCTGCTGCATGAAATTCATCCCTATAGACAGGCAGCACCAGACAGCTCTCAAGTTGCAATTTTTGAAGGAATGGAATGATAGGAGATTAAGGCCCTTTAAGTGTTTCATAACGTTGTGGAAGCTTTTGGTGATATTAAAAGATCACAGCTGTAGAGTTTGACAATCAAGTTTGTTTGCCACCATTTTTAATTCCTTGTTTCACCCTGGTCTGTCAAAACATTATGAAAACACAATAAAAGTTGAAAATCAAAAAGTTTCTACATTATGCAGCTGCTGTTAGAAAGTTAAAAGGCAGAAAGAAACGCTCCATATTCTTGGATAGGAGAGAACCTAGCCTGATTCTCATTGACTCTAAAGTCTTTTGACACTCCTCTGGCATTGGAAAGAGGCAGGAAAGTCACCAGAAATATAGGTCACATACACCTGAAGGCCCTACTGCATTTGCACTTTACAAAGTGGTGTAAAAACCCATAGCGCAGTTGAGAATCAGGCCCACTGTGTTGATAAGAGTGGAAGCACATAGCCAGGAAGGCATTAGAAGACCCATCCTGTGAATTATGGGAAACATTAGGCATGTTTGCAGAGGTGCTGATTAAGTGGAGCTCTTTTGTTATTTCGCAAAGAGTTTGATGTACTCAGCACTTCTCAAAGACAGGCCTATGCGCTAAACCATCAATCTGTATCTTGCTGTTCATTTCCTGGTTCTTCCTTTTTCTTTGCATATGCCTGCTGGGTTTAACATAGCCCACTGTTTCCATTCAGGTACCCATGGCCCCATCACCATCCCCACAACACTATATTCCTCCCACAACCATAAATTCCATTATAACCACAGAATCTCTCCTAACCATATTGAGCCCGATAATCATGTCATGTCCCAGAACCACAGGGACCCCCCAACTTCATAAGCCTTCATAATGGTTTAAGGATCTATCACCTCATATGCCCCCATCACCACCTCCAGTGTCAGCTGCTGCTGAAGGTCCCACTGTGCTTTCCTGAGGGAAAGAACTGAGAATATTTTAGAGAGGAAGATTGGTGAAATTCAGGTATTTGTTCTCAATGAAGCTGTGATCTGGGGGTGAAAGGCTCATTGCTTACTGGCAAAAGATTAATTCCTGTGCAATTTAGGTCTTTAATGTTGCAGCTTTAAATTCGTTATTGATCCTGGTGTATCTCTAAAGAGAGGGATGCTTCAGACATATCTCTTGATGATGGAGAGAGGATGGTGCTTGCAGTACTCTGGAGGAAATATTGACTGAGATGGATTTACTGTATTTCTTCAAGATTGGCAAAGATATAAAATCTTGTGCTTCAGGGCATCGTCCAATAATGGGTGTAGATTGGCTTGATGGAGGATAGTGAAAAAGTTCCTCTATGGGCAGGTGATCCCATAACTGTGTTCTGCTTGGTTTCTTGCATCTCCCTGTGAAGCCTCGGGCACTCACCGCTGTGGGAGAGAGGCCTGATCTGCTGCAGCAATGCCTATGTTCTTCCCTTCCAAGGAGGGGTCAATAGGTATGGTCTGACATTGAAGAATACAGCTGTGTTGCCCTTAAATAAAACCCGGTGGCAGATGGCTAAATCTCCCCTCACTACGTGAGTATTACATCATGACATTGAAGAGCTGGGATGATCTGGATACATTTTTTCTTTTGTGTTGTGTAATCAAAAATTTGATTAGTGCAAAATCCTCATTTTCTGGGAACTGAGACCCATGAAAATGTTGAAGAAAAACATAGTAGAAAATGCAATCTTGCTATGTGCAGTTCCTGCAATATCAAGCTATGGTAAACCCAGGGGGGTTTATATAAGAATGGTAATATGGAGTGCAAGGAGGAACAGCTTCCTAAAACACCATTAGATTCCTGTACTGAAGTAATGGTCAGTGTACTAATCTCTTCATATCACAGAGGAGATTCCTGACTGCTGCAAATGACTTTGGTGTAGCGTCATTTGTCTTTAGAGGTGGCCAATATTCTTTTCCTTCTGAAAATCTGGGTGGCTATCCAGCAAAGACTGACACAGACACTTTCCATGAATCACATGATTGGTCTTTTTGAAATGAAAGGAAATATTTACATTCTTAAGACGAAAATCTCTGTAAGACTTAGTAGGAAAAGACTTTTTGCAAAACAGATAATGCAAGGAAGAACTCCACCCCTGTGCAGAGAGCTACCACATCGCTATGAACCATTTAAAGGGCTTTAATCTCCTATCATTCCATGCCTTTGAAAGTTGCAACTTGAGAAGTGCCTGGTGCTGCCTGCTCTACAGGGATGAATTTCACGGAGCAGGATTTCAAACAAGGAGGGAGGAACAAGGAAAACCAGAAGACCGATATTACGATGCAGCATAGTTTTTAATGTGAATGAAATTTGCAATACACAGTTACAGAAAGAAATAATACACAACGGAAAGAAGGTATTTCAAGTGTTTCCAGAAGGGCTGCGACTGATCACCCACTTCCTTGCAATGCATTTGAGACAAGATGTTCTTTTTCCTTTTTCGCAGGTGCAGAGTTGGACTAACAAATTCAAGTGATAATAAATACAACTGATGCCTGTCTTAAGGCCCCTGTGTCCTTCACACTGTGGGGTAAATGCAAACAGCCTGAGTTTAATTCAGAATGAGTCCACATGTGACTAAGAGACTAAGCGTGTGGTTGGGAAAGCATTGGCAGAAAGAGTTTATAAGCACAACATTAGAAATGGGTCTAGGAGACAAAGGCGCTGAGCAGACACAGCTTGCGTTGAATTCAAGTGGAGCCATGCCTGCCCAGTGCTTCTGAAATCTCCATCTGAATCTGTAGCTTGTTCTTCATTTCCTAGTCTTTTCTTTTACCATTGATATTCCTGCAGGGTTTAACATGGTGTAGAGCTTCCACTCAGGTACCTATGGCAAGATACCCCGGAACCAGATAATCCTCCATAACCGTAACCTCCCCCATAACCACACAGTCCACCATAATGGCCCCCATAACCACTCAATCCCCCGTAACCATAACGGTTCCCATAACTGCCTAAGCCTCCTAAACCATAGAATCCTCCGTAATGGCCTCCAGAGCCCCCGTACAATCCCCCCAAACCGAATGAGCCCCCATAGCCAGCTCCGACCACAGGAGCTCCTATGGCTCCCACTTCACTCTGCTGAGGGAAAGTGCTGAGAATTGGTCCTGGGATGGTTACGACAACTGGTGATGGTCTAATGACCACTTCAGAGTCAGGGCACTGCCTAACGCACGGCTCATTGAAGCTGCCGGAAACTGGACTGGGCCGGGCCACCCCACATTCTTGATAGTACAGCCTGGAGCAAGACATCTTTCAGTGATTGAGGTAAACCTGAAACATACAACAGGGAATAGAGTAAAGAAAAGGTACTAGTGTCAGTGGAAGAAAGGACTCAAACCTCAGTTACTATAGTAGTGAGGTCTACATGGGGCCCGAGAGAGAGAGGAGGAGTGGACTTAGTTCCTATGTTTATAATAATACCACCTGGAATAAGTGTAATTATTTCTTTGAAGGATACCTGGGATGCTGTGTCCATTATAGACATTTCTCAAAGAGAACTTGACTGGGATAATGCTGATCTTTTCCTTTCCTTTGAGTATTCAACCTCTGCATGCAAACCAGTTGAGTCCAGTTTCAGAGTGTGGCTCTTTGGTTTTCCAAACCCTGGGAGTCACCAGTACTTGCTAAGGAAGGAACAGAAACTTTTCCTTTCTCCAAATAAATCACTAAGGACAAGATTCTCAGCTCTGGTAAAATTGGTTCAGGTCCACTGACTTCCATGGAGCGACCCTAAATTACATCATCTGAGTATAAGATTCTTCAATGAGCATTTCTGCTCATAAGAATATAGGAATTGCCAGACTAGATCACACCAGTTGTCAGTTTAATAATTCTCCTGGCTCCAATACTGAAGAGTAACAGCTACTTCGGAATAAAGAAGACTCCTGAATTGGCCATTTATGGACTAAGGTGGTAAAGTTTCTTCCTAATCTATACAAGAGAAAAATGGCTAAGGGACTGTCTAATGTTACGTTAAAGATTTAAATGCCCAAATTCTATTTCCAGTTAATAGGAAATATGTCTCTCAATTGTATATGGTGCTCCTAAAATCCCCACCTGTGACTTCAATTCATGGATCCACCAGCACTTGCAAGTGAATAACTACAAAAGACGATAATGGAGAAACACCCTTGTCCCTAATAAAAATACAGAGAGTATGTACAAGAGTTAGTCTTAAACGAAAATGGACCCTACTGTGACAGTTCTTGGTTAGAAAGAGATTAAGTCGAATTGGACTTACGCAGTACACCGAGGAGATGAAGTCCAAAGAAGCGTTTAGAAGAGACCTATGTAGTGAATCCTTTTATACAGTTTTAGGACTGCCTGGGGGATCTGCATTGCATTTGGTACAGGAAGTCCTAATTACTTACCAAACAAAGTATAATGCCTCCGTAAATGCTCCTTTTGAATGTGCTCTTTTCTCAGGGTTTGGGATTATTGGACTAATCCTAATAATGCACGTTGCAGTCTGCATTGCTTGTGTCATTCCAGTGACTTATTTGGTGGTGCAATGAGAATGCATGTCAAGGTGATTCAGAGCTGCATCAGTAGCACAACTCGCTGTCCTGAGGAGATATCCCCTTTGGGCCTTTCTATTCATTCTTAAGGGCACTGGACATTTCATTATAAACTTACTTGGAAGCAGAGAGCTATTTTTCTGTATTCTCACAACCTTCAGACTCATCTCAGATCCAATTCCCTTTGTAATCAATTGGAAATATTTCTTTGCCTTCAGTGTGTTTCCTGTCATGACCTTAAGTCTCAAATTCACCCTTTGGCGGGGGGATCGAACAATGCCTATGGACAATTTTAGTTCTACATTAAACTTTCAAACTACGTCTTAGCAAGGACTTAGGTACAGTACGAGCCTTTATGATGACCCTCTGCCCAGGAGTGAATTTCAACCTACAGTGATTAAAATGTGACCTAACATTGGACCTCCCCTTGTGTCACCAATGCTGTCTCAAAGGGATGCCTAGAGTTGATTTGCTCCTGGGTCAAGGGAAGGGACGGTAGGGAGTGAAAGGAAGCAGTGCTCTTCTATAGGAAGGTTTTGAAGTTGTGGAACTTGTACTCTATCAGAAACCATCTCTCTATAACTGAGCTGACAAGAAACTGAGGTCTTGCAAGACAATGCAGCAGACTAAGCCCGAAGAAGCCCAGGAGAGGTTGAAATCATGGATTCTTGGTAAAGGAAGAAAGTGCTGTGGAATGAGATATGACATAAAATCTGAGCAGCTATGGGCCGTATTTCAGAAAGAAATCCTTCAAGAACCAGAATGTTGTTTTAACTGTAAACTATATCTCTAAGAGTGCTTTCTGTATCCAGGGAAGAAGGCAGAAATATCTTCTTTTGATTTTAAGGCCCGGAATCGCTTTGAAGTTGAAGCAACTGTGCTGATTTACACCATGAGAGCACCTTCATTTTCCTATAAAAATAATTTTAAAAATACCAGATGCAAAATTATGTTTGAATGAAAATGAAATATCCCCATATTCTTTGGCTTTGAATCATGACCTGATTAAAGGAATAACACAGGAGACCTTGGCCTCTATTTTTTTTCAAGTGACTCTATTAGTCAATGCAGAGGCATCTAATCCCAAAACAATTTAATAATATTCTAAGAATACAACTCTTTGCATTTATGAAACACCAATGAGTGTTCTTAGGTGCTTTGAAATCTTGAGGTCTAAGAATGCTGAACAATTTCCAGTTTTAACATCCTTACTATCCCTGTTTTATAGGTACAGAAAAAAGAGGCAGATTGAGGTGAAGGTTGCACGGGTATGAGTTGCAGAAACAGAAATACAACCCAATACTTCTGACTCCTACTACCACAGGCTAAGCACATGCTCCATCCCTGTGACACACATTTTTTGGAAGATATGTTTCGGGCATTCTGCAGAAAGCCTTTCAGCTGTAACTGGAATGATCTGTAAAGCAGAAAATATACCCCCAATGCCACTTCTTCTAACCTGAGCAGTGTCAATGCCTTCATTTAATCACTGTAGACTGAAATTCTACGGGCAGAGGGTCATCACAAAGGCTCGTACTATATCTAAGTCCTTGCTAAGATGTAGTTTGAAAGTTTAAAGTAGAACTAAAGTTGTCCATAGGCATTGTTCGATCCCCCCTCCAAAGGGTGAGTTTGAGACTTAAGGTCATGACAGGAAACACACTGAAGGCAAAGAAATATTTCCAATTGATTACAAAGGGAATTGGATCTGAGATGGGTCTGAAGGTTGTGAGAATGCAGAAAAATAGCTCTCTGCTTCCAAGCAAGTTTATAATGAAATGTCCAGTGCCCTTAAGAATGAGCAGTATGAACAGAAAGGCCCAAAGGGGGTATCTCTTCAGGACAGCCAGTTGTGCTACTGATGCAACTCTGAATCACCTTGACATGCATTCTCATTGCACCAACAAGAAAGTCACTGGAATGACACAAGCAATGCAGACTGCAACATGCATTATGAGGATTAGTCCAATAATCCCAAACCCTGAGAAAACAGCATGTTCAAGAGGAGCATTTAATGAGGTATTATACTTTGTTTGGTAAGTAATTAGGACTTCCTGTACCAAATGCAACGCAGATCCTCCAGGCAGTCCTAAAAATTGTATAAAAGGATTCACTACTCAGGTCTCTTCTAAACGCTTCTTTGGACTTCATCTCCTCGGTGTACTGGGTAAGTCCAATTCAACTCAATCTCTTTCTAACACAAGAGCTGTCACAGTAGGTCCATTTTCATTTAAGACTTTTGTACATACTCTCTGTATTTTCATTAGGGACGAGGGTGTTTCTCCATTATCATCTTTTGTAGTTATTCACTTGCAAGTGCTGGTGGATCCATGAACTGAAGTCACAGGTGGGGATTTTAGGAGCACCATATACAATTGGGAAACAGATTTCCTATTAACTGGAAATAGAATTTGGGCATTTAAATCTTTAAAGTAACATCAGAAAGTCCCTTAACCATTTTTCTCTTGTATAGATTAGGAAGAAACTTCACCACCTTAGTCCATAAATGGCCAATTCAGGGGTCTTCTTTATGCTGAAGTAGCTGTTACTCCTCACTATTGGAGCCAGGAGAATTATTAAACAGACAACTGGTGTGATCCAGTCTGGCAATTCCTACATTCTTATGAGCAGAAATGCCCATTGAAGATTCTTATAATCAGATGTGTAATTTAGGGTCGCTCCATGGAAGTCAGTGGACCTGAACCCATTTTACCAGAGCTGAGGATTTTGTCCTTAGTGATTTATTTGGAGAAAGGAAAAGTTTCTGTTCTTTCCTTAGCAAGTACTGGTGACTCCCAAGGTTTGGAAAAACAAAGAGTCACATTCTGACACTGGACTCCACTGGTTTGCATGCAGAGGTTGAACCCTCAAAGGAAAGGAAAAGATCAGCATTATCCCAGCCAAGTTCTCTGTGAGAAAGGTCTTTCATGGACATAGCTTCCCAGGTATCCTTCAAAGAAAGAATTACACTTATTCCAGGTGGTGTTGTTCAGACAGGTCATTGAGAGGACTTCAAAGGGGACAATTGGGAGAGTAAGTTTAGTGTGAGTGGATAAGGGCCAAAGAAAGAGGAAATAGGAACAAATATATAGCCAAAAACTAAGTCCACTCCTCCTCTCTGTCTCAGGCCCCACATTGATCTCCCTAGAATAATAACTGAGGTTTGAGTCTTTTCTTCCACTGACACATGTACCTTCTTTTTCCTCTATTCCCTGTTGCGTGTTTCAGGTTTCCCTGCATAACAGAAAGATGTCTTGTTCCAGCCTGTACTATCCAGAATGTGGGGTGGCCCGGCCCAGTCCAGTTTCCGGCAGCTTCAATGAGCCGTGCGTTAGGCAGTGCCCTGACTCTGAAGTGGTCATTAGACCATCACCAGTTGTTGTGACCATCCCAGGGCCAATTCTCAGCACTTTCCCTCAGAAGAGTGAAGTGGCAGCTGTAGGAGCACCGGTGGTCGCAGCCGGCTATGGGGGCTCATTCGGTTTGGGGGGATTGTACGGCTATGGAGGCCATTATGGAGGACTGTATGGTTTAGGGGGATTAGGTGGTTATGGGGGCCATTATGGTTATGGGGGATTGAGTGGTTATGGGGGCAGTTATGCGGGATTGAGTGGTTATGGGGGCCATTATGGTGGACTGTGTGGATACGGGGGAGGTAATGGTTATGGAGGATTATCCGGTTCCGGGGTATCTTGCCATAGGTACCTGAGTGGAAGCTCTACACCATGTTAAACCCTGCAGGAATATCAATCGTAAAAGAAAAGACCAGGAAATGAAGAACAAGCTATAGATTCAGAGGGAGATTTCAGAAGCGCTGGGCAGGTATGGCTCCACTTGAATTCAATGCAAGCTGTGCCTGCTCAGCCCCTTTGTCTCCCAGACCCATTTCTAATGTTATGCGTATAACCTCTTTTGCCAATGCTTTCCCAAACACATGCTTAGTCTCTTAGTCATATGTGGACTCATTCTGAATTACACTCAGGCTGTTTGCACTTACCCCACAGTGTGAAGGACACAGGGGCCTTAAGACAGGCATCAGCTGTATTTATTATCACTTGAATTTGTTTGTCCAACTCTGCACCTGCGAAAAAGGAAAAAGAACATCTTGTCTCAAATGCATTGCAAGGAAGTGGGTGATCAGTCGCAGCCCTTCTGGAAACACTTAAAATACCTTCTTTCCGTTGTGTATTTTTTCTTTCTGTAACTGTGTATTGCAAATTTCATTCACATTAAAAACTATGCTGCATCGTAATATCGGTCTTCTGGTTTTCCTTGTTCCTTCCTCCTTCTTTAAAAATCCTGCTCCATGAAATTCATCTCTCTAGAGCAGGCAGCACCTGGCTCTTCTCAAATTGTAACTTTCGAAGGCATGGAGCGATAGGAGAATAAAGCCCTTTAAGTGTTTCATAGTGATGTGGTAGCTTTTGGTGATATTAAAAGATCACAGATGTAGAGTTTGACAATCAAGTCTGTTTGCCACCATTTTTAAATAAATAAAGCCCTTTAAGTGGTTCATAGAATTATGCAGGCTCTCTGCACTGGGATGGAGTTATTCCTTGCATCATCTGTTTAGCAAAAAGTCTTTTCCTGCTAAGTCTTATACAGATTTTCACTTTAAGAAAGTAAATATTTCCTTCAATGTCAAAAAGACCAATCTCCTGAACTGCTGGAGCAATGCCTTTGTTCTTCCCTTCCAAGGAGGGGTCAATAGGTATGGTCTGACATTGAAGAATAGACCTGTATTGCTCTTAAACAAAACCTGTGGCCAGATGGCTAAATCTCCCCTCACTATGTGAGTATTATGGAATGTTCTTGAAGAGCCAGGATGGCCTGGATAATTTTTCCTTTTGTGTCATCAAATCAAAAATTTGATTAGTGGAAAATATTCATCTGAGAACTGAGAGCCACAATAATTTTGAAGAAAAAAGTAGTGGAAAATGTAATCTTCTTATCGGCAATTCCTGCAATATTAAGACATGATACACAAAGCGGACATTATCTAAGAGTGGCAATGTGGAATGCAGTGAGCAGCAGCTACCTCAAAAACCATTAGATTCTTGTACTGAATTAATGGTCTGTGCATTAATTCATATCACACATGAGATTCCTGACTGCTGCAGATGTCTTTGGTGTTGTGTAATTTTTCTATATAAGCAGAATGGACTCTCTCAGGTGTGTTTGCAACATCCCTATGAAATCAACTATTGGTCTAGTCATTTTACCAAGGAGTGGAGATTGCTACTGACCAGCTGATGAACACATCAAGGCAAAGAATAAGATGAAGATGAGAGAAGGCACCACTGCTGCAAATGTTTTTTTTTTAAATTATTATTATTCTGGGGGGAGGGATAGCTCAGTGGTTTGAGCACTGGCCTGCTAAACCCAGGGTTCTGAATTCAATCCTTAAGGGGGCCATTTAGGGATCTGGGGCAAAAATTGGGGATTGGTCTTGCTTTGAGCAGGGGGTTGGACTAGATGATCTCCTGAGGTCCCTTCCAACCCCGATATTCTAAGATTAATTTAATTGAGTTTTAATGGAGCAATGAAATTCCAAATCTCATTATGAAGCTGAACTATTTCTGCCCCTTTTCCCATTGCTTTAGATCAGTGGTCTGCAAACTTTCTTGTGGGAATAGCTGACATGCCGCCGCCGAAAAGTGGCAACGGCAAGAAGCATCGCCGCCAAAATGCCGCCGAGAAACGGCAATGCTTCTCAGCGGCATTTCGGTGGTGGGGTTTCCTGCAGGCACACGAAAATGCCCAGGTGGGCACCATGGCGCCCGCAGGTACTGCTTTGGGGACCCCTGCTTTAGATCTTGTCAGCTCATCTCCAGCATGGCAACATGAGTGCAGATTTGGTGTCAAGGAGCAGACTATGTTGAATTTACACCCCAAATAGGTTGCCATAAAAGACTGCTTTCTAGATGGATGCTAAGCACAGCATGTCCCTGGAGCTTTCAGCAGAGGAGAAGAGATGAATGTCCTGGAAAAAAGAGAATTATTCTGAAGCATAATTAGTTTTAGCAGAGTTTCTGTTTGAGAGTTTATTATTCAAAATGATCGCAAATTGACATGCCAGAGATACATTGCTTTGAACATTCATCCTTAGTACCTAGAGTAGCTATAGCAATGGAACCAGGGACTCTTTTGGTCAAAGGCCTAAAGATAATGCACCCATATCAAATGGCCAGGTTAGTAAAGTTTTCCCAGTGTTTGTCTGTATGAATAATCACAGCTCAAACACCGAGAGCCTGGGGAAGGTAAGCTCCATAGAACAGTGAGGTTACTTGTGGAGTTCAGGTTGAGAAGAGCTTTCTAGTGAACAGCTTAATTTTCAAAGTGATTTAGAAGCAAAGGCAGGCTGTCTTGAAAGTTCCTTTACCCATTCAAGAGGGTGGGGCAAGAGTCAACCCTATAGTAACCAAAGAATTTCTGGCCAATTTTCTTTTCCTTATGAAAAACTGGACTGTTATTCTGCAATGACTCACACAGATGCTTACCATAACTTAAGAATGGCCATACTGGGTGAGACCAAAGGTCCATCTAGCCCAGTATCCTGTCTTCCGACAGTGGTCAGTGCCAGGTGCCCCGGAGGGAATGAACAGAAGAGGGAATCATCAAGTGATCCATCCTCTGTCGCTCATTCCCAGCTTTTGTCAAACAGAGGCTAGGGACACCATCCCTGTCCATCCTGGCTCATAGCCATTGATGGACCTATCCTCCATGAATTTATCTAGTTCTTTTTTGAATCCTGTTATGAACCATGAACCATCTGATTGTTCTTCTTGAAACCAAAGGAAATTGTACATTCTTAAAGTGACAATCTGTAGACATCTTTTCAGGATAAGACTTTTTGCTAAACCAGGTAATGCAAGAAGCAACTCCTGCTCTGTGTGGAGGGCTTGCGTAACGCTATAGACCACTTCAAGGGCTGGATTCACTCCATGGCTTTCAAAGTTGTAACTTGAGAAGTGCCTGGTGCAGCCTAGTCCACAGGAATGATTTTCATCTGCCATGATTTTTAAAAAGAAGGGATGAACAAGGAGAACCAGAAGACTGCTATTATGAAGCATTATAGTTTTTATGCAAATGAAATTTGCAATACACAGTTACAGGAAGAAATAATATAGAGCAAAACCATTTTAAGTCCCAGTTTGTGGGAAATTAAACAAACCATAACAAAGGCAGAGAACAATGCAGCTTCTCCATTATATATCAGTCACAGCAAAATTCAAAGTGAGATTCTTAATGTACATATTGGTGGAAATGACAGAACGTTTAGGACCTATTCTCCTTTATTCCATGGATATTCCTGTTTGGATTAATATGGCCCACAGTATCCACCACGATACCTATGGCCATATCCCCCTAACCACCTAATCCCCCATAACCATAACCTCCCCCATAACCACACAGTCCCCCATAACCATCCAATCCCACATAACTGTAATGGTCCCATAAACATCTAGTCCCCCGTAACCGTACAATCCTCCGAAATGGCCTCCATAGCCGTACAATCCCCTCAAACCAAATGAGTCCCCATAGCCGGATCCAACCACAGGTGCTCCTACAGCTCCCACTCCACTTTACTGAGGGAAAGTGCTGAGAATTGGTCCTGGGAGGATAACGACAACTTGTGATGGTCTGATCAGCACTTCAGAGTCAGGGCACTGCCTAACGCACGGCTCGTTGCAGCTACCAGAAACTGTACTGGGCCGGGTCACCCCGCATTCTGGATAGCACAGGCTGGAGCAAGACATGCCTCTGTGATGGAGGTAAACCTGAAACACACATCAGGGAACAGATTAAAGAAAAGGTACAAGTACCAGTGGAAGAAAGGCTTCAAAGCTTGGTTACTATTGTAGTGAGCTCTAAATGGGGCATGAGAGGGGGAGTAGGAATGGACTTAGTCCCCAACTTCACAACAATGTATTTGATCTTATTTCCTCTTTCTATACCACTTGTCCACTTGTATTAAACTTCCATCCCAACCGGCCCCTTAGAATTCCTCTCAATGACATTGTCTGAAAAACACAAACTTGAATAAGTGTAACCATTTCTTTGATGGACAGCTGGAATTCTCAAAAAGAAAAGGAGTACTTGTGGCACCTTAGAGACTAACAAATTTATTAGAGCATAAGCTTTCGTGAGCTACAGCTCACTTCATCGGATGCATCCGATGAAGTGAGCTGTAGCTCACGAAAGCTTATGCTCTAATAAATTTGTTAGTCTCTAAGGTGCCACAAGTACTCCTTTTCTTTTTGCGAATACAGACTAACACGGCTGCTACTCTGAAAGCTGGAATTCTGTGTCCATTTTAGACATTTCTTAAAGAGAACATGACAGTGATAATAGTAATCACATCCTTTGCTTTGAGGAATTAACCTCTGCATGGCAAACAAGTTTACTCCGGTATCAGAGTCTGGCTCTTTGGTTTTCCAAACCTTGTGAGTCACCAACACTTGCTGATGAATGAACAGAAACTTTTGTTTTCTGCAAATAAACCTCTAAAAACAAGATTCTCGGCTGACATAAAACGGGTTCAGGTCAACTGAGTTCTATGGAGCGACACTAATCACACTATCTGAGGAGAAGCATCTCAAATGGGTATTTCTGCTCATAAGAACATAAGAATTTGTAAACTGGATCATACCAGTTGTCAGCTTAATCCATTCTCCTGTCTCCAATAGTGAGGTGTAACAGGTGTTTCAGAATAAAGTAGAAGAGCCCTGAATTGGCCCTGTGTAGACTAACCTGGGAAAGTTTCTTCCTAACACAGATAACTGAAAAATGGCTAAGGGATTTCCTAAAGATATTTAAAAGATTTACATGTCTTAATTCTATTTCCAAATATAGGAAATATGTTTCCCAATTACATATATTGCCCCTAACATCCCCCCTTTAGTTTAAAATCGTGAATCTACCCATGCCTGCAACTCAATAACTACATAAGATTATAATGGAGAAACACCGTCATCCCTGATAAATCTCACAGAGAGTCTATCCAAGAGTCATTTAAAAAAGAAAATGGACCCTGTTGTGGCATTTCTATGGTTAGAAAGACATTTAGTCTTATTGGACTTCCCCAGTTCAACAAGGAGATGAAGTCTGGAGAAGTGTTTAGAAGAGCCCTGAGTTGTGAGTGGTTTTATACAGTTTGTAGGACTGCCTGGAGGATCTGAGAAGTCTTTTGTGGAGGAGGTCCTAATTAGTTGACTGTCTTGGTAAATCTTCCTTTTGATGGACCTGTTTTCCTGAGGGTTTGTGATTATTGGGCTAATCCCAGCCTCAAAGGGTGTGACATCCACGTTCCACTCTCCAGCTTTCTTTCATCTTAAAATTGTATCTGTCAACTGCATTCCTCATGTCATTCCACTGACTTTCTTGGTGCTGCAATGAGAATGCATGCCAAGGTGATTCAGAGCTGCATCAGTAGCACAACTGGCTGTCATGAACAGGAATCCAGTTTGGTCCTTTTATTTCATGCTGGTCATGGTTAGGGGCATTGGGTAGTGCATTTTGTACCTGGTAGGAAGGAGGGAGCCATTTTTCTGCATTCTCACCACCTCTATCCCCAGTGGATCAGATCCAATTCCCTTTGTAACCAATGGGAATCATTCCATTACCTTCAGTGTGTTTCTTGTCAGGACCTTAAGTCCAAAAGTCCTCCTTTGACACAGGTATAGTATGATGCCTATGGACAACCTGAGTTCCATTTTAATCTTTCAAACTATATCTTATCAGGAAAAAGAAAAGGAGTACTTGTGGCACCTTAGAGACTAACAAATTTGTTTGAGAATAAGCTTTTGTGAGCTACAGTTGCATCCGATGAAGTGAGCTGTAGCTCATGAAAGCTATGCTCAAATAAATTTGTTAGTCTCTAAAGTGCCACAAGTACTCCTTTTCTTTTTGCGAATACAGACTAACACGGCTGCTACTCTGAAACCCATCTTATGAGGGACTTTAATGGAACACATATCCATCTGATAGTCCTCTGCGAAGGGTGAGCTTCACCTCACAGGCATTCAAAATTAAAATTGGACCTCCGCTTCTGGCACCAATGTCATTTCAAAGAGCTGTCTAGAGCAGATATCCTCATTGTTGAAGGGGAGGCCTGGTGGGGAGTGAAAGGAAGCAGTGCTCTTTTGTATAAAGATTTTAAATTATAACCTGTACTCTACCAGAAACCATCTCTCCATCCATGAGCAGCCAAGAAACTGAGGTCTTGTAAGTTAATACAGCTGACAAAGCCCAGGAAGAAGCACAGGAGAGATGGACATTATGCCATCTTGGTGAAGGAGGAGATGGCTGTAGGATGAGATTTGACATAAAGTCCGACCAGCAATAGGTCATTTTGTAGAAAACTTTACTGCCATAACTAGAATGTTATTTAAAGTGTAATATACATCCCCAAAAGTGGGCTCTTTTTGCAGGGAAGGAAGCAGAAGTGTTTACCTTTTAGTTTAAGGCCCTGATCCTCTTTGAAGTTGAAGCAACTATGCTGATTTACACCAAGAGAGCACCTATATTTTCAGATAAATATGCTTCTACTGATTAAGGGAATCACATGAGAGACCTTGCCATCCTTTAAAAATCTGTTTGACTCTTAGTTTCTTTCTAACTCCACATGGTATGACATGCACATCACACCCTGCAGCTCTCTTTCATCTGAAAACTTTATGGATCAGATACATTCCTGCTTTCATTCTACTAACCTCATTAATGCTGCATTGGGAGATTAGAAAACTTTGAATGATAAGTGTCCAATGAAGTGCAGAAGCAAAAGTGAGCAGAAGCTTTGAGTGTAACCTTCACTCAATGTGCTTGTTGACATCAATATCACATCCCCATTAATCTGATCTAATAATGATATTATGCTCGATGATATTAGCCTTCCTCAAATAAAAGGACTTCAAAGCACTTCATGCTTATTAAAGTTGCAGGTGTCCACGATGTTGTATTATTTTATTGGGATTAGATGCCAAAATGCTCAAATTGTGGATTATATTAATTTTACAAAAGAAAAGGAGTACTTGTGGCACCTTAGAGATTAACAAATTTATTTGAGCATAAACTTTTGTGAGCTACAGCTCACTTCATCCAATGAAAGCTTATGCTCAAATAAATTTGTTAGTCTCTAAGATGCCACAAGTACTCCTTTTCTTTTTGCAATTACAGACTAACACGGCTGCTACTCTGAAACCAACCATTAATTTTACAAATGCATGTTAAGGTTTCTGATTTCATTCCAATAGATAGTGCATGTCTCCTAGCTTCTGAATTTTGAGCTCTTTGAATTCATTTAAAATATTTAAAATAGCTTTGCATTTCTCTTTCTTTAACAAACATTACTTTGTAAAGCTCAAGGGGCAGATGCTGAGCCAGAGTAAATCCGCACTTTTCTATAGACTCCAATGATGTTCTGTGCCTTATAACTGAGGGAAGGCATTTTATGCTGCCCAGGTTAAAAGAAATCACATTGGGGGTGTATTTTCCACTTTCAAACTCATTCTAATTATAGCTGAAAAGCTTTCTGTTGGAGAAGGGTCTTGCAGAATGCCATAGGTTGACCAGACTTGGAATCCAATCTCCTTCCAAAGAAATCTGGCTATGTTTTCCTTAACTCCATCTGTTTTGTGTTTCTTCCTTTTCTTTATGAGCTGAATTCTCTGAAAGGACCCAATTCTCTTAGCTGCTCATGGATGGAGACACAGTACCTGATATTCCCATTGATTTCACTGTACATTGGATTGGAGCAGTTTGGGGTGGAAGTGCAGAGTATGGACAGACAGATACTCTCCCAGCAAAATATTCTCTAAAATGGGCTTGGTAAAGTGCCTTCTTTCAAATTGAAGAAGATGGAACTGTGCTGGTCTACACTAGCTCAACATCAACCCTGTGTTTTTGACGATTAATTTGTTCCTAACTACATATGGCACAATAAACTCTGGACCACTCTTTCATCTTAAAACTCCTCACTCCTCAGGTTATGGGGGTCTGTGAGGGTACGGGGGAGGTTACGGTTATGGGGGATTATGCCATTATGGGGGATATGGCCATAGGTATCGCGGTGGATACTGTGGGCCATGTTAATCCCAACAGGAATATCCATGAAATAAAGGAGAATAGGCCCTACATGTTCTATCCTTTCCACCAATATGTATTGTCAGCATCTCACTTTGAATCACGCTACGTCAGATATGTACTGGAGACGCTGCCTAGTCCTCTGCCTCTATTATGCTGTATTTTATTTCCCACCAACTGGGGTAAAACAAGGAACTTAAAAAGGTTCTGCTCTGTATTATTTCTTCCTGTAACTGTGTACTGCAAATTCCATTCACATTAGAAACTATGCTGCATCATAATATCAGTCTTGTGGTTCTCCTTGTTTCTCCTACTTGTTTAAAAATTCATCTCTGTGGAGGAGAGAGCACCGGGCACATCTCAAGTTGCAACTTTGAAAGCCATAGAGTGAATCCGGCCCTTGAAGAGGTCCATAGGATTATGCAAGCCCTCTCCACAGGGCCAGAGTTCCTCCTTTCATTACCGGGTTAGGCAAAAGGGTCTTTTCTTGAAAAGATTTATACACATTGTACATTTTCCCTTTGGTTTAAAGAAGACCAATCACATGGTTCATGGTAAGCATCTGTATGAGCCTTTGCAGGAGAATGACCCAGGTTTCAAGAAGAAAAAGAAAATTGGCCAGCCAATTGCTTGGTTAATGCATGGTTCAATCTAGCCTCAACCTTTCGAGACAGGCTGCCTTTGCTTCTAGAGAGCTTTGAAGGTTTGGCTGTTCACTAGAAAGCTCTTCTCAACTTTAACTCCACAAGTAACCTCACTGCTCTATAGAGCTGCCTTTCCCCAGGCTTTGGGTTTTTCAGCAGAGACTATTGATAAAGACAAACACTGGGAAAACTTTATTTATATGGCCATTTGATATGGATGCTTTATCTGGAGGCATTTGACCAAACCAATCCCCCTTTCCATCGCTTTAGCACTACTCCACGGGCTAAGGATGAATGTTCAAACCAATGTATCACTGGCATGGTAATCTGAGAGCATTTTGAATAATAAACTCTCAAACAGAAACTCTGCTGAACGTGAAGTATGGAATCAGCGGCCCTCTTTCAGAATAATTCTCCATTTTCCAGGACATTGTTCTCCTTTGCTTTGCTGGGACCTCCAGTGACATGGAACACTTAGAATTCATCTAGACAGCAATCTGTTATGACAACCTAATGAAGGTGTAAATTCAACCAGGTCTTCTCCTTTACACCAACTTTGCACTCGTTTTGCCATGCTGGAGATGAGTTGACGAGATCTAAGGCAATGGGGCAGAAATAGGTCAGCTTCATATTGTGATTTTGGATTTCAATGCACCATTAAAAGTCAATTAAATTGATCTTCTTCTCATTCTTTGCCTTGATGTGTTCATTAACTCTTCAGCAGCAATTTCCACTCCTTGGTGAAATGACTAGACCGATAGAGGATTTCATGAGGATGTTGGAAACACACCTGACTGAGTTTGTTCAGCCAATAGAACAAATTAGACTACACCAAAGGAATCTGCAGCAATCAGGAATCTCATGTATGATATGAACTAATGCACAGAGCATTACTTCAGTATAAGAATCTAATGGTTTTGAGGTTGCTGTTGCTCACTACACTCCATATTACCATTCTTATCTAACGTCCCCAGGGTCTATCATGGCATGATATTGCAGGAACTGCAAATTAAAAATGACATTTTCCACTACATATGTCATCAACATTTTTGTGCCCTATAGCTCCCAGAAGATGAATATTTTCCTATAATCAATTTTTTTGATTGGATGACACAAAAGAAAAAAATTAGGTAGGCCAGCCTGACTCTTCAAGAACATGCCATAATATTTAGCTGGTGAGGGGAAATTTATCTGTCTGGCCACAGGTGTATTTAAGGGCAATACAGCTCTACTCTTCAATATCAGACCGTACCTATGGACTCCACCTTGGAATGGTAGAACATAGACATTGCTGTCAATGATCAGGCCTCTCTCCATCAATAGTCTTTACCAGAGGCCTTACAGGGAGTTGCAAGTAACCCAGGAGAACAGAGGTATAGAGTCACTTGCCCATAGAGGAAGTTAGTCACTATCTCCCATCCATCAGATCCAAATGCTTACATCAGTGGAAGCCTCTGAGCTTCCATCATCAAGAAAGTTATAATTATACCTGTTTTACACAGCGGTGAACAGAGGCATGTTAAGGTCAAGGTCAAGGTCAGACAGGGAACAACTGGCAGAGTCAGAAAAAAGTCCCCAATAGTTGGGACTACTCATGCCGAATACTAACTTCAATCTCCTGAACCCTACTGGATACTTCCCATTCATGGCTTCCAAATGTGTCCCTAACCTGAGAGTAACTCTAAGAGAGGCTCATTCCAGGGCTTGTTAATTTGTTTTTTTGGTTTGCTTTTTTTTTTTTTTTTAATTTTGATAATTGTTTAGAATTGGTGCCACAAGTGGAGGTCTGATTTTTGGTTAATTTTGAATCCCCATAAAGTGAAATTCTCCCCTTGGCAGAGGGCCATCACAAAGGTCCATGCTCCACAAGAGTCCCTACTAAGATCTAGTGTGAAAGTTTCAAGTGGGACTCAAGTTGTCCAGAGACATCGTAGTATCCCCCTAACAACTGAGGAATTTCAGACTTAAGCTCCTGACAAGAAACACGCTGAAGGCAATGGAATGTTTCCCATGATTACAACGGGAACTGGATCTGACCCAGTGGGGATAGAGGTGGTGAGGGTACAAAATGCAGTGCCCAATGCCCTAACCACGACCAGCATGAATTGAAAGGACCAAACTGGATTCCTGTTCATGACAGCCAGTTGTGCTACTGATGCAGCTCTGAATCACCGTGGCATGCATTCTCATTGCAGCACCAAGAAAGTCAGTGGAATACCATGAGGAAAGCAGTTGGCTCGTACAATTTTTAGATGAAAGAAAGCTAAAGAGTGCAACAATGTCACGCCCTTTGAGGCTGAAATTAGCCCAATAATCCCAAACCCTGAGGAAATCAGCTCCATCAAAAGGAGGATTTAGCAAGGCAGTCAAGTTTGTTTGGTAACTAATTAGGACCTCCTGCACAAAAGGCATCTGAGATCCTTCAGGCAGTCCTACAAACTGTATAAAAGCGCTCACAGCTCAAGGCTCTTCTAAACACTTCTCTGCACTTCATCTCCTCGGTGAACACGGTAAGTCCAGTTCGACCCCTTCTCTTTCTTACCATAGAGATATCCTAGTAGCGTCCATTTACATTTAAGACTGAATCTTGCACCTACTCTCAGGGCTTTTTATCAGGGATGAGGGTGTTTTTCCATAATTACATTGTGCACCTCTTCAGTTGCAAGGGCTGGTGGATTCATGATGTTAAGCTAAAGGGGAGATTTTAGAAACAACATATGCAACTGGGAAATATATTTTCATTTAATTGGAAATTGAATTAGGGCATTTAAATCTTTTAAGTGATTCAGAAAATCCCTTAGCCATTTTTCATTTAGGTAGATTAGGAAGAAACTTTCCCAGTGTAGTCCATACAGGGCCAATTCAGTGGTTTTCTATGTTATTCTGAAGAGGCTATTATTCATTCATGATTTATTCGGAGAAAAGAAAAGTTTCTGTTCATTTCTCAGCAAGTATTGGTGATTTACAAAGTTGGGAAAACCAAAGAGCCACACCCAATATCCAAAAAGAAAAGAATTTGATTACCATTATCCCAGCTATGTTCTCTTTGAGAAATGTCTAAAATAGACACAAAATCCCAGCTGTCCATATTAGAAATAGTTACACTGATTCCAGTTGGTGCCTTTCAGACACAATCATTGAGAGGGCTTCAAAGAGGGTGGTTGGGAGGGAAGTTTAGTGGGAGAGGAGAAGAGGCGTAGAAAGCAGAAATAGGAACAAATAATAATCATGAACATAGGGATTGAATCCACTCCTCCGCCTCTCTCTCAGGCCCTTGTAGACCACACTACAAGAGTAACCAAGCTTTGAAGCCTTTCTTCCACTGACACTTCTACCTTCTCTTTAATTTGTTCCCTGTTGTGTGTTTCAGGTTCACTTCCATCACAGAAAAATGTCTTGCTCCAGCCTGTACTATCCAGAGTGCGGGGTGACCCGGCCCAGTCCAGTTTCTGGCAGCTTCAATGAGCCATGTGTTAGGCAGTGCCCTGACTCTGAAGTGCTCATTAGACCATCACCAGTTGCTGTAACCATCCCAGGACCAATTCTCAGCAATTTCCCACAGCACAGTGAAGTGGGAGCCGTAGGAGCACCTGTTGTCGGAGCTGGCTACGGGGGCTCATTCGGTTTGGGGGGACTGTATGGCTCTGGAGGCCATTACGGAGGATTGTATGATTTAGGGGGATTGGGTGGTTACGGGGGACTGGGCGGGTACGGGGGAGGTTATGGTTATGGGGGATTAGCTGGTTATGGGGGATTATGCCATTATGGGGGATATGGCCGGAGGTATCGCGGTGGATACTGTGGGCCATGTTAATCCCAACAGGAATATCCATGAAATAAAGGAGAATAGGCCCTACATGTTCTATCCTTTCCACCAATATGTATTGTCAGCATCTCACTTTGAATCACGCTACGTCAGATATGTACTGGAGACGCTGCCTAGTCCTCTGCCTCTATTATGTTGTATTTTATTTCCCACCAACTGGGGTAAAACAAGGAACTTAAAAAGGTTCTGCTCTGTATTATTTCTTCCTATAACTGTGTACTGCAAATTACATTCGTATTAAAAACTATGCCGCATCATAATATCAGTCTTGTGGTTCTCCTTGTTTCTCCTACTTGTTTAAAAATTCATCTCTGTGGAGGAGGGAGCATCGGGTACATCTCAAGTTGCAACTTTGAAAGCCATAGAGTGAATCCGGCCCTTGAAGAGGTCCATAGGATTATGCAAGCCCTCTCCACAGGGCCAGAGTTCCTCCTTTCATTACCGGGTTAGGCAAAAGGGTCTTTTCCTGAAAAGATTTATACACATTGTACATTTTCCCTTTGGTTTCAAGAAGACCAATCACATGGTTCATGATAAGCATCTGTATGAGCCTTTGCAGGAGAATGACAGAAACTCGTCTGAAACTGAAGTATGGAATCAGCAGCCCTCTATCAGAATACACAACTGAGGTCACGTAGAGACATAAAGAGACAGCGAGAGAGAGAGAGAGAGAGAGAGAGAGAGAGAGAGATTATAACATATACAGACCTAGTCACTCTCTTCATGTTCCAAACTCTGGTCCTGTGTTCTGCTTTTAGTCTTCTTCCTCCACTTACACCCAGTCACCAACCCAACCAGCTCTATTGATCCTTGTTACTATCTTTGACCGACAAAGTCCTGTGTCTTAGTGGTATAAACATATATTTCTGTCATTAATGTTTTGGATTTTCACTCCATTAAAAAATGATTAGAAAGAACCTGGCTGGAATAGTATTAATAATGCTATTTTCCTTGTTAGGATGTAACCTCTACTTACAAACAAGTTCAGTCCAGCATCAGAATGTGGTACTTTGGTTTGTAAACCTTAGGGCTTGTCTTCACTAGGGGATAAGTCATCCTAAGTTACCTGACTTAGCTTAGGTCAACTTATCTTGGTGTCTTCACTGTGCTGTGTCAATGGGAGATGCTTTTCTTGGGAAGGTGGAGTACTGGGGTTGACCAGAGAGTGCTCTGCTATCGATTTAGCAGGTCTAGCAGCGTTGATCTCCCTGTAGTGAAGACCAGCCCTCTGTGTGTCACCAGTACTTGCTGATGAATAAAGGAACGTATTTGGCTTTTTAAAAATCAAAACAAAACACTGAGCACCACTTCCTCAGCTAGTGCAAATCTGCGTTTTCCACTGGTTATGGGGGATTCTGTGGGTACAGGGGAGGTTATGGTTACAGGGGATCAGGTGGTTATGGGGGATTGTGTGGTTAAGGAGGATATGGCCGGAGGTATCACAGTGAATACTGTGGGCCATGTTAATCTCAACAGGATATCCATGAAATAAAGCAGAGTAGGCCCTACACGTTGTCCTTTCCATCATTGTGTTCCTTAAGCATCTCACTTTGCGTTTTACTATGGCAGATATAATAGAGATATGGAGAAGCTGCTAGTTCTCTGCCTCTATTATGTGTTCCTTCATTTCCCACCAACTGGGATAAATCAAGGAACTTAAAATTGTTCTGCTCTGTATTGTTTCTTCCTGTAACTGTGTACTGTTAATTTCAATTGCATTAAAAACTATGCTGCATCGTAATATCAGTCTTCAGAGTAGCAGCCGTGTTAGTCTGTATTCGCAAAAAGAAAAGGAGTACTTGTGGCACCTTAGAGACTAACAAATTTATTAGAGCATAAGCTTTCGTGAGCTACAGCTCACTTCATCAGATGCATTTGGTGGAAAAAACAGAGGAGAGATTTATATACACACACAGAGAACATGAAACAATGGGTTTATCATACACACTGTAAGGAGAGTGATCACTTAAGGTAAGCCATCACCAGCAGCAGGGGGGGGAAAGGAGGAAAACCTTTCATAGTGACAAGCAAGGTAGGCTAATTCCAGCAGTTAACAAGAATATCAGAGGAACAGTGGGGGGTGGGGTGGGGGGAGAAATAACATGGGGAAATAGTTTTACTTTGTGTAATGACTCATCCATTCCCAGTCTCTATTCAAGCCTAAGTTAATTGTATCCAGTTTGCAAATTAATTCCAATTCAGCAGTCTCTTGTTGGAGTCTATTTTTGAAGCTTTTTTGTTGAAGGATAGCCACTCTTAGGTCTGTAATCGAGTGACCAGAGAGATTGAAGTGTTCTCCAACTGGTTTTTGAATGTTATAATTCTTGACGTCTGATTTGTGTCCATTCATTCTTTTACGTAGAGACTGTCCAGTTTGGCCAGAGGGGCAGAGGGGCATTGCTGGCACATGATGGCATATATCACATTGGTAGATGCGCAGGTGAACGAGCCTCTGATAGTGTGGCTGATGTGATTAGGCCCTATGATGGTGTCCCGTGAATAGATATGTGGACAGAGTTGGCAACAGGCTTTGTTGCAAGGATAGGTTCTTGGGTTAGTGGTTCTGTTGTGTGGTGTGTGGTTGCTGGTGACTATTTGCTTCAGATTGGGGGGCTGTCTGTAAGCAAGGACTGGTCTGTCTCCCAAGATCTGTGAGAGTGATGGGTCGTCCTTCAGGATAGGTTGTAGATCCTTGATGATGTGTTGGAGAGGTTTTAGTTGGGGGCTGAAGGTGATAGCTAGTGGCGTTCTGTTCTTTTCTTTGTTAGGCCTGTCCTGTAGTAGGTGACTTCTGGGTACTCTTCTGGCTCTGTCAATCTGTTTCTTCACTTCAGCAGGTGGGTATTGTAGTTGTAGGAATGCATGATAGAGATCTTGTAGGTGTTTGTCTCTGTCTGAGGGGTTGGAGCAAATGCGGTTATATCGTAGAGCTTGGCTGTAGACAATGGATCGAGTGGTATGATCTGGATGAAAGCTAGAGGCATGTAGGTAGGAATAGCGGTCAGTAGGTTTCCGATATAGGGTGGTGTTTATGTGAGCATCGCTTATTAGCACCATAGTGTCCAGGAAGTGGATCTCTTGTGTGGACTGGTCCAGGCTGAGGTTGATGGTGGGATGGAAATTGTTGAAATCATGGTGGAATTCCTCAAGAGCTTCTTTTCCATGGGTCCAGATGATGAAGATGTCATCAATGTAGCGCAAGTAGAGTAGGGGCATTAGGGGACCAGAGCTGAGGAAGCGTTGTTCTAAGTCAGCCATAAAAATGTTGGCATACTGTGGGGCCATGCGGGTACCCATCGCAGTGCCGCTGATTTGAAGGTATACATTGTCCCCAAATGTGAAATAGTTATGGGTGAGGACAAAGTCACAAAGTTCAGCCACCAGGTTAGCCGTGACATTATCGGGGATACTGTTCCTGACGGCTTGTAGTCCATCTGTGTGTGGAATGTTGGTGTAGAGGCTTCTACATCCATAGTGGCTAGGATGCTGTTTTTAGGAAGATCACCAATGGACTGTAGTTTCCTCAGGAAGTCAGTGGTGTCTCGAAGATAGTTGGGAGTGCTGGTAACGAAGGGCCTGAGAAGGGAGCCTACATAGCCAGACAATCCTGCTGTCAGGGTGCCAATGCCTGAGATGATGGGGCATCCAGGATTTCCAGGTTTATGGATCTTGGGTAGCAGATAGAATACCCCAGGTTGGGGTTCTAGGGGTGTGTCTGTGCGGATTTGTTCTTGTGCTTTTTCAGGGACCCATGGAAAAGAAGCTCTTGAGGAATTCCACCATGATTTCAACAATTTCCATCCCACCATCAACCTCAGCCTGGACCAGTCCACACAAGAGATCCACTTCCTGGACACTACGGTGCTAATAAGCGATGCTCACATAAACACCACCCTATATCGGAAACCTACTGACCGCTATTCCTACCTACATGCCTCTAGCTTTCATCCAGATCATACCACTCGATCCATTGTCTACAGCCAAGCTCTACGATATAACCGCATTTGCTCCAACCCCTCAGACAGAGACAAACACCTATAAGATCTCTATCATGCATTCCTACAACTACAATACCCACCTGCTGAAGTGAAGAAACAGATTGACAGAGCCAGAAGAGGACCCAGAAGTCACCTACTAAAGGACAGGCCCAACAAAGAAAAGAACAGAACGCCACTAGCCATCACCTTCAGCCCCCAACTAAAACCTCTCCAACACATCATCAAGGATCTACAACCTATCCTGAAGGACGACCCATCACTCTCACAGATCTTGGGAGACAGGCCAGTCCTTACTTACAGACAGCCCCCCAATCTGAAGCAAATAGTCACCAGCAACCACACACCACACAACAGAACCACTAACCCAGGAACCTATCCTTGCAACAAAGCCTGTTGCCAACTCTGTCCACATATCTATTCACGGGACACCATCATAGGGCCTAATCACATCAGCCACACTATCAGAGGCTCGTTCACCTGCGCATCTACCAATGTGATATATGCCATCATGTGACAGCAATGCCCCTCTGCCATGTACATTGGCCAAACTGGACAGTCTCTACGTAAAAGAATGAATGGACACAAATCAGACGTCAAGAATTATAACATTCAAAAACCAGTTGGAGAACACTTCAATCTCTCTGGTCACTCGATTACAGACCTAAGAGTGGCTATCCTTCAACAAAAAAGCTTCAAAAATAGACTCCAACAAGAGACTGCTGAATTGGAATTAATTTGCAAACTGGATACAATTAACTTAGGCTTGAATAGAGACTGGGAATGGATGAGTCATTACACAAAGTAAAACTATTTCCCCATGTTTCAGAGTAGCAGTTGTGTTAGTCTGTATTCGCAAAAAGAAAAGGAGTACTCTAAGGTGCCACAAGTACTCCTTTTCTTTTTATTTCCCCATGGTATTTCTCCCCCCCACCCCACCCCGCACTGTTCCTCTGATATTCTTGTTAACTGCTGGAATTAGCCTACCTTGCTTGTCACCATGAAAGGTTTTCCTCCTTTCCCCCCCCCTGCTGCTGGTGATGGCTTATCTTAAGTGATCACTCTCCTTACAGTGTGTATGATAAACCCATTGTTTCATGTTCTCTGTGTGTGTATATAAATCTCTCCTCTGTTTTTTCCACCAAATGCATCCGATGAAGTGAGCTGTAGCTCTCGAAAGCTTATGCTCTAATAAATTTGTTAGTCTCTAAGGTGCCACAAGTACTCCTTTTCTTTTCACGAATATCAGTCTTGTGGTACTCCTTGTTCCTCCCTCCTTGTTTAAAAATCGTGCCAGATGAAATTCATCCCTGTGGAGCAGGCAGCACTAGGCACTTCTCACATTGCAACTTTGAAGGCTATGGTGTCAATCTGGCTCTTGAAGTGGTCCATAGGATTCTGCAAGCCCTCTGCACAGGGCTGGAGTTCCTGCTTGCATTGCCTGGTTGAGCAAAGAGTCCTTACCTGGAAAGATAAATAAAGATTGTCACTTTAAGAATGTATTTTTTTCCTTCTGGTTTCAAGAAGTGAAAATGGTTTACCATGGTTTATGGTAAACATCTTCAACTTATGACTTTTGAGATCACTTATCTTGCATTATTCTGCTTGGTAAACTTGGTAAGTCTGATTTGACTCACTCTCTTTAAAGCTATTCAGATGTCATGTGTATGTATTAACTGGATCTTGCACAGGCATTCTGTAATTCTTAACATGTTAAGGTCAGATTTCCACAAACATACATATATATATATATATATATATACACACACACTATGTTGCCTGCATGAGTGGACACACCCAATAAAAGTTAAAGCTGGGATGTTGAAAGGTACATAGTTATTTGAGACACCCAGTTCCCATTAATTTTTACTGGGAATTGGATATTCAAATCCCTTAAAAAGCTCTGAAAAATCTCAGCCCTAAGTTTGACTTTAAGGCTGTAAGGAAGAATCACCTATGATTTTTTCCATAATGGATCATTGCAGGGTTCTCAATATCTGAAACAATGGTACTCAACCTTATTTGAAATGGGACAATACATTACAAGGATCACAGACCTGATTTGGAACTATTTTTATCTTTTGTATGTAAGAAGCAATTTTAGTCAGATCAGGTGGTGTAAGTTACTGTGGCTCCACTGAAGTCAGAAGAATTGGACACATTTACAACAGCTGAGGATCTATTGCTTAGTATAATTTTTTTTTAAAAAGACTATTAGGATATAGATGCACAAGCATGCTGGCCAGAACATGTGGGACACAATTGGTTTACGTGGAGAGGTTAAACAAGGAAACAAGCATTACTAACATTGTACTAAGAAAAGGAGTACTTGTGGCACCTTAGAGACTAACAAATTTATTTGAGCATAAGCTTTCATGAGCTACAGCTCACTTCATTGGATGCATCCGATGAAGTGAGCTGTAGCTCACGAAAGCTTATGCTCAAATAAATTTGTTAGTCTCTAAGGTGCCACAAGTACTCCTTTTCTTTTTGCGAATACAGACTAACACGGCTGCTACTCTGAAACGTAACATTGTATTCTCCATACTCTCAGTTATAATTATGGGAAATGGACAGAAAATTCCAGGTGTCCAGGATAGAAAGACAAAGAGAAGAGTTCAAAGGGGTTGGAAAAGAGGGAAGGTTAAAAAAAAAAAAGGTGGCGGGGGGGGGAAGAGATCTCGAAGGAGGGCGTACGTCGCCAGAAACTGAGAGACTATGTCAGTTCTCTGTTCCCATAAGAACAGTAGCTGAATTTCCAAATTTTTATTCCACTGACAATTGTGCCTTAAATTTACTCTGCTCAGCCTGATTGATGCAATTCCCTGTCACTCTCCCATAATGCCTTTCTCTGAATGTCTCTGTGTGTGTCAGCAGAGATGATTAACACAAAAAGGCACTGAATAGTACCTAAGGGTCAGAGAAAGCCTTAGTATAGTAATGGTTACTCTTGCAACAAATTTCAAAACAGAGCTACTTTGCAGCACCTCAGGGGAAACAGAACACAAGCAGTCATATTCAAAGCAGAGGTTTTCAGAAGCCTGCCACTGGCAGGCCTGGAACTCACAGTCTTTGTGCCTGGGGTGAAAGTTTACTGCCATATTCCCCAAAGCAAACAATAACTCTAATGGTGTTAAGGGCCTCAGAAAAGGCACATTTACACTAAGAAGAACTATTTATAAACACACAGGAGATTCCTGACCCTGCAGAGGTGTTTATTGTATGTGGGGGAAATGGATATATGCAGGTGTTTGCAATATTCTTGATGACTTGACTGTCAGTCACTATATTTGTCCAGGTTTCAGAGTAGCAGCCGTGTTAGTCTGTATTTGCAAAAAAAGAAAAGGAGTACTTGTGGCACCTTAGAGACTAACAAATTTGAGCATAAGCTTTTGTGAGCTACAGCTCACTTCATCGGATGCAATTTTTTGTCCAGAATATTTGTCCAGAGCTTGAAAGACTGGAAATTGTTGCAACCCAGTTTCTGAACACATCACATACTAGTGAATTAGCTTGAAACTGAAACCCAAATTCACTACATGAAAATAAGATATCTGGGTCAGATTCACCACCACCCAGAATCTTGTCACCTACACCAGAGCTAAGTGAAGGTGGAGCATCTGATCTGGTAGAACTTTGCACATACTTAAGATTGACACAAATGACTACTCTCCCCATTCTCCAATTACATTCCTCTGTGTGGCAGTATACGGTACAGAAGCAGAAGGAAGAATGTCTAGTAATGCGAAATGGACAAATAGTGTGGAAGAGTGGTAGTGAGTCTATAAGTAGAAATAGAGCAGAGATTTCTGATTTAGAGCCAATTATTCAAAATGCTCTAACATTCACTTGTGCAAACTGCATTGGCATTGTTATGCTTCATCAGGGCCTGGAACAGGGATAGCTGTGGAAACTTGGCTTGATGACCAGCACCCCAGAGTAAAAAACAAACAAACACAAAAACAAAAAAACCCTGTCAGTAAAATTTCCCCAGCATTAGTTTATACTAATCACTTCTGCTGAGGCACATGAAAACTCTGCGGGGAGTTTAGGGAAGAGTGGCTGTGAAGTATATACTACAGGTTGATCAGAGCTTTCTGTTTAAGAACCAATTATTGAAAATGCTCTGATACCAAAAGCATTCTCAGATGGTCTTGAAAAAGACAGTACAGAGGAATTGGGGTAGAATTTACCCTGCATTAACAAAGCGTTTTTGGAGGTGAATTATTTTATTTATGAAAAATTGGACCACTGTCCTGTGAAGACGTACACAGGTGCTTCACATAAATTATGTGACCAGCCTTATTAAATTCAAAGAGACAGCTCATATGATTAAAGTCAAGTATGTGCATAAGTGTTGAGAGGGGTAGAGTCTTTACTGAAAGATCTGACCCTAAGGAAAATTGACCCACATGCAAAAGGCCTATCCAATGCTTGTCACCACAAAAGGGGCCTGATTTTCATTTCAGTTCAGGGCTTACATAGTATTTAAGAAGTACATAGGCCTGGCTTTGGTTCTCTGTACAGGATGAATTTCACCCAGATTGGTTTGCTCATAAGGAATGGATGAGAAGGAAAAAATGGAAGGCAGTATTATGATGCAACAAAATTTTAATGAGACTAAGAAGTAGAATATACAGTGGTAGAAAGAACCAGAATAAAGAATGTTTTCCAGAGTTCAAGAAGGGCTCCAAACCTATCACCCAGTCCAATGTGGATGACTTTCTTTCTTGCAGCTCTTGAGTTAGATAATCAAGCCTGTTTTCAACCATCTCAAGCCACATGTTTCACCCCAATCAGTGACAAAGTACCATATAAGCAAGACTAATCTGCTGTAACAAAGTTAAAAGCAAGAAACAAATGGTACATATTCATGGAAAGGCTAGAGCATAGTGTCAATGCAAATTAGGTACTCTAAGACCTCTTTGCAGGACTTCAGAGTAGCAGCCGTGTTAGTCTGTATTTGCAAAAAGAAAAGGAGTACTTGTGGCACCTTAGAGACTAACAAATTTATTAGAGCATAAGCTTTCGTGAGCTACAGCTCACTTCATCGGATGCATTTCCAAATGCATCCGATGAAGTGAGCTGTAGCTCACGAAAGCTTATGCTCTAATAAATTTGTTAGTCTCTAAGGTGCCACAAGTATTCCTTTTCTTTTTGCAGGACTCTGGCAGTGAAAGGATCCTTAAAGAGTATAAATGTAATTTATATTCACCTTAAGGCTCTGCTTCCTTTACACTGCCAGAGGGCTGGGTGTAACGAGATAGTAATCAGGAATCAGGCCTTTGGTGTTAATCAGCAGATAGCTGGGAAGGCATAAGTCAGAAAGTATAACATAGGAAATACATCTAGTGGGCAACTTTAGAGGGGCTGTGCAGTCACAGCTCTCATTGAGCAAATTTAATTTGTGGGAGCTCAGCACTTCCAAAAGCCTTGCCCATAAGCTCAGTTGTGAATCCGTATCTTTGCTTTTCATTGTTCTGTGGATGTTCCTTCTGGGTTTAACATGGCCCACAGTTTCCATAGCTATACCTATGGCCCTGCTGGAAAGAAAATGGGTAGCAATATCTGGAATCGTATGATCCCTGTAACCAAAAGAACCCCTATAACCACATGAGCCACTATGACCGCTATAGAAAAGGAGTACTTGTGGCACCTTAGAGACTAACAAATTTATTTGAGCATAAGCTTTCGTGAGCTACAGCTCACTTCATTGGAAGTGAGCTGAAGCTCATGAAAGCTTATGCTCAAATAAATTTGTTAGTCTCTAAGGTGCCACAAGTACTCCTTTTCTTTTTGCGAATACAGACTAACACGGCTGCTACTCTGAAACATGACCGCTATGGCCTCCATAGCCACACAGGCCCCTGTAGCCATAAGGGCTCCCACAAGCCCATTGGCCCCCATAGCCACAGGGTGAGTAGCACCCATCATTGCACCCATAGCCGCTACAAGTCATTTTCTGCGATGGATGTAAACCTGAAACACACAGCAGGGAGAAAGTAAACATGAGGTGTAAGTGCCAGTGGAATTAGAAGGGTTAAAGCACAGTTACAGGCATAGGTTGATTGTAATGCACATTGTGATGGGGGCTATGTAGATGGAGTAAATCCCTCAGTCCCTAGCTTCACTTCTGCTCCTAGTTCTTCCTTCTATTCTCTTGCTTCATTCATCTTTAGCCACATACCCTTAAACCAGTCTCTCACTCTTTGCTTTTACAACACAGGCTGTAATAAGTAATCCCACAATACAGAGTATTTCTATCATGGACACCTGGAGTTTTCAATCCATTTCAGAAAATTTTAACATGTTGTACAGAGGGGATAACATTAATGTTGATTTCCTTTTTATGATTTAACCTCTGAAATCAGTTCTGTCCAGCATCAGAGATTGGCACTTTGGTTTCTAAAGCAAAACTTGCTAATGAATGAATGCAAAATATGCTTTTGTGAAAACAAAGCACTATGAAGCAGAATGTCAGCTTGTGCAAATCCATGCATCTTCATTGATCATAATACAGATGCACTAACTTACACCATCTTAGGATCTAAATCTAAAATTACTACTGCCCATTTGCTACTTTCCTAACACCTGTGAACTACAAGTTGGATGTGATATTTCAAATTCAAGGACCTGAAAGTGCAGTTTCCAGCTAAAATTTAATAGGAAATAGGTTTCCCAAATGTGTATATTTTAAAAGTCTCAGACTTGCCCTCTAAAGCTGAAATCAACCTATGCCTGTAACTTAATATAACCCCTCTATATTGCTAAGAATCACAGAATGTATTAGCAGAATTTAGGCTTTAATTTAAACAAAGATTAACATGACATGGATAGCAATACAGAGATTGAATCAACTCAGATTTACCCAATTCACCAAAAAGAGTACAAATCTAGAGAAGTGGTTAGAAGAGCCCTAAGTCATGAGCACTTTTATACAATTTCTAAGACCTAATTAGTTCCTAAAATACATTTCATAGTCCCCAGAACTCCTCTGTTTTCCTCACTGCTGGTGGTTTTTAGCCTCATATGGTATGACATGTACATTACACCTTGCAGGACTCATCTTAAAATTTTATATGCCAAATTACAACATTGATTTCATTGAAGTTACAGTGGGAATGAATATCATGGGAATACAATAGTATAGTTGTAGCACAATCTACTGTCAAGCACAGGAATTCATCCTGGTTCTTTAGATCACTGGAACTGGTTAGAGGCATTTGCCCTGGCAGTTCCTAGGAAGGATTTAGAGTTATTCTGAATGCTCAGCACCTCCATCCCCAGTGGGTCTGAAATGCATATTGAAATCAGTGGGAGTCATTCAGCAGGCTTTACATCAGGCCATACTATAATAGTATGCTTTGTGCTTATAAAATATTAATGAATGTTTGTGAAGAACTTTTGAAACCCTTAGTTCTGAGGAAGACTCAGAAGTCATGATGACGGTTACCCTTGTTTTATATGTAGCTAAAAGAGGAACATTGAGGTGAATGTCACACCGAGAGCTACTGAGTGTCAGAAACAGAATTCAGGAATCCTGCCTCCTCATGTGACATGTCAAACACGAGTCCTGACCTCTACTGCATTAGAAGATAACATTCTTCAATTCCAAATGTGTCAAAAATAAAAATATTGTTAAAGATTCATTTGGTGGATTTTTTTCTGACATTCTGGATGAGTCATTTATCTGAGCCTAAACAATAGACAAATATTGTGAACCATGTTTCCTTTGTCTTCTTTCTATGTGAGTATAATTCTCCAACAAAACGATCAGCATAAATGTTTCATACCGGTTATTGGGCAGTGCATCATTTAGAAAGAATAATTGATTGCAGGCCTTCTTGAAACCCTGGAAATACATTTTCTTCTCTACACTATTTCCATCTACAACTACATATTCTACTTTTCTTTTGCATTAAAATTACATTGCAATATGACATTGGCCTTCTGGTTTTCCTTTCTTATTGTTCCTTAGTCACATTATTCTGGGCGAAATCAGCCTTGTGCACTTCCACAAATAATTTTCTCTGATGTGCATCTCAGATGTTTCAGAGTAGCAGCCGTGTTAGTCTGTATTCGCAATTATACAGAGAGAACATGAAACAATGGGTTTTATCATACACACTGTCAAACTAGACAGTCTCTACGTAAAAGAATAAATGGACACAAATCAGACGTCAAGAATTATAAATTCAAAAACCAGTTGGAGAACACTTCAATCTCTCCGGTCACACGATTACAGACCCGAGAGTGGCTATCCTTCAACAAAAAAACTATAAAACAGACTCCAATGAGAGACTGCTGAACTGGAATTAATTTGCAAACTGGATACAATTAACTTAGGCTTGAATAGAGACTGGGAGTGGATGGGTCATTACATAAAGTAGAACTATTTCCCCATGTTATTTCTTTCCCCACCCCACCCCAGCCCCCACTGTTCCTCAGATGTTCTCATTAACTGCTGGAAATGGCCCACCTTGATTATCACCGCAAAAGGTTTTCCTCCTTCACCCCCTCCTTCCTGCTGGTAATAGCTCATCTTAAGTGATCACTCTCCCACAGTGTGTATGATAAAACCCATTGTTTTATGTTCTCTGTGTGTGTATATAAATCTCCCCGCTGTATTTTCCACCGAATGCATCCAATGAAGTGAGCTGTAGCTCATGAAAGCTTATGCTCAAATAAATTTATTAGTCTCTAAGGTGCCACAAGTAGTCCTTTTCTTTTTTTCTCAGATGTTTGCAATTGATAGAGTTCGACAAATTGCAATTATGGATCCTGATGTCAAATCCAATTGGGTACTTTCAGTTTCCTGGAGATCATGACATAGTTTTGAGTTACTGGGAGTGTGCAATAATTGTTGGGATTCCCTCTGAGATGGTTTCCACTCAGCTTATCCAGAAAACCTTGTCCAGATCTGGGAGAACACTTCAGGCTGCTCTCTGGGATCCAAAAACTCCAGCTTGTCATTCAGGTTGTTTTATTAGGCATGGAACAGCTCTCTGCATACACTGTCCAGGCCCAGACACAGGGAGTTTAGGTACAGGGTTATGTGACAAGTCCAAACCATGTCACACACTATACAGTTTATATACTTTTTTCCTAGCTACTAACATCTATACTTCAATCCAATTAGTTTGGACTTGATATGGCTCGCATAAGGACCAGCCACTTTGCAGATAAGGTGAGGATATAAGTGATTGGTTGTTACACTCTCATTCAAGCCTATCAGTTCAGAGTGTTCCCACTTATCCCAACTATCCAGAAAACACTGACTCCAGCACACAGCCTATCACACGCTTGCTTACAGTTTAATCTTGCACTCAAGCTATATGCAAGTTTACTTATGCCCAGAAAGATCTATGCCTACAAGAATGGGAACATTTTGCTGACAGGCCCTTTATTTGGTATCCGTGGACAAATGAAGACAGGATTGCATTACAAACAAAGAGATGCATGCCTTGGTGTGAATGGATAATTTTGTGATGAAAGGAAAGGATAGAAACTCAGATTTGCATTTAATTCCTGGCTCTGCCATAGATTTAATGTATGAATTTGTACTAATTGGGGTCAAATTTTCAAGAAGACCTCAACACACAAAATCATTAGCTATATTTAAAATATGGTCTTTATTATCTGTCTCTCCAGTCTTAACTCTGGAGAATGGCAATAGGGACTGAAAATATGGAAGAGCTCAGCATAAATTAACATCACTAATCCCAATCACACAGTTGCACCATCCCTCAGTATGCTATGTTTAGCATTATTGATCCCAGGAGAACTTGCAGGCGATTAGCATGGCTCTCATGTCACATTCAGAGGCTAACAGTCCAGGAGGGATGTCCAGGGGGAAAATGAAATACATAGCCCCATTTTAGCCATATTTCCTGGCATATTCCCAGAACTCCACACCTGCACTGGAATTTCCACACTGCTCAGTGCCTATCCTGGGTGCCGTACTCTGAAACCTGTTGCTCTGGAGAGAGATAGCAGTGTGTTAGCAGTTAGCAGACCTCACCATGCTCAGGCAGCAGTGGCCCAAGTGATATCCCAGGATGGATTTCCTGCTAATTGCAAATACTGAAATATTGCAAAGTCTTTGGGGATTTATTTTACCAGGGAAGCAGGGAAAGTATTTAGAAGTTAGATAGCTTGACTCAACTCTTCTCCTCACACTACTTTTTCACTCTACCCTTTTGTGACAGGATCCCCGGGGTACAACCTGGAACTGGCGTACCGCTGTGCCCCCTTCACTCTCCAGCCTGGGCTGGGTGTCTCTCACAACCCTTTGCTAGTGACAAGCAACCACCAACTGCCCCAGGAGCGGTTATCGCTCAGCACAACAGCAGGTGGAGTCTCACACTCAGCCAGATTGCATGAAGGAACCAGAGGTGCCATACCTTTGTCCTGCATGTGTTTGGAACAGTCTCATTGAGTAGAAAAGGAAAACTCACAAGCTAGAAGTGAAGCATGTACATAAGTGTTTATAGGAGCTGGGCTTGAGACCATGTAGACAGTGAAAAAACCCAAGTGTTACAACATACTAATGCATTATCGGAAGAAATTAACAATACAAGTTAAAAAACCAACCAACCCTTGCAGATTTTTCTAAGAGTAGCATTCACATACCATTAGAGGTTATTTAAAGAACCTGAAAGTCACTTTACATTGAATGGAAATATTGAAATATGTGCTAATTACTTATGCTAAAGAACCTGTTTCACCTTCTATTTAGCCATGACACTCCCGGAGTCCATTTCCCAGACCTGAAGGTGGGTGCTGTGTAGCTCAAAAGCTTGGCTCTCTCCCCAACAGAAGCTGGCCCAATAAAAGATATTATCTCATCCACTTCATCTCGCTAAAATCCTGGGATCGACACAACTACACCGCACGAAAGACTTGGATCATGGGTCTGGTTGTGCTCCCCCCTGCTGGACGCTCACCAGACTACTGTGAGCAGATCCAAACACTGAATCCTACTTGCCCTGAGTTTGCTGTAGCTGGGACTTGTCTAGGCCCTGTCCCAGGCTTCAGGCCACTAGACACAAACTTCAGTTGCAGGCCTCCTGTCTGATACCCCTCTTAAGAGTGGGGTTCATGAGGTCCAATTGTCCAGGACCTGAGACTAGTGGTGCTTCCCCCAACAGCTCTTGGATGCTCCCCAAAAATCCCCCCCAAAGGCATGAGGCTCCTGGTTTACAGTTCACCTCTTCAAGGACATGTGGTAGCAGAAGCAATCAGACACAGGCTTAGCCTAAAGTCTCCAGTGCAATTCCTCTGAAGAGATAAAACACAAGAGAGTACCGATCATCTAGAAAACAACAAACACCCTCCCTCCAGCTTACCCTTACTGTAAGCAGGGGAACAGTCCCACTATTGTGGGGAAACTTTCCTGACTTCTGCACTACCCCGGTGGAATCAGGTAGCGAAAGGATCCAAGTCCTCGCTCCTACCCTTTACCCAGGGGCCGGCCTGACCTCGAGGACGCCCCTTGCACTCTCCCTTGTGGCGGAGTCCTCGTAACTCCAGTAAGGCTGGGCCCAGGATTCCTGGGAAGCTGAACCCGCTCTCTCATTGTGGGTCTCTCAGGACAGGAGCTAGGGTGTCCCCACTCCAGGGTGCTCTCTCCCTGGCCCAGTGAGCACTCCATTAAGTTCAAACCAAATACAACTTATTAAAAACAGCAAGAAACAGTAAGAAAAAATAAGGGGAAAGAAAGCCAAAAAAAAAGGGAACAAGGCTCTGGGTGGCAGGACCCTTCTTCCTGGTATCGTCCCTCCCGTCAGGTTCGTGTCCCTCCGCCAAGTCAGTCTCCCAGTGCCAGGCCCTGTGCCCAGGGTCCCCGCCTCGCTCTCCCCAGCTGCTCACCCCGCTCGGCTTCGGTAGCGCGTGTGGTACGGCCGGCGTCTGCCAGCCCCACAGCGTCCGGCTGCAGCTCAGACCGGGCCCCTGCTGCGCCAGCTCCTGGCTGTGCGCTGCTCCGGCTCCCAAGCTCTGGCCCCGGGCTGCTGCTCACTCCCCAGCCCAGCTCTGGGCTCCCCTTAGCTCTGCCCTACTCTGGCTCAAGCAGCAGCAGCTCGCTTGGAGGACAGGCCCCTGGGTTCCTGACTCTCTCATTGGCCTGCCTGCCCTGCCAATCGGGCTGACTCGGCGTGTTGGCCTCTCCTCATTGGCCCTGCGGACTGTCAATCTCACAAGCCCTGATTTCTCTTCCCCTTTCTTTTGCTACAGGGAGAGGGCCAACCAAAGTTTCACTGTAGGGCCAAAAGCCCCCTTACATGACCTTGAGAGTCCTTGGGCGTGTGGGGAGGTCCTGTGTTGAGGTAGGCCGGGATGCCCTCTGCCGCCTCAAGTTCCTGCTCCTGCAGCAGCTCCCCTCGGCTTGAGCAGCAGAAAATGGCTACAGAGCCAGAACAGAGCAGCTCCTGCCCTTTTGCACCTTCCCAGTCTCCTCTGGCCTGCGACCTCTTGCTCAGTTTCAACACAGGAGCACAGAGCCCTAGCAACTGCTTGTGTTGCCAGACAATCTGGTAAACCAACACACCTGGGAAGAGTCTCGGCCTCTGTCAACGGTTGCTCCATTTCAGTGGGGAAGCTGCTCCTAACTTCCCAGCCCTTCATTGTTAGCCTTGTGGCGCTAGCCCTTGGAATTGCAGGCCACCCCGCACCGAGAGGACAAACGAACCGCACGTTCAAAATGGAGCCTGCAGTCTGACCCAGATATACATAAAAGCCTCTCCCATATCAAACAGAATGCATAAGCTGTGCAGAGGCAGCTTCCCCCAAAGCATCACAATTTATTAAAACCTCAGTGGAGAGGGTAATAATTTCTGAGCTTCAGGCCAACCTTATTTTGAGCAGGGAAATATTTACAAGTTGGAAGCCATTTCTTTCTTTCATTTCTATCACTTTGTTGCTTTGTCGTTAGAAGATGGTGTCCCTAGCACGGGGATGAAAGTTTTTGGATGATGAGGTTGCCAAAAAAGGACAGCGTACAGCTTGAAACAATTCACCAGTTTGCTGAATAGTAGCAGTAGTGCCTTCCTTATAACGTTTAGCTCTGTGTTACTCACCTGGGGCACGGGAGACCCACATTCTGCTCTCCTCTCTGCTTGATGTGGAGAAGGCATTTGAAGTTAGGCCTCTCACTGGGCCATGAGATATTCTTGGGGAATTCTTTCTGTTGTTAAAATGGGGTGATGTGCTCTTATCTTCCCTTTCCCTCTTGACATCTCTCTCTCTCTCTCTATTTAAGAAAGGCAATATGGCGGATTTGACTGTTCTCTAGAAATACATCAGGGGGCTAAGCACCTGGGAGGGGCAAAGAGATATTTAAGCTAGAGGACAATGTTGTCACAGGAACAAATGGGGATAAACTAGCCATGAATCAATTCAGGCTGCAAATGAGAAGAAAGTTTCTAACCGAGGGGTGAGTTTCTAACAGGGGGTGAGTTTCTGGAACAGCCTTGAATAGCAAACAGGGGGTGGGGTGGGGGGGACCTAATTAGCTTTAAGAGAGAGCTGGACACATTTCTGAGTGTGATTTTGTGATGGGCTTACTTGTGATGATGGGGGACACAACTCAGCAGCTTGGGACTCACTTCCAGTTTCAGAGTAGCAGCCGTGTTAGTCTGTATTCGCAAAAAGAAAAGCAGTACTTGTGGCACCTTAGAGACTAACAAATTTATTTGAGCATAAGCTTTCGTGAGCTACAGCTCACTTCTTCCAGTTTATGTCTTATGTTCCTAAAGCTCATGTGTCAGGTATTCAGCCAGCCATCTGCAAGGGAGAAGGTTCCCACCATCCCCAATGTATTCTTTTTTTCTCCTTTCCTCTGAAACATCAGGAATAGCCATGGCTGGAAATGAGACATTGGACGGGGCGGGCCAGGGCTCTGAGCTGGTTCTGAGCAGTCTCTCTTCTCAGGTTTGTGGCTGGCTGGTTCTTGCTGGTTCTTGATTGTCATGTGTGGGGTGGGGAAGGAATTGGCCCCCAGGTCATACTGGCAGGGACCTCTGCAGCAAGTGGGTGGAGGTCACTAGCAGCATTAACTGGGTGCATCTCGCTTAATCATTTCCTGGCCGTTGCAGGGGCCTCTGGCACTAGTACACCTCGGTCCCTTCTATTCTCTGCCTGTGGCACATAATTGCTTGGTCTCCGGTGGGCTGTGATACTTTGGTCTCATTTCAGTTGTTGGATTAGTGTGCCAATGCTGGTTGGTGGTGGCCTGAGATGTACAGGAGGTCAGACCGGAAGATTTTCTGACTTTCAGATCTATGACTCTATAACCAGAGGATATTCTGAGGCAGTTGTCTCTCAGTGTCTCCACTGATGCTACTCCACTGTGTATAAAATACATTAATAGATACAGAGTAAAAAGAAAGTGTGGGGATGACTCTATAACCTGATGTTTGGGGTACGCACTCTAGGAGGTGGGAGGCAAACATTTAGGTCCCTGTGCCATTGACCATTTAATACAAAGAGGAACAGCTTCAAACAGGAAAGATTGAGAGTGCCCTGCCCTATAGGCCAGTGGCCAGAGCCCCAAGTGCAAATTCCTTCTCCACATGAGGTGGGGGACAGAGAGGAATTGAAATAGGTTTCCCACACCCTATGTGGGTGTCTTAACCACTGTGTTTAGAGATGATCAGGAAAGCTCCTCCTCACCCCCGTTTTGTGAATCTAGCCCTTTACTTCCTTTGTTTATATTTTAAAATGTTGGCAGATGAAATGTTTCATTTGACTGAAACACAATTGTTGACTTTTTTTGATTTGCTGAAATTTTTCAACTCCCCACCCCACCCCCGTGCCCTCCCAGAACTGTCATTGAACTGAAAAATCGGTTAGTCACCCAGCATTAATTGTAACCTCACCAAGCCAGGAAGAAAAATTCCATTCAATAGTGTGGGTACTGAAATGAACTAAGTACACCCCTGTACAACAGCCTATACAGTAAAAACAAGGAGTCTGGTGGCACCTTAAAGACTAACAGATTTATTTGGGCATAAGCTTTTGTGAGTAAAAAACCCACTTCAGATGCACAGTGTTATGGACCCATTAAAAGGCCTGATTGTCCTTTCACTACATGGCTTGCGTGGGACAGAAGGCGTTCACAGCTCAATTCCTCTGCTCAGGGCAAATATCCATAGTGGTTTGTAAATAAATAATAGAGGACAAAAGAAAATCAGAAGGCCAATGTCATGTACAGTACAATTTTTAATGAGAATAAGAAGGAGAGTATAAAATTGCAGAACAAAACAATACAAAGTATAAAGATTATACAGTGTTCAATAACAGCTGCAACCAATCACCCACTCCAAGATGATGCATTTTGCATGTTTTTCTATCTTTGTTGTAGCTGCAGAGTTTGACAATTGAGTTCCCATTTTCAACCATTTGAGCTGACAATGCACATTATAAGCAGAGAGCTAAGCTGGGAAGCCATTAGATAGGAAATCTAAGGTGAAGGGTAACATGACAAAGACATCTACGGATCTGATTTTCAGAGGTGCTGTGCTCTCACTCCCACTGCTGCTTTCAGTTGGAGTTGTGGGTGCTCAGCACTTTTGAAAGCCATGTCCATAAGCTCAGCTGCGAAACTCTACCTGTCCTTTTATTTCCTGTTTTTATTTTGTTCTGTGGATGTTCCTTGTGATTTGACTATAACCAGCAGTTTCCAGGGACTTGCCAGGATATGACCATTGGGAAGAATAAGTGTAGGAGTATTTTGGAGTGTACTGGGGCTCATGTATTGTATTGACGCTTGGAGGGCATCTATCAAGATGTGGCCTCAACCTTCCAGTGACTTCTGGTGCTGCAGATATCCTCATAGCTGACTCAGCCACACCAGCGTCAGGTGGTCCTGAGGATGCCACTATGCTTTCTTGAGGGCAAGTGGTAAGGATTGGTCCTGGGAATGTCACGACAACGGGCGGTGGGTAGATTATCACTCGTGAGTCCTTACACTTCACCACACATGGCTCATTGGCTGTGACAATACATGGTTCTGAGCATTTTACCCCACATGATAGGGAGCCTTGGGCACCAGTCTGTGGTCCATTGAAAGACATTTTTCTGGGATGGAGATAAACCTGAAGCACATAGGAGGGGATAGAGTAAACATGAGGCACAAGTGTTAGTGGAAAAACAGATACAAAGGTAATGGAGACTGTGTAGGAGTCCAGACGGATAGGAAGATAGATACAGGCTAGCTGTAGTTCCCAGCTACAAATCTGCTCCCACTTACTTGTCCTTGTCTTCTTGCTCCATTCACCCTTATCCTCCTTCCTAACCAGCCCCACTGTGCCCTTCTCACTCTCTCTGGGCTTCTCCGCACAGTGGGTTAGTGCTCACAACCCAAGGTGTGCATGTGCCACACACTAAGTGGCTATGGGGACACCAGCAATGTGCACTAAAAGTTCCATAGTGCTACAGAACTGTTAGTGCGTGGTAGCAGGGCCCATACAGTGAGTGATTGTGCAGCAAGTTGGTATGTTGTAAATTCACACCCTGGCTTGCCTGCCACTTGTTTCTTGTGCAGACAAGCCCTCTATCTCTCTTATTTAGACAGCAAGAAACCTTCCTGTTCACGTGGGTGCCGTCCACAAAATGCATCTCATCTGTAAAGTCTGCACTGATGATCTGATAAACCCTGTTTTGAGCTACATCATCCCCATCTTTTCACGCCTCTTGTCCTCCCACACTCTGTTGCTTGAGCCAGCTCCCAGACAACCTCTTGGACCCAAGCTTCAGACCCAAATACCAAAACAAAAAAAAATTCCCCTAATACTTTCATAGTGTCACAGGGTGGCTGGCTCTTTAAGGGGAGGTGAGTCTCAGTCCCACCTGTGATAATACTTCACTTGACTCACCAGGTGGGGAAAAATGGTCATATGACTCAATCTGGGATGGTTATATAAGGAAGAGGCGGGTGCATAAGACACTTGGAGAGATAAAGACTTCAGCTGAGGGCTGTAGGAAGTAAAAGGCTAAGATGCCAGAGGAGTAAAGACTCTAGCGAGATAGGGCTAGGAGTGGCTTACCGATGCTGGGAAAGGCTTTAGGCAGAAATGCCTTGGAGTGGCTCAAAATAATTCAGGCAGGAGGGGCTGAGAGGGCTTTGACAAAGCAGCAAAGGATAACTAGATTGGATGAAGGCTTCATTGTGAATGGTCTGGGTTAATAAGCCAGGGTATCATTAGCCAAACAAGCAGGTGTGGACAGATAGCAGAGGGTGGGGTGGCTGCTGGACTATCCTCTGTCACATGGGGGTTCTGTAAGAGCTGGGACTAGAACTTGGCCACTGCTAGTTGTTGTCTCTATCTAAACTCCATTTCCAGTGTCTCTGAGATGTTGCAATGGAGAGTGGGTGGGGCTGAGCTGTATGAAAACAGAGTAAGAGACAGTCCCTTCTCTAAAGAGCTTATCTACTAAACTGGCAAAGCTTACCAAAGGTGGGAGAAAGGATTATTATCCTACTTTTATAAGTGGGTACTGCTGAGGCAAAGAGTGACTTGAGGCTTGGTGCTCAATGAGGCTAAAGAGAGAGGGTGTTGGGGGGCTTGTAAAACACCAGCTGCCCATGGTCCAAATTTTCTGGAGTGTTTGTTTTGCTTATTGCAATCTTTGCTTTTTAACCCATCCCTCATCCTACCTCATTTTCTGCTAAAACCCAGAAAAATCCCAGGAAATTATAGGATATTTAAAAGACAATACTGGAATTCTGCTAAAAGCAACAAGATGAGGGATGGGTTAAAAAGCAAAGATTGCAATAAGCAAAACAAACACTCCAGAAAATTTGGACCATGGGCAGCTGGTGTTTTCAAACCAGTTCAGAAAACTAAAGTGGGTTAGGATTGGGAAAAGGCTAATGCTATTTCCCTCCTTCAGATTAAATCTTAATATGCAAACTGATTCAGTTCAGCAGTACAGTATGACTTTTTTAAACTGGAAAATCAACAATACATGATGAATAAACATAAAATTATTTCATTATCTTTTCAGACCCATGAGGAGCAGTTCTCTAGAACTGGTTTCATCACACTCACAGAAGAGTGAATGTTAAGGAGGCGGCTGAGTGAAAAATGCTGACTCTAATAAGTGAACGCAGAATATTTCTATCTAGCGTATGATGGATGGGTGTTTTCAAACTACCCTAGAAAATTATAGCATAGAGTAGGGTGGGAACAATGTTAATCATAACCATGTCCTTGCTAAGATTTTATCTTCGCATGCGAACCAGTTCTCCAGAATCACCAGGGTACTCTTGTTTCTAAAGCTTATGAGTCAGCAATACTTGTTAATGGAGGAACAGAAAATAATCTTGTCAAAACAAAACCTTGAGGACTACATTGTTAAACTCAGTTCCCCTGACTTCAACAGAGCTGTGCTACCTTACTGTAGGTAAGGATGTGGATCTAAAATTGCTAGTTGCTCACATAAGAACATAGAAATGGCCATACTGGATTAAATCTGTGACCCATTTAATCGATTGTCCTGTCTCTAAGAGGGTGGGCTCCCAGCTGCTTCAGAGGAAAGTATAAGAAGGCTGAAGTGCTCCATAATGGGAAAAACCTAAAGGGCATTTCTTCCTAAATTAAAAGTTGGCTTTGACTTCAAGAAGGAGAACTTCCATAAATATCTTTCAAATTTTTAGCTACAGAGATAAAAAAAATTAAAAAACAGCCATAAAGCGACACTTCAATAGTGATATATAAAAGCTGATCTCCATAGTAACATGGTAATAGGATCAGATCCTCAGCTGGTGTAATTTGCCATGATTCCAAATAAAGCAGCAGAAGGTGTGGAGATTGTTTAACATATTAAGTTTCAAACCACTGCTGCATATTTATATCTACAGATAAACCAACTTGAAAACAGCAGTGAAATTCACTCAATAGATATATGAAAGCTCATCTCAATCATTTTTAATAGAAAGCAAAAGGCTGAATTCTAATCTAGTATTGCACATACTTATGCCAAAACAATGTAAATGTCTAGTATCAAAAATAATTTCTTTATATATATATATATATATATAAAAAGGTATTTACAGTCTCAATACCCAAATAAAATTGATAGGGCAAGATTTCCAAAACCTCATATGGATTTGGGACAAACTGTTTTTTTTTTTTTTTAAAGTCTGCATCCACCAATGCCTGTGAAGTGAATCACTACAGAAACAGTTTTATAGAAAGAACCTCCCTAGCACTGGTGAAAATAAAAAAAATTATGTGTAGGACTTGGCTCTAGGTTAATAAAACTCTCTCTAAAGTAATTGGTTACCAAAAGATAGTTATAAAATCAATTGAGTTGAATTGGACTTACTCAGTTCACCGAGGAGAATGAGTCAAGAGAAGCCTTAAGACTAGCCTTGAGTTGGGAGAGCTTTTATATGCTTTCTTAGATTGCCTGGAGGACATGAGACACCCTTTTTGCATGAAGTCCTAATCACTTATAAACTGAACTTTCTGACTCCTCAAGTGGCTGCAATTGTTTTGCTCACTGTTTTATTATTACTCAATTCCTGGAATCAGATAATTTTAAATGCATGTTGCAACCTACAGATTTCTTCTCTCTCAACATTTTAGGGGACAAATTCATTTCTAATATCATTCTACTGATTCCTTTTGAGTTATAGTGAGAATTAATCTAATGCCATTTTACTCCTATGATGTCAGTACTCACTGGAGTCCATGGGTATCTTTCCAACGAGTTCAATTGACTATGAATTAGATCCTAGGGGTTGTGGTTCATTTCTGGACTAAGGGCAAGCACCAAGGCATATGCACCTTTTAAGTTTCACTTAAGCCTTCAAAATGGTGCTTAATTGGGACTTACTTGGTATATAGGACCTTGTTCTGGCCTTCTGCTCTGAGGCCCAAGAGTAAATTTTATCCTATAGCAACTTGGACTTCAGGTCTGAAGGGCCTTACTGTCATGTCACCACTTAGAAATTGCCAAATTGGATTAGAACCATGATCCCTCTGGTCTCTAAGTCTTCAGCTATGTTAAGGGCTATTATAAAGAGGATGGTGATCAATTGTTCTCCATGTCCATTGAAGGTGGGACAAGAAGTAATTGGCTAAATCTGCAGCAAGGGAGATTTAGGTTAGCTATTAGGAAAAATGTTCTAACTCTAAGGATAGTTAAACGCTGGAATAGGCTTCCAAGGGGGGTTGTGGAATCCCCATCATTAGAGGTTTTTAAGAACAGGTTGGACAAACACCTGTCAGGGGTGGTCTAGGTATTCTTGGTCCTGTCTTGGCACAGGGGGCTGGACTAGATAACCTCTCAAGGTCTTTTTCCAACCTTACATTTCAATGTTCTATATATTGTCTCCAACAATGGTCAGTACCAGCTCCTTCAGAGAGAGCTACCTGGGCAATGTAAATACTATGCTAGTGGGAGCTATGGAAAATCCTAAAATAGATGAATAGCTTGATACCAAAGACAGTCAGGAGAATATCATCATGCCTTATTTAACCGACGAGTATATTGAAGAGGAGAGAGATTTATTGATTTACTCAAGATCACTCAGGATGTCTTTTGCTAAACACAAGGTGACGATTTTCAAAAGTTGAAATACCTTAAGGGGGCTTTAATATCAAAAGCATTAAGCCACTGCCCTCTGAAAATGTGTCCCCTTTTATGATGTCTCAAGTTGGGCACTGTAAAATGGCAAGTCGAAAATCTTGGCTTTCAGTTTTCTAAGTTTCCTACTGAAAGCCAACGGAGCCTGAAGCTGGGGTCAAGTTTACAAATATGTCTAAAAAGGCAGCTCATCTTTTCACAACAAAATAGGGAAACCGAATCATGAATTGTGCAGGGTTGTCCTAGGAAAATATTATCTGGGCCAGTTCCTCAGTTGGTGTAAACTGATGTAGCATCATTGAATTGTATGGACTTGTGCTGCCTTTACATCAGATGAGGATCTGACTGGTGAATTCTAAGTAGGAAAACAAATGCAAGACTACCTTTTAATGAAAAATCAAGTGGCCTCAAATTATGAGGGTGTAAATTAGTACTTGATTAGGGGAGTGACGTGATCTTGCCACACATTTGAAAGTAATGCTATTACTCAACACTGGGGCGTCTAAACCCAGTAAAAACAGAGTAAAAACACTTTGCATATGTAACATGTTAATGAATGTTGGTGAAGCTCTTTGAAATCCTTTGTTCTCAGGAATCCACAGACTATCCCTCATAAGTCTCGTTGCCCAGGTGAGAAAGACATTTCTTAAATGGACATGTCAGCATTCAATTTATAATATTAGTGTTTTTAAGCATTTCTTTATCTTTATTGATTTAAATGTTCACAGCTACAGGAAATTATGGGGTGGTCAGGCAATAATTATTTAACGAGAGTAGGCATTGAGATTCAAAATGTTAAAGCTTTCTGACCATTAGAACACAAATAGTCAGCATCACATGCCAAAATATACCAAATAAATAACCTTAATTCAAACTCTGTTCCCAAGCAGCATTTGTATTACTTTGTCAGCCTGTAAATTTTAATGATTATAGATGTAAATGTTTTTGTAAGGTTTGTGTACATGAAATCAGTGTTCACTGACATTTACCAATAAAAAATTGCATAGGGATCATTGATAGCCTAACAAAAACATAACAAAATAAACCAACAATAAGAACATAAATGAACAGAAATAAACAGTCTTTGCAGCAAAGGGTGGCCATAGCGTGGGCCTGAGCTATGCTTTGTCCAGGCTGGCAGCTGCCAAAGTCAAATGGCCTGCACAGACAGAAATATCTGGCCCAATCGGGTCTGGTTATACTGCTTGAATCAAGCCTCATTGCACTGCTGTAGAAAGGATTAGAGCCCCCAATGGGACAGTTTCTGGGCCGTCTCTACTGAAGGGACTTCTGCTCCTAGCACATGAATCCTGCAATTCTGAGACACATGCCCCTCCCCACTCACCATCTCAGCGAAAGATGATATCCAGTTCAAAATTGCAATTAAATGTGGGAACCCAAACACAAATCAGGCTGGAGCCAAACAGAAAATAATATGCAACTCTTAATCAGAAGAGCTCTGTGTAAGCTTGAAAGCTTTTCTCTCACCAACAAAAGTTGGCCTAATAAAAGATAATAATATCTCACCCGCCTTGTCTCAGCAATAATAGTAGTCTCTGGGTATAAACCAATACAGTCTCTCAAGGATAAACATCTACCCCGAGTCCACAGCCCTGTCTCTCAGGACCTGGGTTGTATTTGTTGATGTGTAAATTAATATGTGAGAACAGACTTATTCAGGTTTGCTTGCAACATCCTTGATGAGTCATCATCTTACCCCATCTTTTTGATCACAGGATGAAAGACTAAGCAGTGTTGCAGTCCAGTTTGCATCACTTCAAAGTGGACTGGGGTGCAAAATCTCATAATTAAGCTGAAATACTTAACCCTGTACCTCAGACTGTCATCAGTATAAAGTGAAAGCACAATGGATGTAGACTACCCGATTCAGTAGCATGTTATGAGCATTTTGCAGTGGTGTAAATGACTATCCTTTGCCTGGTTTCTAACCCCTGTATATTGGTGCAGATCCTGGAAGAAGACAAAAAACAAACAAACAAAAAGAATAGAATGGAAAAGAGACAGTATGGAGCAGTGCTGGTGAGCAGAGCTTTCTGTTTTTCAGACTCAATGTTTCCAAGTACTCTAATATCCATATGAATACTTGAAATTTTCTTGAAAATTACTCATCGGGTCCTGGGGTATGATTAATGGTGGAACCATGGGCCCACTTGGTGAAGATTTTAATTGGTACAGTGCCTATAACAAAAAGATATATATCTTTATATATCTATAAAAAAGATATTGGTTAGTTCACCATGCAACATTACATAGTCTATTATTCTCCTTTCAGTTGTATGTCCTGTTCTACCTTTGGTTCACAATAGAAGCAATAGAACAATGAAGGACAAAAGGTGGGTTAAAATTTGAACAAACAAAACACTGACTATATTGTGTACAGAGAGACAATGTGGGTGGGGTAATATCTTTTATTGGACCAACTTCTGTTGGTGATAGAGACAAGCTTTTGAGCCACACAGAACTCTTCTTCAGGTCTGGGAAAGAGTGCAGTCCAGACCAGTGAAGGGTTGTGTTATTGCGCGCCCTATACCCCGGTACGCTCCACTACTGTGGCTCACAGCTTGGACACCAACAGCCAGTCAACGAGCATGCGCTGAGTGTCTGTGTGTTGAGCAGCTTTCATTCAGCAACTCTGTGTCCAGCAGCCTGTTTGTTATACCCCAGCCACAGTCATGGTATCCACCAACCTTGGTTACTACACCAAGTGACTTCTTCAACACATTCCCAGTCTTGAATTTTCTCAAAGCTGTGTGCTCTGCAACGTTGAGCCCCTTCCTGGACCATTGAGAGGAATAAGGAGGGTTGTTTGCTCCTTCAAATAGTCAATATCCAGCAGCTTGCCACATTAGCCCAACTTAACAATCACTTTAATTCAAACACCGATCTGGTTGGTTTAGGTTAAAGGTAAACCAAGTTTATTAACAAAAGGACATAAGATTTTAAGTCAGTTCAATTATAAAGGATAGAGTTAAAAAGGGTGACAAACACACACAAGTAAAAATACGCTTTCTGGTGCTAAAATTTGAACAAACTGTTGTCCAGGGATTGGGTAAGATTCTTAGCAAACGCTTCTTCCAGCAAGATGGCTGACCACCCCCTCTGAATAGGATCTCACACTGAAGACAAAGTACCTGGTTTCTTAGTCTCTGAGGTGAGGCTGAGCTGAAGATATTGTGTATAGAATATTAATGACATGCCCAGCTGGCATTTTTAAAACATTTTAGAAATATATCTGTGTCCAGACAGAATACAAAATGCCTTAAGAAGTTCCAGGAAAATAATGAAATCATCTTTAAAAATGGTAAGTTGTGTCAGCAGACTTTTTACGGTGCAAATTTGACATCTTGTCATGAAGTTTGAGTGACATCCAAAAATGATCTGTTTTTATTATATTCATATACATTTATTTACACAGAACAAGAAAAAAATGACTTTGATCTTTATAAAATATATGTCATTGCTCCTGAGATTAGGTATTGAAAGGCACTATAGATATTTTATACCCCCCCCCCTTTTTTTTTTTGCAAAGTTAATGACCTACAGAAGATGTATCAACTCTGCCTGCAGACATTTCACACTTCTTCAAGCTACTTTTTTTCCTTTAGGATCATCTCCTTTCAGTGACTTTGTAAGACTTATTGGCCTTTTAACCCAGGGATTGTGAGTTTGAATTCCCTTTTTGATGGCCCTGTGTTAATTCCCTGTATGACAGATTAAATAAACCTGCAGGGTGCAATGTGCAATATAGGCCACATGGGGCTGAGAATAGATTGAAACACAGGGAGCAAAATAATGTCATGAACTGGAGGAATTATGTGTGCAACAAACTGATTGGTAACTAATTAGGACCTCAGGTGCATGAAGGCTGTTTTCAGCTCTATCCGTCTCAAGGGCTCTTCACTCCACTTCCCCTGACTTCTTCTCTTTGATGAAGTGGGTAAATCCTTTTTGACTCAGGCCCAGACCCTCAAAAGCTATTTCGATGCTTAACTCCCAAGGAAATCAATGGGAGTTAGGTGCCTAAACACCGTGGAGGGTCTGGGCCTCAATTTCTTCATTACTATTGAAATTTTACTTCAGTGATGATTTTAACTTAGAATTTTGTCCTACTCATCCATAATATGATAGGGGGTATTTTATTAGAAATATAGGGTCCTATTCTCCACTGATGTAGGTGATAGAGAGCCATTGACATCTATTGAGACATTCTAATGGACACTAGCTGAGGACTTGGCTTATCAATTTGAAAAAAAATATTTTTATAACAAATAAGCCCAAACTACTTTTATAGTGAATATCAAATAATCCTGAATTCAGAACCTGTACCTCTTTATGTAAATAAAGGGTGGACATGCTTGACCTTGAGATGTGTATTTTAAAGTGATGCTACTATTCAACATGGGGTATCTACATTGAGTGACATCATAGTGAGATTATCCTCAAGCATCCCTTTGCATGTCTATAGAAATCATGAAGTATTTGTGAAATGTTTTGAAATCCTGTCCCCTGAGGTTTCCTAAAAACATCCCCAATCAGCATTATTGCTCAGGTGGTCTCACAGAAGTGGGTCACATGCTAGGGATAATGAATAGCATTAAGACCACAACTTGCCTAAATAAAATAACCATGAGAATGGAAGTGAATTGTGCTCATTTCCCTGCATAGGCTTCCTAGCAAAGGGTGGGTCTGAGCATGAGCCACTCTGTGTCCTGACTGGCAGATAAAAAGGTCAGAATGGTTCCCTAGCCAGGCCTGGTTATGCGCTTTGTACCATACCACATAGAGGGATAGATTTGAGGTTGTCTCTGACAGTCAGCCTTTAATTCTCAGTTATGCAGCAATCCCATAGTTCTAGGAGAAATATACCCCTTCCTATACAGCATCCAGACCTAAGCTACTGAATAAATATAACCTTTCCCCCACCCTCGCAAACACTATATTAGTTGCAGAATTACACTTAGCAGCCATATGCTAATATTGATATGCTAATAATATGCTAATAATCCTGAGGATAAGAACTGACTGCTTGCCCTAAACCCAGATTCCATGTCCAGGGGTTAGTGGCAGGGAAAACCTTAATGCAGCAGGATCATAGGCTGATAGGACTTTTACTTCTGTCACAGCTCAAATTTGGGTGGGTACGGGGTCTGCAGCTCCCTCATATCTAGCCAAAATGAATGTAGTCTTTGCAGCAAAGGATAGTTGTATCTACACAAATTCAGCACGAGCCTAATTGCTTACACAAAGTTCAAATTGGGGCACAGCAGAAATATACAACTAGAGATGGGTGAGAACTGGAATTTCCAACCCATGATAAATTTCACATATCTTGGGGGGGGAATTATTCCAATTTAGACCAAAAAGTTGGAAATGAAAAATTTCTTTTTCAAAGATTACCACTAATCCTCAAAGGTTATTCAAAGTAAATGAAATATATATTAACTCATTAGTGAAAGATGAGCGTTTCTGAGCTCCAAGTAAATGTTGTTTAGAGCACAGAAATATTTTCATATTGAAAAATAATTTTATTTATTTCATTGCTACTCTTTTTTGTTACCTTTGTAGCAAGCAGATGTAAACAAACCCCTCCAGGAAGTAAGATTGCTATACAATAGGATGAGTTCTGAAATATGTATCTAGGGTGAAAATCTCTTTGCAGAGGGTCAGCAAAATTCTAAAGACCATGTATGGGGCATGGTTAGCCAGTCACTTTAGCTTCGGTAGATGTTAAATAGTTCATAGGCTCAGTATTCACCATCTGTACTGGGGTGAATTTCACCCAGAATGGTTTGTAAATAAGGAAAGGAGGAGAAAGGAAAACCAGAAGACCAATACTATGTGGCAGCATAATTTTTAATGAGAATGACAAAGGGAGTGTATGCTTGCCAAATGAAATCATTCAGTATATAAAGAAAACATTTCCAGGGATTCAAGAAAGGCTACAACTAATCACCCATTCTAAGGTTTAAATTTCACACAAGATGATGTTCTTTCTTTGTTATAACTATAGAGTTTGACAATCAAGTCCCATTTTCAGATATTTCTAGTTATTTGATTTATCCCAGACAGTGTCAAATAGGACAAAGCACATTGCAAGCAGATAACTAAGCTGGAAACCCATTATATTATAGATCAAAAGTAAAGCATAACATGAGAGAAACTTATTTAGGCCTAATTTTAAGAGGTACCAAGTAGAATTTGGTTAAAAAATTTACAATGAAAAGTTTTTACATAGGAAAATGTAAATTTCAGCTAAATTGAAACTTTCCATAGGAGCTTGTTAATTTAAATGAAATTTCATTTGGGAGGTGTGGGGGGCAGTGTTTTGATTGTCGTAATCAGATATCATAGGAATAGAACATTTGATTTTTCATTTAAAACAACTTTTTTGTGTTTTAATTTAATTTTATAGTATAAAATCTGTAAAAAGTCAAGACAAAACATTTTTTGAATTTTTTTTTCAAAAATTCCATTTTAAATTTGAAAATTCTAATTCTAATTTGGAACAAAAACAAGTTTTTTGAAATTGTGACTATTTCACTGCAGTGGAAATTCAGGTTCCCACACAGCTATAGTTCTGAGCAGTTGCAACTTTAATTGACTTGAATTGGAGTTGTGGGTGCTCAGCAGTTCTGAAACTCATTGTGCTGAGCTCGGCCATGAATTTGTATCTTACTTTTCATTTCCAGGTTACTTGTACCCTGGATATTCCTACTGGGTTCAACATGCTCACAGTTTACAGAGCAGAATTTATTGGTCAGCTGGGAAGAATAAAGATTCTAGGATCTGGTGTCAAAGGATGGAAAACTCTAATTATACAAGTTCATGAAACCCTCTGAACCGAGAGATCTTTTGGAGCAGAATGATCTCTCAATGTCAAATAGTGCTGAATGTTCCACTAGAGAGTAATGAGGAAAAGTGGTGAGAATTGGCCCAGGTATTATAGCAATGCCTGGTGGTGAGTCAGTCTCAAATATTGACTCAGGGCACTGAATGACACAAAGCTCATTGTAGGTGACAGCATCTGGCGTTGGGCATGGAACCTCACATAGTATGTTGCGTAGGCCATAGCAAGACATCTTTCTGTGATGGAGATTAAACCTGAAACACACAATCTCAAATTGAATATACAAAATGCACAAAAGTCTTTGGAGTAAGAGATTCAAAGCTCAGATACTATGATTATGGAACCATGTAGATAGGAAGAAAGTGGTGCGCAAAGATGACTTGGTTCCTTAGTTCCTACTGACAAGTGTCTCCCATTTACTCATTCTAGTCCTCTTTTTCATTAACCTGTGCTCTCTCTCATCCTCCCACTCTGTTCCCTGGTCACACCTTACCATTCCTTTTACCGCTTCAGACACTATTAAAAAAAGCTACCGATCACTTACCAGAACAATTTACCTTTCCCCTGCTCTAGGCAAACCTTAATTTTAAAACAACACTTATATGAAATGGTGGGTAGCTATTATCCATGCTTAATAGAAGGAGGAACCCAAACACAGAGGATTGCCCCAGGTCACTTCGTGAGCCCATGGAACAGCCTGGATGGAACCCAAGCACTTCTAGTTGTTGTATTATTATTTCTAATTTGAATTCTAGTAGCTCTTTGAAGATGTAATGGCTGCTCCTGGCCATTTACAAACACAAATTAAGAGTGAGTCTCAGCTCTGCACAGACTAATTAGCTGAGACAGGCAAAGGATGGGGGATGTATTCATTATCTCAGTTTTACAGATGGGATGCTGATGCACAAGGATTAAGAGCTAGCTTTTCAAAGCATTTCGAGTCCTTAGAAATCTGGCCCCAAATAACTTGCCAAAGGTTCCCCAGGAAATCTGTGCAGAGCCAAGACCTAAAGGCAGATTTCCTGAAACACAACAGAGAACTGTAACCACAAAACCCTCATATGCATGTCCAGTAAGGGCACTTTGCTTCAGTGGAACCACACCAAATTATACAAGATGAGGATCAGGATCTGAAATTGTTAGTTCTGCATATGAGAATTAAAGAATTGCTATAGAGAATCAGTGCTATGGTCCATCCTGTCTCAGATAGTGTCTGTCATTTCAGAGCTAACTTGGTTCATTATGGAGTAAAATATCCATAGGGGGATTTTCTTCCTAACACTCCTAAGGTAAAAGTTGCCTTTGACCAGATGAAGGAGGATTTAAATATATTCTGTCCAAACTCTGGGTTCATATCTATCTGCCTAGTAGCTAGCTATGGATAGATCTAGTTTACTCCATTGAAAATAGCAATAAAGTTGCATCTCAACGTTAGAGAATGCCAATCTCTAGTTTTATGGAAATATTTAGGGCAAGTTCCTCAGAAACTGAAAGCCAACATCATACCTTCATTGAAGACATCTGAGGATCTGAATATATATAAGTATTTTTAAAATATAAAATCAGTACTTCCCAGTATTAAAGTACTGAGATTTTACAAAGCTGTTTAAGGGGGTTGGATACCTAATGACCAGTTAAAATGAATGGGATGTTAAAATGAATGTCCCAAATGCTTTGGTAGCTTTGAAAACCCCAGTCTTAATTTTTGAAGCCTGCAGGCACCACTGCCTGAAACTGAATGGCTACAAAAAAGATTCTGTTATGGAAAGAAATCCCATAACATTTTTGAGATTCACATAGTGTTTGTGCAGGATTCAATTGTAAACTGAAAGCCATCACTAAATTAACATTTAAATAGAATTGAACAATTCAACAAAATGGACTTACCAGGTTCACCAAGGAAAATAGACGAGAAGTGGAAAAAAGAGCCCTGGCTGATGAGTGCTTTTATTCTGTTTCCAAGTCAGCCTGGAGGATCTGTGACGCACTTTCCATAAGAGGCCCTAATTAGTTTCAAAACAAATCATGCTCTATGCTTAACCCCAACCACTGATGGAATTGTCTTGCTTACTGTTTGTTGTCTGCTAGTGTATTCTCAGCCTCACACAGTATGGCTTGCGCATTATGCTCTGCAAGTTTCTTTGATCTTAAAATTTTGTGTGTCAAATTAATTCCTGACATCCATTCATCACATTTCAGTTATGCCAGGAATTAAGCAGATTTCATTTATTTTGTTCTTCTTTTATGAGCTTTAAAACATGAATGGTTCAGGGGAACATCAATAGCATAATCTACTGTAATACACAGGATTCTACTTTAGTTTTTTAAATCCTGGTTACAGTCTAGTTGGGGACAAAGTGGAGTTCACCCTTGCAACTCTGAAGATAGAGGCTGACTTTCATCTGTGTTTTATTATCTCTACCCCTAACTATTTATTATTGATCTAGTAGAATACCCATGGAAATGCATGGGCATCTCTCCAGTGAGGTCAATTGTCTTTGAACTCAGCTATACGAGTAGCAATTCATTCCTACACAGAGGGCCAGCACGTGGTCAATGCACTATTTAAGTCCCACTGTAGCCTTGAAAAATAGTGCTTAAGTAGAGTTTAAGTGGTGCATAAATCTGTGTAAACCCTCTGCACAGGGTTAATTTCACCCTATCGGATTAGATACACTGCTCATGAAAGATAGAAATAAGGTGTTTTTGTCAAGGGGAGAAGGCTGTGAACTGAGCTAACAGAAGTCTGGGCACATTCCTTGCACCGTATTATCCTCAACTCTAGTAGAAAGAATTAGAGCCACCACTGGGATAGATTCCGGGTAGTCTCTACCAGTGAGTTTTTTGGTCCTGGATACACATGAATCCCATTATTCTGGGAGAAATATAACCTTCCCTACTCACTATTCTGGTCCAAATAAATATAGTCCCTTGTGAAGACCTTTACGCCTCCATCATCTCAGGCTCTGGGGAGGAAGGTATGCAGCTTCATCAAATTTGGGAGAGGCCTGGAGCATCTGACATCCATCCAAGGAGGCCGTCAGGGCTTGTTGGCCTTTGGCCCCACTTCCATGCACATCTGTATAGAGCACAAGGGAGCTAAGGGGGAAAACAGCTGAGTTTAATGGTATCTATGGGGAGAGGGAAGAGGAGAGAGTTTACTGATTTGACCAAGATCACTCACGAGTTCTATTGCTTAAGCCTAAACCAAGATTTTCAAAAGTGGCCAGAGATTTTGGCTATCAAAGTGGAGACACCCTTAAAGATCCTGTTTTGTTCAGACCCACCCTTTGAAAACCAGGCCTCTATAAGGTGTTTCAAAGAGAGGCCAAAGTCACTAGTCAGTTTTTTAAAACTTTGGCTTTCATTTCTGCAAGTCTCAGGTCTTAACCACCTCTTCCTTCCTTTATGTACCAGATTTAAATCCATAGGCAGTGAAAGTTGGTTGAAGGCAAAGGTAATCTCAAGCAGACGACTGACAGACTGTTCAATAAAAGTGCAGCTATTCTACAAAAGTAAGACACCATCCTTTAATAACATAAAAATACAATAAGTCCCTGATAAAGCTGAAGATATATCAAACATATGGCCAGATCCTAAAATAGCATAAATCAGGATAGGGTCATTGAAGTCAATGGAGTATTGTCACTTGGCACCAGTTGAGGTCTGGGCTATACATTTTTAAAATGAATATTTATTAAAACAAATGCAAAGCTATTTTTTATGGGAAAAAACCAATAATTCTGAGTTCTGAGCTCATGACTGATTAGAGGAATGACACGCGTGACCTTGACACACATTTTAATGGGACGCTATTACTCAGTTGTTCTTGAGCCTCTAACTCCGGTCACCTGCTTTGACTATTTGTGTAATACAAACCTTTGCATGCATCAACCATTAATGAATGTTTCTGATATACTTTGAAATCCTTTGTTCTGGAGAAACCTCAGAATTTCCCAATAAGAGTAATTGTCCAGATGATCCTGACAAAGACATAATAATTTAGGAATAATTTATGGAAAAGTTTGCAACTTTGTCTAATGAGCAGACAACAAGCATGTAAAGAAACAAAGATTTTGCAACAAAGGATAATTTTCGCTCCTCCTCTATGAACCACCTTTTGTCCTAACAGGCAGAGGCCAAGGTCAACATGGTTCCTCAGCCACGGGTACCATTTGGCCCACCCGGGTCTGTTTACCCAAAGTCACATGGCATTCCCCTGTAGTGATGATGAGAGACACCACGGCAGGACAGGCTTCACATGGTCGCTGCTGGTAAGTCCTTTGGTCCCAGGTACACATGAAACAAAAATTCTGGGAGATAGGTCTCTGTCCCTCCTCACTATCCTGCACCAAACTGTAGAATGAATTTACCACTCTCTGAAGATGATGTCCATCCAAAACCTGCAACACAGGTATGGACACAGGTGAAAATCAGCATGCAATTCTAGCATGACACAAACAGCAAAGAAAAAGCAATGGCTAGTCAACATCACAGCTACAGTATACATTCAGCAGGGTGTGCCAATACATGCTCCCAAATAAAATAATAAAAATGTATACATTTATTATTAATATTTTTACCATAGCACATAGGGTCCTTAATTATGGAGCAGGACACTTGGTGCTAGGAGCTGTACAAACACAGAACTACAAGATAGTCGCTGTCCCAAAGAGTTTATAATCTATAAGACAAAAGAGGGATACAAATGTATGGGGAAGTTCAAGGAAACAATGAGACATTAGTCAGCATGGTAGACAATGGTCTCGGCACACCTGTGGCCTAACTGGCCTTGGAAGTGTACCAGAGTACAAACCCAATATTTAAGAAACTAATGAATGAGAAGACAGTTAGTACCCCCTGCTTACAGACAACTCACATTTTAAAAAACCAGGATCATCTTTTGCAAGTGGTTTGTTAAAGAGGAGTTGACCTTTAACCTGTGGTGTTGGACTCCTCTTTGGGAAATTTCAGAGTAGCAGCCGTGTTAGTCTGTATTCGCAAAAAGAAAAGGAGTACTTGTGGCACCTTAGAGACTAACAAATTTATTTGAGCATAAGCTTTCGTGAGCTACAGCTCACTTCATCGGATGCATCCGATGCGGTCACTAAATGGAGTAATGTACTCTTGTGCGGCGAGTGCAGGGGTGGCAGGGGAGTGGCTGAGCTGAATGTCACATCTGGGGAGATGGAAGAGTAAAGAGGTTATTGATTTGCCCAAGATTGCTCTGGGAATCTATGGATAAATGCAGAAGCCAGACATTAAAAACCAGCAAGAAAATTGAGTTGCCAAGCTAGGGACACTTTAATGAGCCTGGTTTTTCAGACATTGCTAAGCACCCACACTGTGAAAACCAGGCCCCTTTAAGGTGGTTCCAGTCCAAAGCTCAAACTAACTAGCCACTTTGGAAAAATCTATCTTAATATTTCTGGCCCAGATCTTCAAAGAAGCCTCAAGTCTTAAGCAACAGACCATCCGTCCTCTCCCATCCTTATAGTACCAGAGCTAATCCATAGGAGATGGGAGAGGACTGATGGTCAAAGGAATCTTAGGGAGACACCAGGCAGCCAGATGAATAAATGAATAGACACTCTACAAAACAGAGAGACCATCCTTACAGACAATAGAAGAAGGGAAAATGAGTCACTTAGAGAGCTGGAGTATCTTAGGAAAAATTATTTGAAATATAATGCTAGAGCCTCAGCTAGTTAAAAATCAATCATTGAAGTTGATGGAGACATGCTGATTTGCACCAGCTAAGGATCTGACTTTTAAGCTTTAAAAAGGAATGTTTATGGAAAACAAAAAGCAAAGCAAAATTTAAATGAAAAATTAAAGAATCCTGAATTCGAAGGCTATAAAACATGACCTCATTAGGGGAATGACATAAATTACCTTGACCCACATATTTAAAGTGATGCTATTACTCAGGACTCGCGAGACTAAATTCAATAATGTATTTTCAATATTATAATAATAGAACACTTTGCGTGTGTAAGGCATTAATGAATGTTTGTGAAGCGCTTTGAAATTTTGTTCTTAGGAAACTGGAGAACATCCCCATCTAAGTGTCATTGCCCAGGGGATCCCCAGAAACACACCTCATAATTTAAGGATAATTTATGTGAAAATGGTTGCAGTTTTATTAAATGAGCAAGCAATATGAGTGTAATCATATTGAGAAGAAAAGCCAAGTAGACTTTGTAGGAAAGGGTGACTTTAGCGCCTCAGAGAGAACATGAATCACCTTTTGAGTGTCATTCCCTCAGGCCACCTCACATGCTAGTGATAATTTATAGCAAAAAAGCCAAAGCTATTATTAAATAAATAATAAGAAAGTTACCAAATTATGCTGGGAAATGAATACGTTTGTAGTCAAGGGTGGCTGTAGCTGCTAAATCCAAGCAAGAGAAAGCCATTGTCCTGACCAGCAGAAACTAAGGTAAAAAATGTTACCCCTCCCAGAAAGAGCATCTGGCCCACCCAAGGCTGGGCACCAGGCTTACCCAAATCACTCTCCACTCCTGTAGAGATGGCTAGAGTTGCCACCATGGCAGTCTTTGCTGATGAGTCTTTTGGTCCTAGACACACACGAATCACACAATTCTGGGAGATGTATTTCATCCCGAATCACAGTCCCTGCCCTCACAGCCGAGTGAATTTAATTTTGTGCTAAGACTATGTCAGCTGCAAAATTGCAATAGAATTTATGGGAACACATGGAAATATGCATGCAATTCTGGCTTGACCTGAACAGAAAAAAAAAGCCAATGGATAGCCAACATCACGACACCAACATACATTCTGCAGGTAAATGTCTGTATAACCTCCCAAGGATATGAACTGACCATAGGACTGAACCCACATTTCCGAGAGCAGGGGTTATGTTTCTTGGCATGTAATTGGTATATATGTGTGGAGAACAGACTCATTCAAGAAAGTTTGTGACTAGAGTTGGTTGGGAATTGTTCAACAAATATTTTTTTTGTAGGAAAAAAACCTATTCATTAAAAACAAAATTTGTTTGGAAGAAATGTACCAGTTGCAAAAGGTTTTTCAGGCGCAAGAGATAACTTTTGGTCAAAACTAGAGAGCCAGACGAAGACTGGAAAGTGTGATCATGTTAGATCAGGGACTTGAACTTGGGGGAGGGACTCTCTCTAACAACTCTCTATTCTTGCAGGTGCGTTTTCTCTCTCTCTCTCTCTCTTTCTATCTCTCTCTCTCCTTTCACAAAAAACTTTGGAAGATTTCAGTTTTGTCCCAATAGAAAATAAAAATAGAAAAGTGAGGCTAGATCAAAAATCTCCCCACTGTATTTTCCACTGCATGCATCCAATGAAGTGAGCTGTAGCTTACGAAAACTTATGCTCAAATAAATTTGTTAATTTCCAAGGTGCCAAAAGTACTCCTTTTCTTTTTGCGGATACAGACTAACACGGCTGCTACTCTGTTCCCTTACCAGAAAAATTGAGGCAGAGCAGAGCACTGCTGTGCCTGGAGCTCATCTAGGTGTGGCTACAGATAAAACCTGAGCTGAAAATGAGGAAACTGAGGCACAGCTGAATGCTGATGGGAATCAAATCCCCATGGAGTGTGGGGAAAATGAGGGAGTAAAAGAGTACTAACAACCTTTGATATGTGCCAGAAGTTGGGGAAAAACAAAGATAAATGTTCAGCAGCTGCTTGGGAGAATGCAGAAGTAGAAGCCACGATGAAGGAGGTAGGTGGTAGGTGTCTGATGGTCTTTGAAAACGTAAATGTCTCCGAGAGGTGAGGGGCAAAACCTACTGCTCAGCTCCCATCAGGATGTGTGGGGAGAACGGTGCGCCAGCATAATCACTCTGAGTGGCGAACTACTGGGAAGAGAATCCCTCTACTGATTCCTTTTACCAGGAAGTATTGGCACAGAGTTCTCAATTCTTGATCTTGTGGAGAGAGGTAGTCGGCTCTGAGGAATGTTAGGGGTTTCACTGCTAAGAGAGGAAATGTTCTCCCTGTCTATGCATGTCTTTGAGGTCTGGGGAAACACCCTGGGAAAACATGCCAGAGCTGGGGGCAGGGGGAAGGCCAAAAAGGGGAATCAGTTCCTCACCTGTCACTGGGTAACTGGAGCCAATGGTTAAGAGCAGCTTTGCATGGGGCCACGCCTGTCCTGATCAAAGGGTAGGAATAAATGGTCAGGTTTCACAATGGAGAGAGGTAAATAATGGGGTCCCCCAATGATCTGTTGTGGGACCAGTGCTGTTCTGCATGTTCATTAATGATCTGGAAAGGGGAGTGAACAATTGAGGTGGTTTGTAGGTGATATAAAATGATTCAAGATAGATAATTCCAAAGAGATACTGTGAGGAATTACAGGGTAATCTCACAAAACTAGTTGACTGGGCAACACAATGGCAGAATAATTTCAGAATTGATAAATGCAAAGTAATGCACATTGGAAAACATAATCCCAACTACACATATACAACAATAGGTTCTATGTTAGCTGTTACCACCCAAGAAAGAGATCTTGTAGTTACTGTGGATAGTTCTCTGATAACTTCCACTCAATGCACAACAACCACCAAAAAAACTGGCAGTATGTTAGGAACTATTAGGAAAGGTATAGAAAATAAGACAGAATATCTCATATGTCACTATATAAATCTATGGTTTACCCACACCTTAAATACTGTGTCCAGGTTTTGGCATTCCATCTCAAAAAGGATATAGAGGAACCGGAAAAGGTTCAGAGAAGGGGAACAAAGATGATCAAGGGTATGGAACAGCTTCCATCCGAGAAGAGACTAAAAAGATTAGAGACACAAGGTGGGTGAGGTAATATCTTTTATTGGACCAACTTCTGTTGGTGAAAGAGACAAGCTTTTGAGCTACACAGAGCTCTTCTGAAACTTGTCTCTTTCACCAACAGAAGTTGGTCCAATAAAAGATATTACCTCACCCACCTTGTGTCTCTAATCTTTTTAGAAGTTGGCCTGGTAAAAGATATTATCTAACCTACCTTGTGTCTCTAATATCTTGGGACCAACACTAAAAAGTTAGAACTGTTCAGCTTAGAAAAGAAACAACTAAGAGGTGATATGACAGAGATCTATAAAATCATGACTGTTGTGAAAAATGAAATAGGGAAGTGTTATTTACCTTTTTACACAATACAAAAATCAGAGATCATCCAATGAAATTAATTGGCAGAAGATTCAATACAAACAAGAGGAAGTACTTTTTCACACATTTCACAGTCAACCTGTGGAACTCATTGCCGTGGGATATTATGTTGGCCAAAAGTATAACTAGGTTCAAATTGGGTAAGTTCATGGAGGATGGATCCATCAATGGTGATTAGCTAAGGTGGTTAGGGATGCAACCCCATGCTCGGGGCAATCCTATATCTCTGACTGCCAGAAGCTGAAGTGGAAGACTGGGTGGATCAATCCATAATTGCCCTTTTCTGTATATTCCCCTTGGTATGGGCCACTCTTGGGGACAGGATAGTGGGCTAGATGGACCATGGTCTGATCCTGTATGGCAGATCCAAACTGATCATGTGGGTGGTTTTTACACCACCTAAAGTGGGTCATGGAAAGCTTGGGGCTCTGCCATGATATAGTCCCAGAAGGAGGGCTGTGGAAAACTTTGAACTAAAGAAGAGAGTTTGCAGACTGAGAAGCCAGGGCTTGACCCACACAGCCCCAGGAAGAAGGCCTGGGGGGCCCAGGACCCAAGGGGTGAGTGAAGAGCTGACTCTTTCTGGGGAGCTGAGCAATGTTTAACAAATTAGACCCCAAGAGAGGGGGAATATTGTTTTCAAAGACTTCTGGATATGAGTGGAATATTTCCAGGAATTCTGGAGTGCCACAAGTGACGCTGTGTTTCAGAGCCTGGTTTCAGTGTTCATTGAAGGTGGCCACCCTCTGGTCTCTACACTTTCCAAATTGCTCTCTTGTTTCAGCCCTTAGTTTCTCTGATGTCCAGCAGATGGCGATGGTGTATGGCGACAAATTTCTGTGAACCTTTTCTTCTAGCAGGTTTTTTATGGTTATTCATTGTAATGACTGTATTTCTCATCATTGACTCCGACTACCCATTGGTATTCCTGCTTTTAAGCAATTGCCTTGAATATTTCAAAGTTATACCTTGGGTAGGTGCTTATAACCTTTGTTATGCCTTTCTCCTTCTTGAGCTATATCATTCATATCTCCTTTGCAGTGCAACAATCATTTACAACAAGAACAAACCAAATCTCTTTGTCTTCTAATTCAAGTGGACCTAGTCTATGCATTCTCAGATTGCATATAAGCGTTCCCATCTTCCAGGGCTAACACTAGAACAAGTCACATGATCCACTTTATATAAGAAAGTAGGATGTTCCTCTTTTTGGTTACTTTATAAGCCAGGAGAGAGAGAGAGAGAGACATTTTATCCATATGCAAATTGAGAGATTCTTGCCTAGGTAATTAAGAATACTGATATTTAAACATACTTAGTTTCTGTTCTTCAGAGCGTGGGATCTCCTAACCTTAGCTCATCTGTGGTTCCTTAGACAAAGTGTCTTACATGATGTGACTCACTGTTTTCTTCTTTTCTTTTCTTTTTAGGTGGAGTTGAGTACTGGGTGGGACCCTATGTTGGATTAAACAGAGGTGTATAGTTTTTTCTGTTGTTTGAGGAGCAGGAAGAATAATTATTAATCATTCTAGGAATATTTGTTACCTGTACCTCTCCCACATTGTAGCCAGAAGAGGGTGTAACCAAAGCTCTCCAGATAGGAGAATTGCTGCACAATAACATGAGTTCTGAAATGTGTAATTAAGGTGAAATTCACCCCAGTCAGGGGGCCTACATTATACTATTGACCATTTAAGGGACCTGATTAGCATCTGACTTCAGAGTTTGAGTAGCACTCTGCACAAAGCTAAATTCATAAATAATGAATGGAAGTTCATAAATAAGGAATGGAAGTTAAAGAAAAACCAGAAGGCCAACAGTATGATGCCGGATGATTTTAATGCGAAGGAGAAGTGCCGTGTATACTTGCAGAATGACATACAGGAGAGTATGAAGGATTTCAGTAAGGGCTACATTCCCTTCCCTCATTGGACAGTTCGGTCTCCAACCCTCAGCCACGGGGAAGTCAGGAAATGTGCATGGGGGGGAGAAGAAAGGAATCTCCTCCAAGGAAATAAATCCCTCGTGGGATAGGAGGCTTCTGGATTTGGTGCCAAAAGTCCCTTCACCTCAGAGGTTGCCATCTTGTGAGCCCCAGCCAGCAGTTGCAGTGTCCCTTTACAGGCCTTGTAGCCTTGCTCAAAAGGGCAAAGAAAAAGAGACGCCTGTTAGCAGAAGCAGTTCATATGTCTCCTCATCCAACTCAGGTTCACAATCCCCACCTCCCCAAAGGAGTAAATTGAGAACAGACATTCAAGAAGTTGCCCGAGAAAATTAGGAGAAAACTGGTCTCTTCTTGAGGTGACAGCTGTTTCTCTGACTTGTCCCCAGAGGGTGCTAGAGTTACAGGCCCTGCTCACAAGGTTTTCATGCATAGAAAGAAAAAGCATAATAAAAGGGCAGTTTCCAGCGTAGTGTGTGGGTGCAGGCTTCTCGGGCAGAACACTGCACGGGCAATCAGAAGAAGAGAGAAGTTATGCTGCAAATCAGCCATGTGACAACTGCCAGACTGAGCTTATGCTGCATGTCGACACCTGCCGGGTTAATGGGATCTTGCTCTTTGCAGGTTGACTATGCCCCGTGTGGTGGTGGGCTTAACTCACCTGAAAAAGTTTATCAGGATAACCACTTTCAAGATGGAGTCCTTGAAGTTGATAGTGGTGGCAGTCTGCCCCAGGGTTTACCTTATATCAATCGGCTTGAGGAATACTGACTTTCGTGTGTCAATTCACCAGACTCGCATGGGATTTCTGTGGTTAACAATGGGGACAATCATTTCCAATACAAAATGCTGCCTTTTGGACTCTCATCCGCACCTTGGGCATTCACGGAAGTCCTTGTCATTTTGGTGGCTCTTCTCAGGCAGAAGGGGGTACTGGTGTTACTTTTCCAGGATGATGTTCAAGGCATAGTATCGTCCAAGGAAAGGTCCTCTTGAGTGACTCAGACCATGGCAACAGCAGGATTTTACAGCAAATTTCTAAAAGTCATCTTCAACCATCTCAGTGCCTAGTTCATCTAGTGCACATAGTTGCAGAAGCCCACAACATTTTTCTGTTAGCTGCAAGGACAAAATCAGATCGGCAATTACCCTCATGAGGAGGAGCCCACTGCAGCTTCCCTACAGGTCTGGGAAAGGAGGATGCAGGATGTGGTAAGGAGCAGAGGGGGAGTAGAGGGCTGAACTGATGGGGAGGCTGAACACATGCGGTCGTTACTGCTGCGGGACAGGCTGGGTGGGGGCTGAATGGCTGGGGTGCAGGAGGATGGTCTGAATTGGTGGTGCACCAACTGATGCAGGGATCGGGGGAACAGGATTGATTTGGAGGTTGGGGGCAGAATTAATAGCTAATCAAGGGATGGACAGATGTGGAGGTGAACTCCTGCCAGGGTGTCCAAAATACATGTTTTAAAAAATCCTGGTCAATGTCAAATACAACAATACACAACATAAGAGGAAAAGTAAGGTGGGAAGCCACTAGAACAGAAATCGAAGATAAAGTATAATGAGAGAAAGAAACACATGTGCCTGAATAAGGTATGCAGAGCAATCCGTATCTTGTTTTTCATTTCCTGATTAATCCTTCTTCCACTGTAATTCCTGCTGAGCTTCACATGACCCACAGCTTCCATAGTGATATCTATTGTACTGCTGGAAAGAATAAGGGCTACAGTATCCAGTACCCAAGGATGACCTCTGGTAATTTTGGAAACTCCTGGAACTGTATAAGCCTCCAAGAAAGAGAGAGTCCTTGGAACTGTATAAGACTCCTGATTCCAGCTGGTCCAGAGGATCCCACTTCACTATCCTGCAGGCAAGAGCTTGGGCCTCGCAGTGTCAATTCTAGAGCCAGGACATATGGCTCTTTGCAGCTCTCAGCACAGGATGCTGGGCATGGCCCGCACAGGGTGTGTAGCACCTGTCATAGCAAGACATCTTCCTGCGATAGAGAAAAACCTGAAACACACTGAGGAGTCATAGGTAAACATAAGCCCCACTGCCTGTGAAATAAGAGTTTCAAAGCTTGAATATTGCTGCCATGGGTCTCGTGGAGCTGGGACCACAACCCAGGCACACCTACCCATTGTTAATCTTATTATTTATAATTGGAATTCAATTTGCTCTGAGAAGTGACATCTGAGGACTTGCATTACTCTGTACAATACCCAGCACAATGGGAGCTTGATCTCAGGGCTTCTCTACATGGCTCTGCAGTCCAGACTTCAGGGTGTGAATTGCAAATACCTCTAATACGTTGCTCTCTAAATGCCCCATGTAGACTCTGTCTATGAACTAAAAGGTATCTAGCTTAAGTCAATGTACTATGTTAATATGCACTAGGTATCTTTTAGTTCATGCCAGCAGGGTCTACCCAGGGCAGTTAGAGTGCAACTGACTGCTCTACAATTCACATCCCCATAGTCTGGACTGCGGTGCTGTATAGACAAGCTCTGAGATCAAGGCCACGTTGTGCTGGCTATTGTAGAAAGACAGAATAGTAGACTCTTAGAGTATTAAAAGGTTAATACTCTTCAGTATCAAAGTACTTTCAGGCTGATATTTTGAAAGTCACTCAATGTATTTGCATTTCCAAATTAAAATTAATAAGATTTGGATGCTTCAAAAACCAATGTGTTTTTGAAAACCCCAGCCTTAACTTCTCAAGTTTGCCCACACCTAAGTGTGTAACTGAATTTAAAAACAAAACCAAGTGTGTGGGGCACTTCCCCTGCCCTCCCCCCGACTCCCCCAGAACACTTAAAATTACTAAAATCACAGTATTTTTGGAGTATTCAGTTCAATGTGAAAATTTCAGTTTTGACAGTTAGAAAGAGAAGAGTTGACTCATGTATATGACTTACGCAGTTCACCGAGGAGAATAATGCAAGCGAAGTGGTTAGAACAACCCTGAGAGGCAAACACTTTTATACAATTTCTCAGACAGCCTGAAGGAGCTGAAAGGTCCTAATTAGTTGCATGAGGTCCTAATTAGTTATAAAGCAAATTTTATTGCAGATATAATGCCTCTTAATTACTGAGCTGCTCACTGCTTGTGGTTATTAAGTCGATTATCAGTCCTGCACAGTATGACATGCGCATTCCCCGCTACATATTTCTTCCATTTTAAAACTTGGTTTAACTGATTAATATTTGGTATCATTCTATTGACTTTGTTTGAGTTACAGAAGGAATAAACAGGCTCCATTTATTTAGCTTCCTGCCCCCAACTTTACAGTAGCTCAGAGATGTTTCAGCTGCACAGTTTGCTGTTATGCACAGGATTTTATTTCAGTCCTTTAACTCCTGGGTAGTGATTTGATGGAGGAAACGTGCAGTCTCTCCTTGCAGCTCCTAAGAAGAAGGGAGTTATTCAGGCTTAGCAACACTACCTCCTAACAATTCACCATGGGTCTGATACCGTAAGCTTTAAAAAGATTTTTTATGAAAACAAATGCAAAATTCCAAATAAATAACTAGCTATAAATCACAACCTCCTTAGGGGAATGACATGAGGTTCACTATTACTCTGAAATAGGTCACATACATTTAATATACAAATAATACAAAACTTTGCATTTATAAAGTTTTTGGTATGGTCTCCCACAGTATTCTTGCCAGCAAGTTAAAGAAGTATGGGCTGGATGAATGGACTATAAGGTGGATAGAAAGCTGGCTAGATCATCAGGCTCAACAGGTAGTGATCAATGGCTCCATGTCTAATTGGCAGCCAGTATCAAGCAGAGTGCCCCAAGGGTTGGTCCTGGGCCGGTTTTGTTCAATATCTTCATTAATGATCTGGAGGATGGCGTGGATTGCATCCTCAGCAAGTTTGCAGACGACACTAAACTGGGAGGAGTGGTAGATATGCTGGAGGGTAGGGATAGGATACAGAGGGACTTAGATTGGGCCAAATGAAATCTGATGAGGTTCAACAAGGACAAGTGCAGAGTGCTGCACTTAGGACAGAAGAATCCCATGCAGCGCTACAGACTAGGGACCGAGTGGCTAGGCAGCAGTTCTGCAGAAAAGGACCTAGGGGTTATAGTGGACGAGAAGCTGGATATGAGTCAACAGTGAGCCCTTGTTGCCAAGAAGGCTAACAGCATTTTGGGCTGTATAAGTAGGAGCACTGCCAGCAGATTGAGGGACATGATAATTCCCCTCTATTCGACATTGGTGAGGCCTCATCTAGAGTACTGTGTCCAGTTTTGGGCCCCACACTAAAAGAAGGATGTGGAAAAATTGGAAAGAGTCCAGTGGAGGGCAATAAAAATGATTAGGGGGCTGGAGCACATGACTTATGAGGAGAAGCTGAGGGAACTGGGATTATTATGGGGGGGATGGATAGCTCAGTGGTTTGAGCATTGGCTTGCTAAACCCAGTTCAATCCCTGAGGGGGCCATTTGGAGATCTGGGGCAAAAATTGGGGATTGGTCCTGCTTTGAGCAGGGGGTTGGACTAGGTGACCTCCTGAGGTCCCTTCTAACCCTGATAGTCTGATTCTATTTAGTCTGCAGAAGAGAAGAATGAGGGGGATTTGATAGCTGCTTTCAACTACCTGAAAGGGGGTTCCAAAGAAGATGGATCTAGACTGTTCTCAATGGTAGCAGATGACAGAACGAAGAGTAATGGTCTCAAGTTGCAGTGGGGGAGGTTTAGGTTGGATATTAGGAAAAACTTTTTCAGTAGGAGGGTGGTAACGCACTGGAATGGGTTACCTAGGGAGGTGGTGGAATCTCTTTCCTTAGAGGTTTTTAAGGTCAGGCTTGACAAAGCCTTGGCTGGAATGATGTAGTTGGGGATTGGTCCTGCTTTGAGCAGGGGGTTGGACTAGATAACCTCCTGAGGTCCCTTCCAACCCTGATATTCTATGATTCTATATACCATGAACAAGTTGTGAAATGCTTTGAAAGCCCTTCTTTCGAGCCTCAGAATATCCCTGTTGAGTGTTATTGGCCAGGTGATCTCCCAAACCACACCTTGACATTTAGGGATAATTTATGGCATGCAGGCTGCGACCTTGTTTAAAAAAAGAGAGAGAATATAAATATCATAAGGAGGAAATAATGATACATTTTCCGGTAAAGGTCTGGTGCAGATAAGTCACCCTTTGCTCTGAGTGGCAGAGCCCAAAAGTCAAACTGTCTTTCACTCCAGATATTCCATCAGGCCTACCAAGGCTACCTAAGTGACAGAATCCCATGCTGTGGGTGTCCCTAAACCTCCAACTCCAACAAGCTGGGATTGAACAATATGGGATGGATAACACAAAACTGCCCTGTTCTGTTCATTCCCTCGAAAGCATCTGGCATCAGCCACTGTTGGAAGAGTGGATGCTGGGCTATTTGGGCCATTGGTTTGACCTAATATGGTGGTTGTTATATGAATCAATGTTTTCTTATTTTGTTGACTTTCCAGGCAGAGTTGACTATGTGGAGGTACCCATTTTGGAGTCATCAGAGATGTATAGTTTCTCTGATTTTTGAGGGGCAGGATGAATTAATAATGGTTAACCTTTGCAGGCATATTTGTTACCTATACTTCTCCAACTATGTAGCTAGAAGAAGGTATAACCAAGCCTCTCCAAGGAAGGAAAATTGTTACACAATAAAGTGAGTTCTGAAACACGTGTAAAGAGGGTAAAATTCTCCACATGACAGGAGACCTGCATATTTCTATTGACCTCTTAAGGCAGTGGTTCACAACCATGGGTACACATACCCCTGGGGATACACAGAGGTCTTCCAGGGAGTACACAAACTTCATATTTGCCTAGTTTTACAACAGGCTACATAAAAAGACCTAGCGAGGTTAGTACAAACTAAAATTTCATACAGAGAATGATTAATGTATACTGCTTTATATACTATACACTGAAATGTAAGTACAATATTTATATTCCAATTGCTTTATTTTATAATTATATGGTAAAAATGAGAAAGTAAGCAATTTTTCAGTAAAAGTGTGCTGTGACACTTTTGTATTTTGATGTCTGATTGTGTAGGCAAGTAGTTTTTAAACGAGGTGATACTTGGTGGTACACAAGAGGTATCAGACTCCAGAAAGGGGGACAGTAGTCTGGGAAGGTTGAGAGCCACTGTTTTAAGGTACTTGATTAGCATCTAACTTCAGAATCTGAGTAGGGCAGAGACCTGGCATTTGTCCTCTCCACAAACTTGACTTTCACACAGAGAGGTATGTAAACAAAGAATGGAAGTGAAAGAAAAAACAGAAGCCCAATAATATGATGCAAGATAATTTTAACGAGAGCGAGAAGTACAGTAAACACTTGCAGAATGCAAATAAAGTAGCCTGTTTAGAATTTCAATAAGGCCTACAACCAATCACTTTCTCCAAGGTGATGCATTTTACACAAGATGTTCTTCTTTCTTTGTTGCAGCTGTACAGTTTGGCAATATGCTCTTTTATACATTTTTTATGTTACTTGCTTTATCCCTACCAGCATCTAATAGCACAAAGGACAATATATGAAGAGGAAAAAAAAAGATGGGAAGCCACTGGGTCAGAAATCTAAGATAAAGCATAACATGAGAAAGACACACGTATGCTTGATTTTTAGGAGGTGCTGAGCTCTCATAGCTCTGACTGAATTCAGTAGGAGTTGTGGATGGCCATCACTTCTAAATCCCATAAGCTCAGCCATGAATCTGTATCCTGTTTGTCATTTCCTTGTTGCTCTTTCTTCCATGGTTATTCCTGCTGGGTTTAACATGGCCCACATCTTCCAGAGTGGCATGGGTACCAGCCCCCGGAACCGAAGGATGAGCCCCCGGAACTGAAGGATGAGCCTCCGGAACCAAAGAAGCCCCCAGAACCATATGGGCCTAAAATTCCATCTGGTAGTGAGGATCCCACTACGCTATACTGAGGGCAAGAGGCAAGAGTTGGGCCTGGGAATCTCACGACAACCGGTGGTGCATAGACTACTGCAGTCGAGTCACCGCATCCTGTGACACACAGCTCGTTGCAGACCCCAATACATGGTTGTGGGCATATTGGTGGACACCTTGGTGGGCATGGCCGTGGACACGGAGGGCATGGCCGTGGACACGGAAGGCATGGCTTCGGACACGGAGGACGCTTTTCTGGACATGGTTTTTGGACTTTCTGCGGCGGACATGGTTCTGGGCATTTCTGTGGTGGATGTTGCTGCTGACCTTTGGAATAGAACTCCTCATAGGAATACATCTTTCTGCAATGGAGTTGAGCCTGAAATATAAAGTAGGGAGTAAACAAAAGGCAAACTGCCAGTGGAATAAGAGGTCCAATGCTCAGCTATTGTGGTAAGGGGTGTCATGTAGGAACCGGGATAGATTGATATATAATGAAGAAAATGATGACTTAATCCCTTGGGGCGTAAAGCCTTCATTGATGATCTTTCTAGAGCTCACAACCGCTTCATCCTTGCACCATCTGCATCCATTCATTTTAATTCTCTCCCTGTTTCTTGAGCCCTGTCTCCCGCAAGTGCTAAATCGTCTTTATTTCAAACACAGATAATCATTATAATCCTACTTAGCATGTACATAGTAAATCTTCACAGCTCTAAGCACCCATTTGCTGTCATACAATCCATGTGAATTAGGTAGTTATTACCCCTGTTTCACTAGAGGGAAAGTTGCAACAGAGAGGCCAAATGACTTGCCTAAGGTCACATGTTGAATGAAGGGAAGAGCTAGGACTAGAATTCAGGCACACCGACCTGTTAATCTTCTTGTTAATATTTGAATTCCAGTCGCTTTTAGAAGCAGCTTCTGAGTTCTCATCGATACTGTGATGCAATGCAGACTATGGGGGTCTCAACTGTAGAGTGTGTCAGCATGTCACACTCTAATTCCCCCGTGTACAACTTGCTGGCACAAACTAAAAGGTACCTAATTTGCATCAGTGTAGTCCTGTTTCAAAAAGGACTACGTTCACATGCACTAGGTCCATTTCAGTTTGTGCCAGTGGGGTCCGCACAGGGCAGAACACCTTCAAGCGGTCTATAATTCACACCACCATTGTCTCGACTGTTGTACCGTGTAGAAAAGCTCTCCGATCCATGCCCCATTGTACTGGACATTGTAGAGAGACAGAGTAACAGACATTCTCTGCCCTGCAGTGCATAAAAACAAACTAAACAAGAGAGACAAAGGGAGAGAGGAAAGGTTGGCTATCCCTGTTTTATGTATGAAGAGCTGATTCACAGAGACAATGAGGGCTAGGAAAATCTGTACAGTCCCTTTATAATTCATCCTGTTTACAATTTATCTGCATTTAAAAACACCCAGTTCAACATATAACTTAGTCATCGCCATAGTAGGTAGCACCAGCTGTCCTAGCCCTGTCCCATACTTTCTTTGTGAAAGCTTTCAGTAACAGATATTTCATAGGAAAGCAGTAACCCCTCAGATAGTCTACTAGGGAATAAACTACACATACAGAACATTTTTTTTCTGACATCCCTAAGGTAGAGCCTGGTTTTTGCTCTGAAGAAGGAGAATTTATTTCTATTACTCCTAAACTATTGATTTGGAGTCTGTTGAGGAACCTTTAGGAAAGGGATAGATCATGAAACAGAAAATATGAAAATGCCACTAAGGGGCGATGTGACAGAGGTCTATAAATTCATGAATGGTGTGGAGAAAGCGAAGAGGGAAGTGTTATTTACCCATTCACATAACACATGTGAGTACATAAAAGGTTGTTACAAGGAGGAGGGAGAAGAATTGTTCTTCTTAACCTCTGAGGATAGGACAAGAAGCAATGGGCTTAAATTGCAGCAAGGGAGGTTTAGGTTGGACATTAGAAAAAACTTCCTAACTGTTAGGGTGGTGAAGCGCTGGAATAAATTGCCTAGGAAGGTTGTGACATCTCCATCATTGGGGATTTTTAAAAGCAGGTTGGACAAACACCTGTCAGGGATGGTCTAGATAATACTTAGTCCTGTCATGAATGCAGGCGACTGGACTAGATGAACTCTCGAGATCCCTTCCAGTCCTCTGATTCTATGAACCAAGGATCACTCAATGAAATTAATAGGCAGCAGGTTTAAAACAAACAAAAGGAAGTATTTCTTCATACAACTCACACTCAGCCTGTGGAACTCATTGCCAAGGAATGTTGTGAAGGCCAAAATATGACTGGGTTCAAAAAAAGAATTAGATAAGCTCATGTGGGATTGGTCCATGAATGGCTGTTAGCCAAGATGGTCAGTGATGCAACCCCATGCTCTGGGTTTCCTGAAGCCTTTCACTGCCAGAAGCTGGGACTGGACAACAGGGCGGTGGATCACTTAATAATTGCCCAGTTCTGTTCATTCCCTCTGAAACATCTGTCACTGGCCAGTATCTGAAGACAGGATACTAGGCTAGGTGGACCATTAGTCTTGACCCAGTCTGTTTGTTTTTGTCTAATTTATCAATGAAAACTAAATTGAAGGGAACAATACATTTACACTTCAAAAGTTATATATGAAATCAAATATCATTGTTTTATTTAAAAAAAATAGGGCTAGATCCTCATTTTCAAAGACGGGTTTAGCTCCTTTGAAGAGCGTGGAGGATGTGGCCATATACACACATACAAACACACACATAATATATACGTATATGTTATTTTTTCTTTAAATGATTAATACTCTGCAGTATTAAAATACTTTGAGGATGAGGTTTGCAAAGTCGCTTAATGGATTTGCATTCCCAAATTAAAGTTAATAAGAATCAGGTGTCCCAAACACCTATGTCTTTTTGAAATCCACAGACTTAACTTCTAAAATCTCCAAAACCAACCCCTACAGTTAAATAATGAAAACATAAATATATCAATAAAAATAGGGGGAACCCCACACCCAAAATAAACCCTGTTGATTGCCAAAATCACAAGGTATTTTTGCAGGATTGAATTCCAAGTAAGTAAGTATCAGACTTACCTGTTCACCAAGGAGATTAAGTCAAGAGAAGTGGCTGGAACAGCCTTGAGTGGCGAACACTTTTATACTATTCCTCAGACATCCTGGAGGAAGTGAGACATTCTTTGTGCCCTCTATTTACAAAATTTGTTGCGCATGTACTTCCTCTAACTTATTGCTCTGTTCTCTGCTTGTGATTACCAGGACATGATCATTCCTACTTCGGATGGCATGCCTGTTACACCCTTCATTACACCCTACATGTTTTTTTCATCTTAAAAACTGTATGTACCAAATTAATTTCTGGTATCATTCCGTTGACCTCATTTGAGATAAAACAGGAATTAAGCTGGCTCCATTGATGTAGAGTTGGTTAGTTGGTGGGTTTTGGGTTTTTTTGGCCATCTTTACTACATGAAGAGAGCTCAGAGATGGTTCAGTAGCACAATTTGCCATTATGTCCAGGATTCTATTTTAGTCTTTTAAATCCAGGCTACTAGCTAGTTGGGGAGAAAGTGGGGATTTCCCAAGAGGACGGGGATTCTGCATACTTAGCATCTGCACACCCTATCTATTCACTATGTGTTCAATACAATATCCATAACAATATACAGACATCTGTCCTGTAACTTCAGTGAATCTTTGAATCAGGTCCTAGGGGTTGTAATCCACTCCTGGAAAGAAAGCCACTGCAAGACTTTCATGGGCCATTTAACTGCTACATTAGCCTTCAAAATATGGATTATGTGGAACTTCCTCCGTAGGCCCTTTCCATATGGTGTATTTCACTCAGTGATGAGAATGAATTACGCTCTGAAGTGACCTTAGTTATATTGAAATGTTTTTGGGATCATCATACAACAAAAGAGGGCTGCCTGTTGTAGATTTCAGACTGACTTGACATGAAAGTCCACAGTGGGTGAAAGAAAATTGTCGTGTTTTTTTTAACAGCTCTTGAACCTACAACTCCATCCATGAACCATCAATACAACACAGCAAATGTGACAAAGAGTCTGACTACGTTGGGGGAGCACCTCCTTTGAGAAAGCCTCTCCACCATCGCTGGACTAGTTTTGCACTCCAAGTGGAGCTTCCTGTAAATTGAGAGAAAGGAAGAAAGGGACATTCTATGAAGCCCCCCATGGACCTCTCTGTGCAGATGTAGGGATATAGAAATTGTCAGAGTGATCAGTACTTGCTGCTTCACAGAGGTTTACTTTGAGATACTTATGTAGAACATAAGCAGGCAGCTATGAAAAAAACAAACCCCTAAGATCTAGAATAAATAACCCTCAAAAGATAGCAGAGTGTTGTCATCACAAATTTTATATATTGGTGGATGAAGACAAGAGGGGCACCCAAAATCGTTTAAAAAAGTTTTGGGCCTTCAGTAGTCCTAGCCTCATGACTTAAACCCAGACAATCCTTCTTCACCTTTCCTTTATGTACCAGAGCTAAATGCACCAGGAGGTGGGATATAATGAAATGTTGCGGGATATTTAACTAAGCCTGCCATTGGTAGACAGAAGAGTCTTTCAGAACATAGAAAAAGGCTTTAACAGCTTATTGATCGCACTGGAGCTTCCTAAAATACATTATTTAAAATACATTTTTGTAAATTATTGTGGTACCATCAAAGGAGGTGGAGTTGTGCTGATTTGCACCAGCGGAAAATCTCACCTGTGAGCTATATGAAAACAAATGTAAAGCTACTTTTTAACTAAAAGAAAATAACCCTGCATTTTAATGCTATAAATCATGACCTGATTAGAGAAATGAGATTAGTGGCCTTGCATGCACATTCTAAGGCAATACTATTACTCAATGCATGGGTGTCCAAAGCCATTTATATCTATTTAATATTCAAATTATACAACACTTTGCATGTATAAACCTTTAATGAGTGTTTGTAAAGCGGTTAGAAATCTTTGAAGCCTCATTACGTTCTCCAACGAGTGTTATTTCCCCGGGAATACACCAAACCACACCTCCTCACTGAGGAATAAGTTGTGGTGTAAAGAGCAGAACTTTATTAAATAAGACCGTGAACAGCTTCAGGAGGGAAATAATCATGTTTTCTACCCAAGGGTGGGTGCAGATGAGTCATCCTTTGCTCTGAGTGGCAGACCCCAAAAGTCAAATTGGCTGCCCAGTCAGAGAATCCATCACGGCTACCGAGGTCTGGATCATTGGTTGTACCAGGTTACTCTTCACCCCCATGCAGAGGGTTTGAGCCACCATAGGAATAGGTTCTGAGCGGAGTCTGCTGGTAAATCTTTTTATCCCAGCTCGACAGGAAGCCCACAATTTTGATAGATGTGTTCCTCTCCACCCTCATTGCCGCCGTCCACACAATAAATTAATAATAAAAAAAATATAGCTTCACCTCCTTCAAAGACCATGTGAGAAGAAGCGGAAACCCGAACACAGTCTTGATCCAAAGAGGAAAGAAAATGCAATGGGTTGTCAGCATCGCAAGGACAGCAGCTATGTGCCAAAAGGATCCACTAAGGATAAAAATCATTTGCTTGCCCTGAGCTCTGCCCCCAGTGCACAGGTGGGTGCAACAGAAGGAAAGAATGAATAGCCCTGTGCTCCTTCCATAGCTCATGCTAAGTGTCCGGGGCTGCTGCTGCTTCACAGTTGGTCAGCAACAGGGTTCCTCAGTGTTAAAGGAAGATCCTTTGGCACCATCCAGCACAAAGCTGAGATGTGATTGGTCTTGTGGGGCAAGGAGCCTCTGAAAATGTATCCAGGAAACCCCACATCAAACCCCCGCACCAGGTCACTGCTCTGCTCCTCTATGAGCCTATGTGGAGGAAAAGGGGGTTAAGGAAAGGAACATCTGAGCAGAATGCAACCAATACAGGAACTGCAGTGGAGAAAGAGCTTATTGATTTAGCCAGGTTCCTTCATTCTGTGTCTAAACCTACAGCCAAGACTTTCATCCGTGATTTGCAGTGTGAGGTGTCTCAACTTCTGAGTACACAACTAGAGCCCCCGCAGCTTAAAACAGGACTGTTTTTGTAGACAGTGCTGAGCACCCATCCTCTGAAAATCTGGCCCTTTTAATGGATCTCAGGTCAGGCGCCCAAAAATCACTGCATCACTTTTGAAAATCTTGGTCTTAAAATCTCTGAACATGATGCTTTAATCAGACTATCCATCCTCTCCTCTACGTATGAGGACTAAATTCACAGGGAATGGGAAATGGCTAAAGGGCACAGGCATCTTAACCAAGTAACAAGCTACCTGCTAAATAAATTTGCAGACATGCCATACAAGAGAGAGGCCAGTCATTTATAACCCTTACAGAGGTAAATTGGGAGTACCCTTGGAACATGAATATTTGCCTCTGTGTGCCAAATCATATCTGTGTCTTGACAGTGAAATCTCTTCATAAATTCATAGCTCCATGACCAAAAGGACCAATGAAGTTGTGCTGATTTACACCAGCTGAGGATCTGAGCTATCAGCTTTAAAAGGAATTTCTCTAAAAACAAATGTGTAGTTACTTTTGAATGAAAATCAAATGAACTCCAAGATTATGAAATGTGATCTGAAGAGGGGAATGAGATCAGATGACTCTGATGTGTGTAAAATGATGTTATCACTCAGTATTTGTGCATCTCAAAGCAATAACACATCATTAAGATGTTAATAACACAGCACTTTGCATGTGTCGAAACTGAACGAATGTTTTTGAAGTGTTTTGAAATCCTTCAAGCCAGGAAAGCTTGAGAACTTCCCTGATGAGTGTTATTGCCCAAGGGATCTCCACAAAGACACCACAAAATGTATGGAAATTTATGAAAATAGATGTGAAAATAAGTTTGCAAATTTCCTGAGTAAACAAACAACAAAGAAATAACAAAAGGAAGATAGGAAAAGAATGTATTCTCTCTCAGAGCCAGGGTCCCAGATCCTCAGTGGGTCGTCACCTGTTTGTAGGTGGAGGGGGCAGACAAGGGACTAGCGTCCCCTTTTTGAAGACCCCCTCCATTTTGTTTTGCCTCTTGGAGCTATTGGGAGGGCAGAGGAGTCCAGAATCAGCAAGAGAGAATTATATATATCCTGCCAACCCCCACTGCACTGCTGTGTCTATCCAGCTCTGTATCTTTGTAAAAGGAGATGTTTGACTTGTGCTTTCTAGCCCCCGTCATCCACCGGATGGAAAGGGTTCACTTCAGCCACCTTCCCCGACCCAGGAGCTGGTTCCCCACCAGCAGGGAGACTGAGAGCCAGGCCATGGATGTCCCAAAGGATGGCGGAAAAATTAAGGGAGCTGTTCTGCCATTGGAGGCTATTCTGTCAAAGGGCAGCAGCCCGGCATAGGAAAACCATTAGTGGGACCAGACAAATCCACCACAGACAGAGCAAGAAGTGGCGGGTAAAACCAATCTGGGATTCTCTCCCCACCCTTCAGTGAGACCATTTTGATGCGTGCACTGCTGACGCATAGGTCGCATCATCTCCCACTCTCTTTCCTCATCAGGCAATTCGATCTCTAACCCTCCGCCCCAGGGGAAGTCAGGAATTCGTCATGGGGAGGAGAAGAAGGGAATCGTCTCCAGGGAAAAAAATCCCTTTATGGGATAGGAGGCTCCTGAATTTGGTGCCAAAAGTGCTGGCAGCATCTGAGGTGAAATCTTGTGAAGCCCAGGCAGCAGCTGCAGTATGCCTTTACTGGCCGCCTATCCTTTCTCAAGAGGGCAAAGGTAAAGAAATTCCTGTTAGCTGAAGCAGTTCACAAAACACCTCATCCGACTCAGGTTCACAGTCCCCACCTCCCCTAAGGAGTAACTGAAGAAAAATGTTCAAGAGGTTGCCCAAGAAAATTAGGAGAAAACTGGTCTGTTCTTCTTGAGGGGACAGCCGTTCCCCTGACTCATCCCCAGAGGGTGCCAGAGCTATAGGCCCTGCTCGCAAGGTTCTCATGCATAGAAAGAAAAACACAATGAAAAAGCAGCTTCCGGGGTAGTGCATCTGGGCAGGCCTCTCTGGCGGAACACCTCCCAGGCAATCAGAGGAATAAGGAATTTGGAAGAAAAAGGATGTAAAAATACCTGGGCTTAACTGAACCCTGCTTGTGTGAAAGGTCAGCCACACCACACCTGCGGGGGCTTATGGGACCTTGCTCATTGAGGGTTGACCATGTGCTGGACAGACAGGTCTGGAGGGCAGAGAGGGAGAGCAGCCCAGTTGTGGAGGAAGAAGCAGGCGGTGAGGGTTCTGTTGGCCCATCACTGATTTCTGACAAATTTACACTTCCTGCTTTAGCAAGGTTTGAGTCAGCCCTTACAGAAACCTGCCTTGCTCACTCTAAGATTCAGTGAGGCAACACAGCTATGCCGAGTGGCACTTCTGTACCAGTGACTGGCTCACTAGGGGCTCCAATGAGACAAAGGGCTGTGCCGAGAGACTGGTGCATATCATGACCTGGCTCGTTAAGGAGTCCAGTGACAGGTAAATAGAGTGGCTTCTAATTACAGGCCTAAGTATCTTTTTTGTGGCTACGCCTCTAAGAACGGAAGGCAAGGCTACAGTAAAAGCAGATGGAACACGTTTAGGCCAGGAAAAGGGAAAGACCAGTCTTCCTCCAATGCAAATTCCAACACAAGAAACAACCCCGGATTAGTCAGGAGAGGACTGCTGAGCAACACTTGTGCAAGCAGGCTATTAAAATTCAGTGTCGGAGAGATGGGTCCTAGATATGGTTCGTCAACGGCAAGTCCTAAAATTTTCAAAGATTCCGAACTGTCATTTTTTCCCATCACCACTATCCTCAACTCCTCCAAAGAGGCAGTCTATGCAACAGGCTATAGATCGTCCTTCGTGAATCAGTGCGAGAGAGTGAGCTCCAGAGGCGGAGATGTTCTCTGGCCATTCCTCCATCTTGTTTCTGGTACCCAAGAGTTCCGGGGAGGACAGAGCAGTGTTGGACTTAAAACAATTGAACAGGTTCACAAGAGGACAAGATTCAAGGTGAAGACCCCGAAGTCGATAGTGGCAGCAATCTGACAGGGCATTACTTTACATCAATCAACTTGAGAGGGAGCTATCTTCACGAACCATTTCACCAGGCACATGTGGGATTTCTTTAATTTGCTCATAGGACAGATCATTTTCCGCCTTTCAGGCTGTCGTCCGCACCTTGAATGTTCATGAAAGTCCTCGTCATTTTGGTGGCTTTTCTCAGGCAGGAGGGGATGCCGATATACCCTTTCCTGGGTGATCTTCAATTCAGAGTCCTGTCCAAGGAGGGTCCCTCCTGAGTGTTTCAGACTGTGATTCAGACCCGGGAACAGCAAGTTTTACAGTAACTTTCTAAGAGTCATCTTCAGCCATCTCAAAGCCTACTAAATCTTGGAGTGTTGGTCATTGCAGAGGCTCACAGAGTATTCTGTTAGCTGCAAGACAGGAAAAGATCAGATCAGTGTAATTTCATCCAGTTTCTACTACTCCAAAATCATTTTTGAAATGTTGGCCTTCAATTGTCCTAGCCACATGACTTAAACATGAGACTATCTTCTATACCTTTCCTTTATGTACCAGAGCTAAATGCACCAGGAGGTGGGATATAATGAAATGTTGCGGGATATTTAACTAAGCCTGCCATTGGTAGACAGAAGAGTCTTTCAGAACATAGAAAAAAGCTTTAACAGCTTGTTGATCGCTCTGGAGCTTCCTAAAATACATTATTTAAAATAAATTTTTGTAAATTATTGCGATACCATCAAAGGAGGTGAAGTTGTGCTGATTTGCACCAGCGGAAAATCTCGCCTGTGAGCTGTATGAAAACAAATGCAAAGCTACTTTTTAATTAAAATAAAATAATCCTGCATTTTAAAGCTATAAATCATAACCTGATTAGGGGAATGAGATTAGTGGCCTTGCATGCACATTCTAAGGCAATACTATTACTCAATGCATGGGTGTCCAAAGCCATTTATATCTATTTAATATTCAAATTATACAACATTTTGCATGTATAAACCTTTAATGAGTGTTTGTAAAGCGGTTAGAAATCTTTGAAGCCTCATTATGTTCTCCAACAAGTGTTATTTTCCCGGGAATACACCAAACCACACCTCCTCACTGAGGAATAAGTTGTGGTGTAAAGAGCAGAACTTTATTAAATAAGACCGTAAACAGCTTCAGGAGGGAATAATCATGTTTTCTACCCAAGGGTGGGTGCAGATGAGTCATCCTTTGCTCTGAGTGGCAGACCCCAAAAGTCAAATTGGCTGCCCAGTCAGAGAATCCGTCACGGCTACCGAGGTCTGGATCATTGGTTGTACCAGGTTACTCTTCACCCCCATGCAGAGGGTTTGAGCCACCATAGGAATAGGTTCTGAGCGGAGTCTGCTGGTAAATCTTTTTATCCCAGCTCAAAAGGAAGCCCACAATTTTGATAGATGTGTTCCTCTCCACCCCCATTGCCGCCGTCCACACAATAAATTAATACTAAAAAAAATAGGTTCACCTCCTTCAAAGACCATGTGAGAACAAGCGGAAACCCGAACACAGTCTTGATCCAAAGAGGAAAGAAAATGCAATGGGTTGTCAGCATTGCAAGGACAGCAGCTATGTGCCAAAAGGATCCACTAAGGATAAAAATCATTTGCTTGCCCTGAGCTCTGCCCCCAGTGCACGGGTGGGTGCAGGAAAAGAAAGAATGAATAGCCCTGTGTTTCTTCCATAGCTCATGCTAAGTGTCCGGGGCTGCCGCTTCTTCACAGTTGGTCAGCAACAGGGTTCCTCAGTGTTAAAGTTTGGCACCGTCCAGCACAAAGCTGAGCTGTGATTGGTCTTGTGGGGCAAGGAGCCCCTGAAAATTTATCCAGGAAACCCCACATCAAACTCCCGCCCCAGGTCACTGCTCTGCTCTGATCTAAACAGGACTGTTTTCCAGACAAACAAACTTAGGATGGCTAATTGATTTTAAAAAAATGAAGAAAAAGATTATTTGACATCTGTGTGTGTGGTGCCGGGGGAGAGCAAACCCTTTAAGGGTGGCAATACCAGGACATGCCACCCTCCCTTCTACACTGCTGCTGGCAGTGGCTCTGCCTTCAGAGCTGGGCTTCTGGCCAGCAGGCACCGCTCTCCAGCTGCCCAGCTCTGAAGGCAGAGCCACTGCCAGCAGCAGTGTAGAAGGGAGGGTGGCATGTCCTGGTATTGCCACCCTTACGTCTGCACTGCTGCTGGCAGGGTGCTGCCTTCAGAGCTCGGCGCCCTACCAACAGCTGCCGCTCTCCAGCCACCCAGCTCTGAAGGCAGCACAGAAGTAAGGGTGACAATGCCACAACCCCCCTAAAATAATCTTTGACCCCCTCTGCAATTCCCTTTTGGGTCAGGACCCCCGGTTTGAGAAACACTGGTCTCCCCCCGTGAAATCTGGTCTTTTGTGTGCTTTTACCCTATACTATACAGAGTTCACTGTCTGTGACGTGTTTTTCATGGCCATGAATTTGATGGGGCCCTACACATTTTATAAATATATATATATATATATATATATATATATATATATATATATATATAGTGATGGGGCAAGGCCCGATGGCTATAGAAAAGTAGTCAGAGATAGATATATTAGCTCCAGGCTAAACAAATCTCTGGTACCAGGATAAGTGAAATGGCAGCTGCTCCAGGTCAGTTAAGTCACCTGGGGCCAATTAAGAACTTTTCAGAAGGCAGGGAAAAGGCTAGATTGATTGGGACACCTGAAGCCAATCAAGGGCCGGCTGAAACTAGTTAAAAGCCTCCCAGTTAGTCAGGTGGAGGTGCATGTCAGGAGCTGTGGGAGGAAGTTGCGCTGTTGGAGAGGCTGAGTAGTACACACCATATCAGGCACAAGGAAGGAGGCCCTGAGGTAAGGGTGAAGTGGAGCTTAAGGAAGTGAGGGCTTCTGTGGGGGAAGTAGCCCAGGGAATTGTACATGTCATGTTTCTAAAAGGTTAGCTACCATATCTGATACTATTAGGGTCCCTGGGCTGGAGCCCGGAGTAGAGGGTGGGCCCGGGCTCCCCCCCACCTTTGCCCCCTGATTAATCACTGAGACTGGGAGACAACAGAGACTGTGCAAGGAAGGATAACTTCTCCTCACCTCCCTCTCTGGCTTATGATGAAAATGGCTCAGTAGACTGTGACCCTTGTCTCTAGAGAGAGAAGGGTTACGTGAATGGGTCACAGTGAGCCTCTGAGGCTAGCAAAATCCGCCAGGAAACGCGGGACCCACGGAGGCAAGGACATAGCTTTGCCACAATATATATAAGATTAATACTCTCTAGTAGTCAAAGCACTTTCAGGCTGATATTTTTAAAGTTGCTTAATGGATTTGCATTCCAGAATTAAAATTCGTAATCATTGGATGTCCTAAACAGCCTTAACTTCTTCAATTTTCACACACAAAAGCCTGCAATTGAATAAAAAAATCATCACAAACAAACAAAAACACCTTTACATTGCTCAAGCACAAAGTATTTTTGTAGGATTCAGTTGCAAGTAAAAGTATGCATTTTGACATTTAGAAAGAGATTGATTTGAATAAAATATCAGACTTACGGAGTTCACTGTGGCGAATAATGCAAGAGAATTGGTTAGAAGATCCCTGAGTGGCAAGAGCTTTTATACAATTTCTTAGCCAGCCTGGAGGATCTTAGGTTCCTTTTGTGCACAAGGTCTAATTAGTTACAAAACAAATTTTATTGCCAATATAATTCCTCCTGCTGATCGTTTTGGCCACTGCTTATAATTATTAGTCCATTCTCAAGCCACATGATATGACATGCAGATTATACACTACACATTTCTTTCATATTAAAACTTTATTTGCCAGATTAATTTTTGGTGTCATTCCATTGACCTCATTTGAGAGACGCATCAATTAAGATGTCTCCATTTACATGTTTTTGTAGTTGTTAACTTTACATTAGCCAGGTGGCTCAGGGTTGTGTCAGCAGTACAATTTGCTGTTACACACAGGAGTCTATTTTAGTTCTTTACATTCAGTCTGATACCTAGTTGGGAAGAAATTGGAGTTTCTTCTTGCAATTCCTAAGAGAGTGGAAATTCTTCATGCTTAGCATCACCATACCCTAATTATTCACTCTGGCTCTGATAGAATGCATATTTTACCCAGTGGTGATCTGAAATTATTCTCTGAAGCGACCTTAGTTATACTGGAATGCTTTGGGGGGTTGTCTGTTCTGGGGTTAATGGGGACTTGACATGAATGTTGGCAGTGGGTGCTAGGCAACAAATATAGTGTTTCTGTAAAGCTTTGGATTAGTCTTCAACCTACAACTCCATCCACGACCCACAGCAAATTCAACAAAATAAGAGTCTGACCATGTATGGAGAGCACTCATGATACTTCTTTTTTGGGAAAGCCATTCCACTATCTCTGGAATAGATTTACAGTCAAAGCTGAGCTTCCTATAAACAGGGGCAAAGGGAGAAGGAGACATTCTGTGAAGTCTCCTGTGGACCTCCTTGCGGGGCAGATTTAGGGATATAGGAATTGTCAGTGGTCAGTACTAGCTGCATCGTAGGGATTTATATGGAAACACTAAGACCCCACAGAAGTGTGCAGCTATGAAAAAAACACAAATATAAAGAAATGAGTGCCCCTCAAGAGATAGCAAAGTGTTATCATCCTCTATTTAACATATTGGTGGATGAAGACGAGAGAGGAACTCAAAATTATTTTTGAAACGTTGGTCTTCAGTTGTCCAAGTCTCATTAATTCAACGCCAGACAGTCCTCCTTCACCTACCCTTTACGTACCAGAGGTAAATGCATGGGGGAAGTGAGCTATAATGGTCACCTCTGTAAAATCAGGATGGTAAATACCTTACAGGGTAATCAGATTCAAAACACAGAGAATCCCTCTAGGCAAAACCTTAAGTTACAAAAAGACACAAAAACAGGAATATACATTCCATTCAGCACAACTTATTTTATCAGCCATTTAAACAAAACAGAATCTAACGCATCTCTAACTAGATTGCTTATTAACCCTTTACAGGAGTTCTGACCTGCATTCCTGCTCTGGTCCTGGCAAAAGACAACACAGACAGAGCGAACCCTTTGTTTCCCCCCCTCCAGCTTTGAAAGTATCTTGTCTCCTCATTGGTCATTTTAGTCAGGTGCCAGTGAGGTTATCCTACCTTCTTAACCCTTTACAGGTGAAAGGGTTTCCCCTCTGGCCAGGAGGGATTTAAAGGTGTTTACCCTTCCCTTTATATTTATGACAGTAGATAATAAAGAATCAATACATTTGATGGGTTTGAATTTTGGCAATAAAGAGCCTTCATATAGCTCAGCTTGGCTGAGTTTATTAACCAATTGTTAGTCAGTGCATAGCAGAAAGATATATCCTCTACCACAATCTGGAGAACCATGCCTTGCAGCTGGTAATAGTCGGATTTGGTACCGTCTGGTTCTGCTCACTGCTTATAGCTTCACACTCTTATATCCCACTTGTCTAGCATTTTGAGCATATTTTATTTCCTCTTTTCCACAAAAGGATATATCCTATTTTTAGTATATTTAGTTGAACATCTATTCACTTATGTCTCTTTGGCAGGTACGTTATATTTTGCTAACTCAAGAGTCTGTTGCGTGTTGTGTTTAGTACCTTACTAAAAATGTATATCCCTTACTTAACAATTTTGGGCTTTATTAAATCTAGCAAGAAAGTATTTTTTCTCTTCTTAATATGATTTCAGAGCATGATGGGGAGTCTGTTTCATAGACAAGCTAAAAGATCTTATGATAATGTGGCTTATAGGTCAACAAAACGGATGGTGCGCAGAATTGATGAAAAGAAAAGGAGTACTTATGGCACCTTAGAGACTAACAAATTTATTAGAGCATAAGCTTTCGTGAGTTACAGCTCACTTCATCGGATGCATTTGGTGGAAAATACAGGGAGGAGATTGATATACACACACACAGAGAACGTGAAACAATAGGTTTTATCATACACACTGTAAGGAGAGTGATCACTTAAGATGAGCCATCACCAGCAGCGGGGGGGGGGGGGGGGAAAGGAGGAAAACCTTTCATGGTGACAACCAAGGTAGGCTAGTTCCAGCAGTTAACAAGAATATCTGAAGAACAGTGGGGGGTGGAGTGGGGGGGGGAGAAATAACATGGGGAAATAGTTTTACTTTGTGTAATGACTCATCCATTCCCAGTCTCTATTCAAGCCTAAGTTAGTTGTATCCAGTTTGCAAATTAATTCCAATTCAGCAGTCTCTCGTTGGAGTCTGTTTTTGAAGCTTTTTTGTTGAAGGATAGCCACTCTTAGGTCTGTAATCGAGTGACCGGAGACATTGAAGTGTTCTCCAATGTTATAATTCTTGACGTCTGATTTGTGTCCATTCATTCTTTTACGTAGAGACTGTCCAGTTTGACCAATGTACATGGCAGAGGGGCATTGCTGGCACATGATGGCATATATCACATTGGTAGATGCGCAGGTGAACGAGCCTCTGATAGCGTGGCTGATTAGTGATGTGATTAGGCCCTATGATGGTGTCCCCAGAATAGATATGTGGACTGAAGCAAATACTCACCAGCAACCACACACCACACAACAGAACCACTAACCCAGGAACTTATCCTTGCAACAAAGCCCGTTGCCAACTCTGCCCACATATCTATTCAGGGGACACCATCATAGGGCCTAATCACATCAGCCACACTATCAGAGGCTCGTTCACCTGCGCATCTACCGATGTGATATATGCCATCATGTGCCAGCAATGCCCCTCTGCCATGTACATTGGTCAAACTGGACAGTCTCTACGTCCACTCTCCTTACAGTGTGTATGATAAAACCCATTGTTTCACGTTCTCTGTGTGTGTATATCAATCTCCCCCCTATATTTTCCACCAAATGCATCCGATGAAGTGAGCTGTAACTCACGAAAGCTTATGCTCTAATAAATTTGTTAGTTTCTAAGGTGCCACAAGTACTCCTTTTCTTTTTGCAAATACAGACTAACACGGCTGCTACTCTGAAACCTGTCAGAATTGATGAAGAGACTCTAATTTTTTTTAATCTCATGGTTTTTGGGTCAATCCTATGATTTGGGGGATTCTGGCTCATGATTTTTGATCTCTTGAGGTTGGCAATGTTGTGACAGAAGCATAGAGACACATTAAAATCCCCAGGTATATATGTGTAGTGTGATATAAAGGGAAATGTATGTTAGATCTGAAATTGCTCTGTAGATATGATCAATGCATCATGTTAGTTTGGTTATTGGCGTATATACTGTATGAATACATGAATGCTGCAGCATCTGTTATTGCTTCATTGATTTATCATCTACGGGGCAGGTAAGAACTTTCTTGGGGTATCTAAAGACCCTATAACTGTTCATTTTTCTGGGGGGTGGGGGTAGAGGAATTGTGACTGTGGAATATATCTGTGTAATCTTCTGACTTTTAATAGCCCTCTGCCAGCAGCCCAACTTGAGGGTGTGGTGAACAGAGAAAACCCGGGGAAGAATTGGGGCGGAGGGGAGTGCTGCAAACTGCAGTGAAGAGAGGCACATTTTCTAAGCCAGAGGGAGGAATAATGCCAGAAAGAGAAGACTGAACAGGAGTGGAGACCTGGTCACTGACTATGCCTCAAAAAGAAAAGGAGTACTTGTGGCACCTTAGAGACTAACAAATTTATTAGAGCATAAGCTTTCGTGAGCTACAGCTCACTTCAGCTCACGAAAGCTTATGCTCTAATAAATTTGTTAGTCTCTAAGGTGCCACAAGTACTCCTTTTCTTTTTGCGAATACAGACTAACACGGCTGCTACTCTGAAACCTGTGATTATGTATGCCTCAAAAGATGCTCAAAAATATTTATAACTTTAAAGGAGGCATTTGCACACAGAACTGGTTTTTTTGGTTATTTTCCCCACAATAGATCTCTAACTTCTCTAGTGCTGTCTTTGAATAAACTGAGTAAGTTTAAGAAGTACATTTGCAAAAGGCCCGTGTTTAGTTGCTTTAATAGAACATGATTTTTGTATGGTGTAATGAGAGAAAGCAGAGCTCACTCCACCTGGTGGATTGTGGAGGAAACATGTCTAATCAACTGGTTAGTAAACTTCTGCACACATGCAGACCATGTGTTTTATAGCCTAGTTTCAGGGCTCCCTAGAGGATGGCTGCCCTCTAATTTCTATTAGATGCTTTCCATAGCCAGTAGATGGCGATGGTCTATGGCAAATTTCTGTGAACCCTTTTCTTATCAGGTTTCAGAGTAGCAGCCCTGTTAGTCTGTATTCGCAAAAAGAAAAGGAGTACTTGTGCCACCTTAGAGACTAACAAATTTATTTGAGCATAAGCTTTCGTGAGCTACAGCTCACTTCATCGGATGCATCCGATGAAGTGAGCTGTAGCTCACGAAAGCTTATGCTCAAATAAATTTGTTAGTCTCTAAGGTGCCACAAGTACTCCTTTTCTTTTCTTATCAGAGACTCTGTTTATTCACTTGAATAATGTATTTATCTTTAAAGAAAGTGGCTTAAAAGCAGGAATACCAATTGATAATTGGGATAAATAAAGATAAATGCAGCCATTCAAGTGAATAAACACAAAAAATCTCTGATGAGAAAAGGTTCACAGAAATTTGTCCATATATATGTACTCTAGTTAGATGCTTATAGTCTTCAATATGAATGCTTTTCTAAAAGATCAAATCTAGGAATAATCTGGGGGAAGTTCTATGGCCTGTTTTATACAGAAGATCAGACTAGCTGATCAGAATAGTCCCTTATGACCTTGGAATCCATGTATCTATGAATTAAATATCCAAAATAAGACTGGAGGGACCCTGGGGAAAGAGAAGGTGGTAGATTAAAGGCTCCTAGAAGTGCATCTACTAGCTGGAAACAGCAAGATCGAGGGGCACTGATAGGAGATCAGAGGAACCTCAAAGCATCTACCCAACTTCAAGGCCTAGTCTGTGAAGAAGGGGATCTCTCCATACATCTGCAGCACAGGGGATATCCAGAGGTTTGAAGTTCCCCATTTATCTCAATAGGATGTTCTCCACTGAATAAGAGTACCCCATGAAGAGAGACAAAAACAGTCTGAAACAATAGCTCTGAGGGAGGCAAACTGCTCTACTCATTTCAACGGGTGTTCTCTTTCCCCTGGTCTGATGTACACAACAATCTGTTTGCAGCTGGGACTTGGGCAGAGGGGTACTTGGTACTCAGAATATATTTATATGGTACTGGGCTTCTGAAAAGTTGCATCCACAATTCACAGAACCAAAAGGAAACAATTCCTGTCCCCTTAGCCCAAGTAGAAGGCATGTTGAGAGAGTTCATAACTATCCACTGCATGCATCCGATGAAGTGAGCTCATGAAAGCTTAGCTCAAATAAATTTGTTAGTCTCTAAGGTGCCACAAGTCCTCCTTTTCTTTTTGCGGATATAGACTAACACGGCTGCTGCTCTGAAACCTACGGAATGGGCACACACAAATCTCCTGAAGAGTATTACAATTCGCATTCCTTACATTGAAAAGCCTGTGTCTCTTTCCCAAACCGTTCATAATTTTGTTGGTTCCGCCCACAGATTTTTTTCCCTAGATGTGGTAAAAAATGCTATAAGAATCAATAAAATTTAAAATGACCTTATTTGTGGGTGGGAGAACGGGGGGGATTTTGTCTTGGGAACCTCTGTACCATATGACCCCAATCACAGACCACTAACCCTTCCTATATTCCTCAATCTTTTAGGTTTTTTTTCTAAAAGTATTATAATAAGTAGTGGTGGATAATTATTTCACAGCCCCCAAGAAAATAGCAGTGAAATATTTTCAAGTTGTAAGTAATTTATTTGATTTGACTTCACTATCATTTTAATTTCCTTTCTAACTTTTTGTTACATGGTAGCTTGAAGATGTTATAATAACCAGACCTTTCCAGGAAAGCAAATTGCTGTTCAGCAGTGTGAGGTCTGAAGCAAGTATAACAAAGGTGAAATTCACCACAATCAGAAAGCCTGCATAATGCCTTTGACCAATTAAGGGGCCAAATTACCTTCTCATTCCAGAGTATAAAAGGGATTTAAGTAATGTAGAAACCTGGTGATGGCCCTGCGCACAAAGATGTATTTAAAGCAGAATGACTCATAAAAATATAGAGGCAAAAGGAAAACAAGAAGGCAAATGATAAGATGCAACATAACTTTAATGTGCATGAGAAATGCAGTATATACTTGCAGAACAAAATCATATAGATTGAAAAGAATTCCAGTTAGGGCTACAACCAATCCCATGCTGCAGGATGATGCATTTTACACGAGATGTTCTTTTTTCTTTGTTGCTGCTGTAGAGGCTGACAATCAAGTCCCATTTTGAACCATTTTAAGTTGCATGTTTTATCCAGTTAGTTTCAAAGAGTTCAAAGCACAATATAAGAAGAGAACTAAGGTTGGAAACAATTAGATGAGCAAGGTAAGCTAAAGCATAAAATGAAAAAGACACACAAGCTTGGTATGAGCCTCACAGTTGAGCACTCACAGTTCATCACTTCTGAATGCCATTGCCCATAAATGTAGCCATGAATCTGAATCTTTTTTTCCCTGTTGCCTGGTTCTCCTGGGTTTTGTGGAGATATCTGCTGGGTTTAACATGGCCCACAGCTTCTACCATGGTACCCACTGAACCCTAGGTAAGAATATGGGGAACAGTATCCACTGCCCAAGGATGACCAGCCAGAGCTATCTGACCCCCCATAGTTGCACAAATGGCTTGAGCCACATGTACCCCCATAACTGAGGTAGTCCCCAGACCCTAGAGAGGTTTCAGAGTAGCAGCCGTGTTAGTCTGTATTCGCAAAAAGAAAAGGAGTACTTGTGGCACCTTAGAGACTAACAAATTTATTAGAGCATAAGCTTTCGTGAGCTACAGCTCACTTCATCGGATGCATTTGGTGGAAAAAACAGAGGAGAGATTTATATACACACACACAGAGAACATGAAACAATGGGTTTATCATACACACTGTAAGGAGAGTGATCACTTAAGATAAGCCATCACCCACAGCAGGGGGGGGAAAGGAGGAAAACCTTCCATGGTGACAAGCAGGTAGGCTAATTCCAGCAGTTAACAAGAATATCAGAGGAACAGTGGGGGGTGGGGTGGGGGGAGAAATACCATGGGGAAATAGTTTTACTTTGTGTAATGACTCATCCATTCCCAGTCTCTATTCAAGCCTAAGTTAATTGTATCCAGTTTGCAAATTAATTCCAATTCAGCAGTCTCTCGTTGGAGTCTGTTTTTGAAGCTTTTTTGTTGAAGGATAGCCACTCTTAGGTCTGTGATCGAGTGACCAGAGAGATTGAAGTGTTCTCCAACTGGTTTTTGAATGTTATAATTCTTGACGTCTGATTTGTGTCCATTCATTCTTTTACGTAGAGACTGTCCAGTTTGGCCAATGTACATGGCAGAGGGGCATTGCTGGCACATGATGGCATATATCACATTGGTAGATGCGCAGGTGAACGAGCCTCTGATAGTGTGGCTGATGTGATTAGGCCCTATGATGGTATCCCCTGAATAGATATGTGGACAGAGTTGGCAACGGGCTTTGTTGCAATGATAGGTTCCTGGGTTAGTGGTTCTGTTGTGTGGTGTGTGGTTGCTGGTGAGTATTTGCTTCAGATTGGGGGGCTGTCTGTAAGCAAGGACTGGTCTATCTCCCAAGATCTGAGAGAGCGATGGCTCGTCCTTCAGGATAGGTTGTAGATCCTTGATGATGCGTTGGAGAGGTTTTAGTTGGGGGGCTGAAGGTGATGGCTAGTGGCGTTCTGTTGTTTTCTTTGTTGGGCCTGTCCTGTAGTAGGTGACTTCTGGGTACTCTTCTGGCTCTGTCAATCTGTTTCTTCACTTCAGCAGGTGGGTATTGTAGTTGTAGGAATGCATGATAGAGATCTTGTAGGTGTTTGTCTCTGTCTGAGGGGTTGGAGCAAATGCGGTTATATCGTAGCGCTTGGCTGTAGACAATGGATCGAGTGGTATGATCTGGATGAAAGCTAGAGGCATGTAGGTAGGAATAGCGGTCAGTAGGTTTCCGATATAGGGTGGTGTTTATGTGACCATCGCTTATTAGCACCGTAGTGTCCAGGAAGTGGATCTCTAGACCCTAGAGAGCCTCCATAACCATAAGAGCTCCCGGAACCCAATAAGCCTCCAATTCCAGCTGGTCCTAAGAATTCCACTACGGTTTGCTGAGGGAAAGAGCTGAGAATTGGGCCTGGGAGTGTCACTGCAACTGGGGGTGGTTGTATGACTGCTATTGAGTCAGGGTACTGTCTCACACATGGCTCATTGTTGCTGTGAGGAGTAGTCGTGGGCCTGGCAGTGCATCTGGTGCGTAACACTCGTTGTTACAAGACATGATTCTGCGATGGAGGAACACCTGCAACACACAGAGGAAATTTATGGAAGGGTGGAAAGAAGGGTTATTTTTCATGCATTTCAAATGTAGTTCTCACGTCCACAGATATTCCTGGCTAAGTTTTCAATATATCTAAGCATACCGCGTTCTTCTGAAAATGTGGCCCCAGCTGACTTCCTGAAGTTCAAGCAGAAAATGAATAGGAGGGACAGGAATTGAAGGCAGATTTGTTGTCCCAATGGACATCTCTGCACTGCAAAGAAAATCCTGTGGCACTGAATCTCAGACCCCCCGTCAATTGACTCAGGCTCACAGGGCTCAGACTGTGGGGCTAGAAGTAGCTGTGCAGACCTTCCCACTCAGGCTGGAGCCCAGGTTCTCAAATACAGTGAAAACGGAGGGTCTCTTAATCTGTGCTCCAGCCTGCACAGATACATCTACGCTGCAATTTTTTGCCCTGCAGCCTGAGCTCTGCAAGCTCGAGTCAGTTAACCCAGGCTCTGAGATTTGGTTTCATGGATTTTTCTTTGCAGTGTAGACATACCCCTCCAGAATCTTAATTACAAGATCAGCCATTCTCTCCAATCTCCCTGCCCCTTGGTTAGTTCACTGGGCTACCTTGTATTGTCTGTTGTTCTCTTTTCAGCTCTAATGTTTGCAGTTCCCTAGAAATGTGCTGCTAAAATCCAAAGGATGAAGGCTGTGGCCAGGTGTTGCATTCAAACCTTGACTGTTACATTCTTTTAAAAGAAGAATATTTTTTTTTTACCTTGACTAGAAATGAGCCTTTTCTCCAGGACCCCATCTTCCCCAAGTGCTACTTCATTATTCATTGTAACTGAGTGCAGTTCCCTTGACCTCGGTGCAGCCACTTCTGATTCAGCAGCTAGGGTTTTGGATCTGTATATAATGCTAGAAATGTATATATTGAGTCTCATCCTGTATACTGTCTCTAGTAGTGTCCACCAGCAGATAAGTAAAAGGAAAATATAAGAACCCTCAAATGGTCCATTAGGAAATAAACTGCTTTTAGTAGGAGATTGCAAGGCAGAGGTTGTTTTGCCCTGAAGAAGGAGGATGTATTTGTATTGCTTCCATACATTTGGTTTCTTCGCTATATATAAACTAAGTGCAACTTTATTTATAGTTATAATTTAAAGTTATTTTTTAAATCCAGTCTCCATAATTTTCTGGAAATATTGAAGGCCAGAGCTTTGGAGGTTGACAATCAGCATAGATACATTAAAGAGATCAGAGGACAAGGATATATATTTTTTTAAATGTTAAAATAATTCTTTCTGTATCAAAGGGAATTCAGGATGACATTTTAAAGCTTTTGAATGAATTGGAACGCCCAGTCCCTAATGAAATGGAATGGGAGTTGTATGTCCGAAACACACATCTTATTTGACTACCCCTACCTTAGGTTTTAAAGCCAGCAACTCCTAATGTCTGCAACTGAGTTATTACCAAAAAAAACCACTTTAACTCCTCAGAGAATCACAGGCTGTTTCCCCTGGATACAATCCTACTATAACACTATCACTAAAACAACATTTCAATGGTAATGAAGAAAGTGAGTGGAATCAGACTTACCTAGTTCACCAAGGAGAAGTCAAGAGAAATGGTTAGAAGAGCCCTAAGTGGTGAGTGCTTTTATAAATTTCTCAGATGACTTGGAGTATGAGAGACACTTTCTGAGCATGAGGTCCTAATTTATTACAAAAGAAAGTTTGTAGAATGTGGAACTCCTCAAAATGATGCAATTGCTTTGCTTGCCCTTTGTGTTTATTAGTCTATTCTCATCTGCACATGGTATGACATGAACATTACACCCAACAAATTCTTTCATTTTAAACCTCTGTGGACCAGATTCATTAATAGCATCAGTGAGTTTATGGATAAATACTCTTGAGAACAGCCAAGTGTGACTATCCCCCATTTAATATATAGGGAGGATGAAGAAGAGAGAGGTACCCAAAATTACTTTTGGAAATGTTTGCCTTCAGCTGTTCTTGCCTCATGCCTTCTGCACAAGACAATCCATCCTTCCCCTTACTTTACATGCCAGAGCTAAATCCACTCGTAGCTGGGAGATGATGGACAGTAAAAGAATTCTTAAGCGGGCTACAAGATGCCTGCTAAATAAATTTGTGAACATGCCATAAAAGAGAGAATACATCCATTTTCAAATACAGTGCAGCAGAGGGGGAAAAGAGTGCTGTGATGGAGCTGGAGTGTCCTAGAAATTAGTCGTCTCATTGAAATAGAAGGAGTTGTGAGGGTTTTCAGGATTTTCTGAAAAGAAGCAGAAAGGTATTTTTTAATGGAAATAAAATAACCCCTAATCCCACTAAAATATGACCTGATTTAGGGAATAACATGAGTGACCTTGACGCACCTATTTTGAAATGTTGCTGTGACTCCATATTGGAGCATCTGAATCCACTCACCAAAATTTAATATTATAATAACACCTCACGTTCCATAGGTAAGTGATTAATGAATGTTTATGAAGTTCTTTGAAATCCCTTGTTGCTAAGAAGCCTCAAAAATCCCAGATGTGTTGTTTCAAAAAGGAGCTCCAAAACGCACTGGGCAATTCAGGTATCAATTGTAGCAATAACTTTATTATATTAAAAAAAAAGTAACTGAAAGAAATGGAGGGAAATAAGTGTGTTCTTGGCGGCAAAGGGTGTCTGTATTTGCCAGTCTGAGCATGATCCACTCCTTGTCCTGAAAGGCTCAGAGCCCATGTTCATAATGTAAAGTGAGCCAGAGACAGTCCTGCCTGCCCTGTCCGATACGTTGCTTGCATTGATCCACTTTCCAGACTCATAGAGACAATGAATGACTCCACAAGGATGGACCTTGGTCTGTCTCTATTGGTCAGTATTACAGTCCCAGCTATGCAAGTTCCACAATTCTGGGAGATATATAGCCCTCCCCGATCATCATCCTAAAGTGGAATGGTGATGTTTGTCCAAACTGATTTTTGATTTGTTAGGAGAGGCCAGGAGCTGGACATCCACCCAGCAAAACCAGCCCAATAAATAACTGTCCCATTCACCTTTACCTCTGCGTGCAGGGTGATGGGTTAATGGGGGGAATCGCTGTGACATGTTCCATATGGGGAGAATGGAGAGGTGAGAAGGTTATTAATTTACACCAAATCACTCAGGGAGTCTATGACTAAACCCAAAGCTAAGAGTTTCTCAAGTGACTAGTGATATTTTATTGCCTCAGCTTTTGGACAATTAGTTGAGAATAATTATTTCTGAGCCCCAGGCAAATACTGTTTTGAGAAAAGAAATATTTTCAAGTTGAAACAGAGTCATTTATTTAATTTCTGTCCTTTTGTTACCTCATGGATGATAGATATTGTAACCACACCTCTCCAGGAAGTAAAATTCAAACTTACTAGTGTGAGTTCTGAAACACATGTAACGAATGTGAAGTTACCACTGTGCAGAAGACAGACCCAATGTTATTGGTCACTTAAGGGACCTGATTATTCTCTCATTTAGAACTTGAATGAGACAAGTAGCGCAGAGACCTTGTGCTGATACTCTGCGAGTGGTGAATTTCATTCAGAGCGGTTTTTACACAAGAAATGGAAGAGCAAGGAAACCAGTAGGTTTATACTCTGATGAAGAAAGCTTTAATGGGAATGAAAAGTGAAGTATACAATTGCGTAATGAAATAAAAGAATATAAATCTATTGCCAGAGTCTCAGAGGGCTACAACCAATCTCCTACTCCAAGGTGATGCATCTCACGCAAGATGTTCTTCTTTATTTGTTGCTGACGTTGAGTTTGAGAATCATGTCCTATCATCAGCCATTTTAAAATAATTCTTGTCACAAAGTCATTGTTTAATATGACAAAGCACAATATAAGGAGAGGACTAAGCTAGGAAGCCATTGGAGGAAATAGTCACAAATATAAGGTATAGTTTTAACAGGAGAAAGATATATATATATATAGATAGATATAGAGATATATATATAATGCCACATTTCATTCATGGATCTGGATCTAGCTTTTCATTTCTGGGTTGTTCCTTGTTGCATGGATTTTCCTTCTGGGTTTAACAAGGCCGACTGCTTCCCTTGGGGTATATACTGAAGCATTTGGAAGAATAAGGGTATGAGTTTCTGCTGCCTGCTGCTGACAATCCAGAAGTGTATGACCTCCCGTGATTGTACAGTCTCCCTGAACCATATGAGCCCCCAGAACTCAATGAGTTCCCAATGTCAGTGTGCTGAGGTCCCATTACACTTTCCTGTGGGCAGGAGCTGAGGAGTGATCCTGGGAATGTCACGACAATCTGTGGTGGCTATACCACTGCCCTCAAATCACTGCATGAGGTAATACATGGCTCATTGCAAGCATCAACAATTGGTTGTGGGCATATCATATTGCATGGTATGCAGCACTGGGTATTGCACAGCTGTCCGTAGGAAGATATCTTTCTGTGTTGGAGGTAAATCCGAAACACACAGTAAAAAGTAGTGTAAACACAACACACAGGTACCGGTGGAATAAGAGTTTCAAAGTTCAGATACCATAGGAGTAAGGGCCATGTGGGAGTCTAGATAAATAGATGGACAAAAGTAATGTGCAGTGCAAAAAAAATGCTATTGTCTCCTTGATAAATCCTTGCTCCAATTTTCTTAGAATCATAGAACCATAGAGTCAGAAGGGACTAGGGTGACCAGATGTCCTGATTTTATAGGGACAGTCCTGATTCTGGGGGGCTTTTTCTTATATAGGCACCTATTATCCCCCACCCTCTGTCCCAATTTTTTACACTTGCTATCTGGTCACCCTAGAAGGGACCGCAAGAGTCGTCTAGTCCGACTCCTGCCAAGATGCAGGATTTATTGTGTTCTTCCTTCTAGTCACTGTGTTCCTTTCCTCCCCTACTCGCCTTTGCCTGCCCTCTTAAACCAGCCCTTTGAACTCTTCACAGTCTCTTTGTCTCCTTCCTTCAGACTCCTACCAATATACCTTTTTCTTTAGGACCTCCTCATCCGATCCTCGGTAAAACCTTCACTGGTTCCCTTTCCCAGAGATCACCATTGCTTTGAGCTTCCACCAACCCCATTCTTTCCCCTCTCTTTGACACCCACTCTCCATTCCTTGAGCTTGCTTTTAAAAAAAAATTGAGGAACCATTGTCAATTCTACCTGCCACCTACATAGCCACTTACCTTTTCACTTCTCTATTTAACTATTAATCCTCAGTCCAACAATGCAAACTACATAGGTGTTATTTGCATTTTAAAGAAGAAGAACGTGAGGGTAAGTCACCTGGCCATTTAAAGAGCTGGGACTAGAATTCAGGGACACTTAGTTGGTTTTAGTTGTATTGTTATAAATTGAATTCTAGTAGAGCCCCCTAATTAGAAGGGGCCTCCTTGTGCTAGGTATTGTGCAGACTTAGACTAAAAGACGGTCCCTGCCCAGCTGACTGTACAATCTAAATAGAAATTTATGGCTTAGTTTGAGGTGAGGGCAATGTTCATGTAATGATCCTCTCCTTGTTAAGACTTAATCTCAGCATGGGAACCAGTTCTGTCCATCTGATATGTGCAGCTGGTGAGTCAGCAATACACGCTAATGAAAAAATTGAAAATAGTCTTGTGTCAAAACGATACCCTCAGGCCAAGGTTTTTAAAGCTATTTAGGCACATAAATTCCATTGCCTGTCAATTCCTCACTACCTTTAAAAGTTTAGACTTAATCTTCTCTGTCAGTCATCACCCTTCTATTTATTTCAGTGGAGTTATAACAGCTGGCTAGGAATGGTAGTTGTTAAGATTAAGGTCATAGGAATTCCTAAACAAGCTCAAACCAGGTTTCAGAGTAGCAGCCGTGTTAGTCTGTATTCACAAAAAGAAAAGGAGTACTAGTGGCACCTTAGAGACTAACAAATTTATTTGAGCATAAGCTTTCGTGAGCTACAGCTCACTTCATCAGATTTTTCCACCAAATGCATCCGATGAAGCGAGCTGTAGCTCACGAAAACTTATGCTCAAATAAATTTGTTAGTCTCTAAGGTGCCACTAGTACTCCTTTTCTTTAAGCTCAAACCAGTAGTCCATTAATTTGGTAGTCAGATGAAGATCTGGTCATATCTGTATATTTACAAACACGTTTTAACAACACTCGTCAGTATACAGTTACTTTTAGGTTGAGTTTTTTCAAATGCACTTGAGAGGTGTGAATGCTCAATCCTCAATAAAAATTAACAGAAATTAACTGTCCTACAAACACTATCTCTTGAAAATCCCAAATCTGCATCCAACCATGCTTGCAATTGCATAAATACAAAAAGTCCCTTTGTGAAAAGAAAGGCCCCAGCGATACTAAGATTCACACAGTAATTCTGCAGGACTCAGTTAAGCCACCAGAAAATCAACATTTCAAAGTGTCTAAAGAGATTGAGTGGAATCAGATTTATTCAATTCACCAAGGAGGAGAAATCAAGAGAAGTGGTTGGAAGAACCTTGAGTAGTGAGTGCTTTTATATGATTCTTCAGGTTGCATGGAGGATCTGAGACACCCCTTGTGCATGAAGTCCAATTAGTTACCAAACTACATTTGTGTACTGTAGCACTCCTCAGATTGAGGTAATTGTTTTTCTCATTGTTTGAGATTATTAGGCAATTCTCAGTTTTACCCTACAACCTACAGTTTCTTCCTTCTTAAAGCTTTTTGGGTGAAATTAATTCCGGATATCATTCCACTGACTTCCCTGGATTTACAATGAGTTTGAAGCTCCCTCCATCTAGGCTTCAAACATGTATCAGTATCACAATCTGTTTTCATGCATGGTGTTATATTTATGTGGTTTAAATCTATGTTGATATTAATTTGGGGGCTTTGTGGAGTTAATTTTTACAATTCCAAGGAAGGTGGGAGACTTTTAGATGAGTTTTTTCAAATGCATTTGGGAGGTCTGTAGTGAGGTGATGACTCACTGGTGCGGTGCCTCCTGCTGGTCATCCTGGGAATTAGCTCTTCCAGCCCAGAGTGCCCTCTACAGGCTGGTGTCTCACCTGCCGCTGGGCCCCCTGTTCCTCCCGAACCCCGGTGCCCCTTTGCCTTGGGGTGCTGCCCCTGGCAGTGTCCCCACACTTTGGGTCTCCCCTCCCCCAACCCTCTATCTCCACCTTGCCTCAGTGGCTACTGCCAGCAAGCATCTAGCCTCTGCTCACTGGGGCAGACTGCAGTCTGTAAACCACTCATCATCGGCAAGGAGGATTTGGACCTGCTGCCTTTTCCTAACCCCAGGCTCATTGCCTTTAGTCAGTTTTGGTTGTTGTAGGGTTTATTTTAGTTTCAATGCAGAGATTATCTCTTACACTTTGTTTACAGTGTTGAGAACAGTGGGGACACAATCTCAGTTGCAGCAGCTGGGAGATACAGGAATTCTAATAATAAGAGAAGTAATAAGAACTAGGAGTGCCAGCCCTTTCATTGAATCACCAAGTGACACAGGGCAAATCACTTAGCCTCTGTGCCTCAATCATCCCGCCATAATTACTACCTAGTTTACAAGGGTGTTGTCAAGATTAAGGGTTGTATAGAGCAGATAAAAGAGAAGTTGCTTTTCAAGTGCTATTTCCTATGTTAACTGGTGTCTGAAGCTGTAAAAAGAAGAGGTAGGCTTTGGAAATCAGAGGAGGACAAGCGGGATGAATGCATGTAGATGGTGCAAGCTCAAAATAATGGAGTCTCTACAAAAGGTCTTCAGAAATGGATTTACAACTCAAATGCATTCACAGGCAGGACCCACTGAAACTGGTTGCCTAAGGAAGGGAGACAGAATGAAAGAGGTACAAAGAGTCCGGTAAGAGGGAGAGAAATAGAAGGAGGAGAAATGTAGCCAGAAAGTAAAGGATCGCATCACCTCTGGCTTCCAGGGAGCTATCTATTCCATGTGTATATCTAGGGTCCTAGAAGGTAGCATAATTACCACAATAAATTAGCTTCTAGCCCTTTGTGTTGCTGGCACATTTGAATGATGTTTACTCTATTACCTATTGTGTGTTTAAGGTTTATGTCCATGGCACAAAAATGTCTTCCCACAGACCAGTGCTACGCTCCAGGTCATGTGACATGCCCTCATCCAATTGTTAACGGCTGCAATGAGCCCTGGGTTACATTGTGCGGTGACTCAAGCACTGTAGTCTACCCACCACCTGTTGTCATGATGTTCCCAGGACCAAATCTCAGCTCTTCTCTCAGGAAAGCATAGTGGGATCCTCAGCACTATTTGGCATTGAGAGCCCATTTGGTTCTGGCCTTCTCTTATTTATGGGGGCTCATATGATTCCAGAAGCTTGTACAATTATGGGAAGTAGTACACGTCCAGATTGTCAGCATTAGGCACCTGATGCTCATACCCTTATTCTTCCCAACAGTCCAGTACCTCCTGCTCTGGAAGCTGTTGGCCATGTTAATCTGAGAAGCAATATCCATAAATCAAGTAATAACCACAAAATGTAAAAGCAAGATAGAGATCCAATCCTGAGCTTATAGGAAATGGGATTCAAAAGTGCTGAGCACCGAAAACTCCCCTTGAAGTCATTGGAGCTTTGAATCTTCAGCTCCTTTGAAAATCTGTCTTCTATATTTGTCTTTCTCATGCCTTATGTTAGAGTTATGATTATGTCCTGCAGTGTCTGTCTCTTTATTTTCTTAAAATAGTTGAAAATGGGATTTCACTGTCAAAGTGTTGAGCTGAAATACAAAGAACATCCTGCGTGAAATGCTTCCCTTTGGATTGAGCCTTGCAGCCCTTATTGTAACCCTGGAGATCTATTCTTTCTACTCTGCATTATTTTATTCTTCAAGTGTATACTCCGCTTCTCATTCCCCTTAAAATTATGCTACATCCCAATAGTGGACCTCTGGTTTTCCTTTCCCCTCCATTTTTTTAATTACAATACACTGAGGGTAAAATTCAATCTTGTCCATAGTGATTCTGGACTATTTATGTCCCTCTTAAGACATGTTGTGAGATGAGACCCAGGCCTTTATATAATGGTCAATAGCATTGCACAGGACCTCTAAAATCCTTCATTACAACACATATAGGAGACACTTTGATCTAGAAATGATAATAAGATGTTTCAATCAGTAGTAAGTAGAATGTGCCCTTAATGATTTTAAAAACATAAAACAAAATAGATTATTTCAGCTATTATATTATGTCATATTGTGATATGTAGTTAGAAGCACTGCAACTACTGATATGTCGCAAAATAACGTTAAAATAATACAAATATAAAATGGGAAGGAAAAATAAAGAAATGAAACAATTTCTTGGCTCTATATTTCTGGAAGCCTTCTGGACATGAAACCATGAAATAATGAAACATGAAATAAAACATAAATAGCATAAAAGGGGAATACAATGAAATAATTTCTGGGCACTCTGTTTCTGAAAGCCTTCTTGACATGAAACCTAGCCCACAGCTGGGTGCAGTCACAGATCAGGGTTCTGTTGTCCTTTTCATTTGTGGAGCTGCAGAGTATTTACTTTGATTTCTGTAGTTATTCCACAGTTACACCATGCTATAATGGAGTTCAGAATTCACCGCAGCCTGTGTTCTTTGCTAACCTGGGGGAAGACGCTACTTCTGAGGGCAAATCCACAGGGCACTGGCAAATGGCTGAAGGTGAAGGGAACTTCAAAAGGGGCAGAAATGTCTTTATTGATCTCTTCCCCACATTCCCTGAGTATAAGGTCACCCTGTAGCATGCTAAAAGGTGCAAACTTTGATAGACTATAAGGCAAATATTACTGGTCTCCTGTCTCCCTCAATGGATATCTGGATGCAAATACTCAAAGAAAGCATTCTCCAATGAATACAAAGGGCCTAATTCCCCACCACCTTGAACCTACAATTAAAACTAAAACCATTGCAAAGCAGATACAAAAATGGTGCCATGTCAGAGCCATATGGGGGCATCAGAAGCAAATCCAAAATAGCAGCAGGGATTCAGCATTTCAGATTTCAGTTTCTGCTGTGTCGAGCCCCGCTCTCTCCAGCTCCCTCTGTATAACCACGGTAAAAAGCTTTACAGTAAAAAGCATTACACTCTATTACTCAATCAGTAGATAGTGCTTTCATCTATTGATCTAATCTATGGATCTTGTACAAAACTCTCCAGACGCCCCCCGATGTCTTGTTGTAGTGTCATTAGTATATGTGAGAGAATGGACTCGTTTAGCTGTGTTTGCAACATCAGCCTTGAATCAACTTCTGATGACATCCTTAGAGTCAAGTATGAAAGGCTATAAATTCTAGCAGTCCTGTTTTACCAAGACAAAGAATGACAAAGGGAAGTTATTTAAATGTGCTTTTATGGGTGGACTGAAATCCAAAATCTCATTATGACACTGAACTATTTCTCCCTGATTCTCCATTTCTTTGTACTTTTTACAGTCATTTATACCAGTGGCCATTAGATGTGGATTCTTTGATCTGGTAGCATTTTTGACACACTTTGCACTGGCATAAATGACTATTCCCTTGTAAGAGGGATGACGTTCCTTTCTTTTTCACATCCCTTGTGGATCATCCACATTTGGATAGGAGCATTGATTTAGTGGGTATTGGTCCTGCTTTGAGCAGGGAATTGGACTAGATGACCTCCTGGTGTCTCTTCCAACCCCAGTATTCTATGATGACAATGGTAACCACCTGTAAGTTCTCCTTCTGTCAGCAATTTTACACATTCCTACTCAACATCCTGAGCACTAAAACATGTGCAATGAGTGTGAACTAATCCTAGCAGAGGGCCTGCACAATGCTAGCAACTGCTTTAGGACTGATTCTCCTTTCACTACAGGGCTTAAAAGGGAATTAATAGTGCCTTGGCTAGATGTTAGCCCTTGCAAGAGGGGAGAATTTCATCCAGAGTGCTTTGCAAATTCAAAATGAAGAAGATAGTAAAACCAGAAGTCCAATAGTACGATGCGGTATAATTTTTAATTAGCAGGAGAAGTGTACACTGGTACAATGAACTAATGCAGAGCATGAAGGATACATTTTTAGGGTTTCAAGAGGGGCTGCAGCCAACCACCCACTCAAAGGTGATACATTTCACACAGGATGTTCTTTCCTGCAGCTCTCGACTGGGACAATCAAGTTCCGTTTTAACTGTTTTAATTTAATTGTTTTCTCATTCTCAATGTGAAGTAAGAGAAAGTGGAGTCTAAAAAGAAGACTAAACAGCATTCCCTAGTATATCTTGTGTAGCAAAGACAAAAGCCATAAACAAATGGTACGTATTTTGGAAAGGCTGGAGTATCAATAGTCTACTTCTCATTGGCACTCAAGACAATATACACCTCTCTGGGAGTGTAATGTAGTTCCTTAATATAATTGAGAATCTGATTGATCATATTAATCATGTAATAAACATATAATGGTAAATCATTGGAGGAAACAGTCATATATCAACAGTAAAGAGAAGATGAGCGAGACATCAGCCAATAGATTTTCAGAACTGCTGTGCACCCACACATCCCGCTGACTTGAATGGGGATTCAGGATGCTCAGCAAATCGGAAAGCTCCACCTTAAAGCTCATTAATGAATCTGTATCATGCTTTTTCATGCTGGCTTGTTCCTTGTTCTGTGGATTTTACTTCTGGGTTTCATATGGCAGACAGCTTCCATAGCGGTATGTCGTGAAACGCTGGGAGGAGGATGGGTATGAGCATCCGTTGCCTCTTGCTGATAATCCGGAAGTGTATGACCCCCCATAATTTCCCAGGCTCCCAGAACCGTAGGGGCCCCCTACACCGAGAGAGCTCCCGATGCCAAAGGGTGCTGAGGATCCCACTACACTTTCCTGAGGGCAAGTGGCAAGAATTGGTCCTGGGAATCTCACGATGACTGGTGGTGGGTAAACCACTGTGCTTGAGTCACCACATGAGGTAACACATGGCTCATTGCAGGCGTCAACAAATGGCCGGGGGCATGTCACATTGCATGGTGTGTAGCACTGGGTATTGCACAGCTGTCTGTAGGAAGACATCTTTCTGCGATGGAGGGAAACCTTGAACACACAATGGGGAGGAGAGAAACCATTATTTACAAGTGCGAGTGGAATAAAGCGTTAGAATCTAATATATTATGGCACTAGCAACCTGCCAGCAACCTAGATGTATACTTGAAAGAATATATAGCTTCATAGAAGCCACATGATCAATTGATCTTTAATTCTTGCCTACATTTATTCTCCGTATTCCTCTTTCTAGTTCTCTCCCTCCATTCACCCTTAGCCTCTCTCTTGACCAACCTTTGGTACCCTTTTTACTCTCTTTGTCAGTCAGTTGATGGATCGATGGATAGATTGTCTAGGTTTCTACAATGCACAGCATGCTATCTATCTAAGAGACTGTTCCTGCCCAGAACACTTTGCAATCCCAATAAAAATTTAAAGCACGGATTAACAAGAGGGCTATGTTAATAGGGATTCTCTCCTTTTTAAGTTTTAATCTCAGCGTGGAAACTAGTTCTGTCCATTATCAGAGTTCAACCCTCTGATGTTTAAAACTTACCAGTCAGCACTACTTGCTAGTGAATAAACAAAAAATATCCTTTTGTCAAACCAAAACTAAGGGCTAGATCTTCATCTGATGACAGTCTTGACAGTTCCATTTACTTCTGTGGAGTTAAAAGAACTGAGGATCTTATCTACAATTGTTAGTAGTATGACTAAGTTTTTTGGAATACCTATACCATATCAGGCTACTAGTCCATGTAGATTGGCAATCAGTTGAAGATCTGGCCATATATGTATATTTGAACACATGCACAGCAATACTTTCCACTATCAAATTACATATGAAATGAAATTTTTCAAAGTAATTTAAGGAGTTTGGATACCCAATCCCGAATAAACCTTCTTAGCAATTAAGTGTCTCTAATCCCTACCACGCTTTAAAATCCCAACCTTAACTTTTAAAACCTGCATCCACCAATGCCACTGCAACAGAATAAATACAAATAGTCCCTCCATGAAAAGAAAGCCCCAACAACACTGAGAATCACAGAAGATAAAGAGACATTTCAACAGTTATAAAGAGATGGAGTGGAATCACTTACTCAGTTGACCGAGGAGGAGAAGTGATTAGAAGAGTCCTGAGTCCTGAGTGCTTTTATATGATTTCTCAGATTGCCTGAAGGATCTGAGACACCCTTTGTGCATGATGGCCAATTAGTCACAAAACAAAATTTCGTCAATATGTCACTCCTTAGATTGATGTAATTGTTTTACTCATTGTTTGAGATTATAAGGCAATTCTCAGTTTCACCCTACACCCTACAGTTTCTTCCTTCGTAAAGCTTTTTGTGTGAAATTAATTCCTGGTGTCATTCTGCTGATGGTACTGAAGCTAGGGCTTGGCTATGTGGTGGGGAAATGAGCACTATGGGGTGGGGTGTCATTTCTAAACTGTACAAACGTGTTGCTTATTAACTGGTCTCTGTGTACCCTGCTGCTGTGCACTAAAGGATCCTTAGTGTGCTTGAACACAGCACTTTTTCAAAAAAGCACTATATAAAAGTGAACCAGGAATTTTTTGTGCGCAACAGCAGGGTCTACAAGGGCCAATTAATGTACAATACATTAATGCATTTTAGAAATGGAATCCTCGTAAGTGCACATTACCCCACTGTGGAGACAAGACCTTACCATGCAATTGAAGTTAAATCCCTGTGTGTCTTCTACAAGCATCAGTATCACCATTAGCTTTTATACACAGTAGTCTATTTCCATGTCTTAAATACATCCTGATATCTACTTGGGGGTATTGTGGAGTTTATTCTTGCCTCTCCAAGAAAAATATGCAGCATTTTTCTGCATGCTCTGGCTCTCCACTCATAACTGTTCTTTAGGGGGTCTAATATAACAGCTATTGGAGTATGTGGGCATCTTCCTACTGAGTTCATTGGGTCCCGAATCAGACCCTATGGGCCGTAACTCATTCCTAGACAGATGGCCAGTGTCAAAGCTCTTCCTCATTAAAGTGTCACTTAAGCTTTCAAAATGTCTGGCTGTGTAGATCTTTTGATGTTAGCGTCTGCCTGTCAGGATGAAGGGTGGCTCCTGATCTGGTGAGGGTCTTCAGATACATCTTGGTGGGAGGACTATGTTAATTTCCCACCTTCAATTGTCTACAATCTTGTTGATTGTTTATATAGTAAAGTTGTGGCCTTTTGAGCCAATATCAGACCTACTGTGTGATATGTCTTTAAGCAAACCTCCTAGATATAAACTTTCATTGGGAGTGTACCAGGGAGCCCAAAGAATTCGAAACACTTCGCTGAAAACTCATTAATGTGTTACATATGCAATCTGTTGTGTTTTTATAAGCTTAACAGAATGTCACTGGAATTAGACATCTTAGCATTAAGGTATAGTGTCTCTTTAATATGTGTGTGTCAGAGTTACTTGTTTTGCTTCCCTAACCAGGTCATGGTTGTACATTTGGCAATTGGAATTTTCTGATTTTCTTAAAACAGTAACTTAGTGGTTTTTTTCATAACAATACCTTCAAAAGCGTATAGGACCACATTCTCAGCTGGTGCAAATGGGCCCACTTCTCTCAGCTTCAAAGACACTATACCGATTGACACCATCTGTAGATCTGGCCCTATATTTCAAACAATTTTTCCCTCAGACACTCCTGCTTTTTCTGTGACAGGTTTTCCCTTCTACAGTTTTGTAAGCTGATGCCCTTTAGACATGCGTAAAAAACCCTCCAGTTCTGCCTCCATGTTAAATCTTTGGTATGAGTCTTGAAGAACTGAAAGCTGAGAGTTTCGACTAGATGAATTGCATGGGCAATGAATTTTGTGTGGCGACACATTTGGACTTCAGGCACATCTGTCTCACATCCTCCTGGATGTCTAAGAAAGCATACAAAAATATTACAATTCAGCCCTCTTCTAAAAACTCCTCTTGATTTCCTGCCTTGGGTGAACTGGTTGGGTGTGATTTGATTCAATCTCTTTATAGCTATTGAAATGTCTCCTTAGTGATAGTTTTAACTTGAGACCAAATCCTGCATCCTCTGTGATTCTTATAAATATTATCGGGTTTGTCTCCATAAAGGAGTCTTTCCCTGATTACTCTTTTGCAGGCATTGGAGGATGCAGGCTTTAAAAATATAAGGGATGCATTTTGAAAGTCACACAGAGATTTGGGATACCCAATTCCCATTATTTTTATATACACATATATCCCTTCAATGGCTTTGCAATAACTATGCATAAAAGTTTTCTGATATTGGACATTATTACTTTGACACTTAAAATTGTATACAGATCCTTAGCAGACTTAACTGAGCCATGGCAATTTATACCAACAGATGATCTGAGACTATTTCCATAAAACCACAGAGATGAGCTTTTGTATATACTACTGATGTGTAACCTTATTATTTCAGAAGTGTGCACTCTCTCTCTCTCTCTCTCTCTCTCTCTGCTTCTTCTTCAGGTTAAGGTCAACATCTAAGTTAGGGTGCAAGGAAGAAACTCTCCCTACCGGGAGCCTATTCCAAAATTCATCATATCAGGGTTCTTATACTTTCCTCGGAAGTACCTGGTACTACTCATTATCAGAGACAGGATACTGGACTACATGGACCATTGGTCTGATCCATTATGGCAATTCTTAGGTTTATAGATGTACAACAAGGAGATTGATATCCAGATCCACAGCTGGTGTGAGTTGGCCAAGATGCAAGTGACTGGAAATAATGATGATTTCCACCAGCTGAGCATCCAGCCCTTCGAAACTGATTTTTCAATCCCTAACAATTTAGTCATCAGGAAATACTGTTCTCTCAGAACATTGAAAATAAAAGCATGGAACCAGTTTGCACACACAAATTAGACAGAAATAAAGGAAATAGTAACATTGTCCCTTTCTTATGCTGCTTTATAATGTTGTAGCCTACTGTGACAGTACCAGGCATCCTTTGGAGAAATATTCTCTATTGAGTGGTCACTTCTTAGAATAGGTCTTTTTAAGACATCCCTGCTCATGAACCTACACAAGCCTATGCGCTTTTATCAGAAGAAATCTAGGAGTGGAAAACTGAAGAGAGGATATTAAACAACAGAGTGTAACAGAGGGAACTTGGCAAGGGTTGGGGACTTTGGAGAGGTGAATGATCTTGTGGTTAAGGTACTAGATTGGGACACAATACATTTTCATTCACTTCTTGACTTTGCTACAGATTTCCTGGGCAATGTTGACAACCTCACTCGGGACAGATTTTCAAAAAGGCTTAGTACCACACATGCTTGGGTGTACTGATTGCTGACCCTCAGCATTAGTCACATAACTGGAGCTCCCTTCAGAGCTAAGTTTCTCATCATCTTAGCCCTACTTTGAAAGCTTAAGAGGGACTTAAATGGTTGGTAGGTGAATTATAACCTTGTCGGACAGTGAATTATAACTCACGGGGCCTGATTCAAAAACAGTTGAACTCGGAGAGATTTCCACGGACTTCCATCAGCAATGGATCAGTCCCATAATGAATAATGAATAGGATGAATAATAGGGGATGAAAAGCAAACAGAATAAAGACTCTCAACTTCTTAGGAATTTCAAGGGTGAACTGCACAACAGTCCCAGCCCAGACTGGAGAGCTAAAACAGAACACTGCTCATGATGGGAAATTGTGCTACCTGTAGACCCCCGAGAAAATGTCATGTTGTGAAGTTGTTAAAAGAACCCAGCAAATGGAGTGAGTTTCATTTCTGCTGTAATTCCGGCGGGGTCTGTGGATTGATACCAGGAAGGAATTTACTTATAGTTTTAAGATGAATGGAACCTGTACGGGTGTAACACAAATGTCATATTATGTGGAGATGAGAACATAGTATTAATCAGGATCAGAGAGCAAAATAATTACATCAACTAGATGACTTAGAGGTGCAATACATTTTGTTTGGTATGAACTTCATGACTGATATCTATGTCTCATATCTTCCTGGTTGTAAGCTCATGACTCAGGTCTCTTCTAATCACTTCTCTTGACTTACCCTTCTCTGTGAACTGGGAAGCTTTGATTAGATTCCATCTCCTTATAATATTGAAATGTTACTTTTGAGATATTTTTAACTTAGGAATGATTCCTGCACAAATACCATATGATTCTTTAAAAAGTTCAGGGTTTACTCTCCATGACAGACTCCCCCACTCCCAATTTATTCAGTTGTAAGATGTTAGTAGATGCAGAGTTTAAGCATATGGGGGAGGGACTTTGTAAGCCACACAAGATCTTAGCAAAAAGAAAAGGAGTACTTGTGGCACCTTAGAGACTAACAAATTTATTAGAGCATAAGCTTTCGTGAGCTACAGCTCACTTCATCAGATTTTTCCACCAAATGCATCCGATGAAGTGAGCTGTAGCTCACGAAAGCTTATGCTCTAATAAATTTGTTAGTCTCTAAGGTGCCACAAGTACTCCTTTTCTTTTTGCGAATACAGACTAACACGGCTGCTACTCTGAAACAAGATCTTAGGATACTCAATTCTAATTATTTTTATATGAGGAACGGACAAATATATCCCTTACATGGATTTGAAATCTCTAACCCTAAAAGTACTCCAATAATAGACATTGTGACTTTGCAACTTTTAAATATATACTTATCCGGCTTTATCTTAGCTGACTTCTTTGGAGACAAGGCAATTTACACCAAGTGAGGATCTAAACCTATTATTCACGTAAAATGACGGAGATCAGCATTCATATATAACTATGGAAGTGCCACTGTATTCTTGTTTTCAATTTGGTTGATAGAGAAAAAAACACAGTGTTTGAAGGCATAAATGCTTAACTTGTGCCAGGGCTCAGCACATGGTACCTCTAGGTTTGGCAGTTCATAGCCTCAGCATCACTGACCTTGCTGCATCTGTTATGAATGTAAAATATTGCTTGAATCCCAGCACCTCTTTCATTACAAATTAAGCACTGGAAGGGATTTATATAAACCCTCCTCCTACAGGTCAAAGTCAACTACATGCCCCTTTCAGTGGTGTGTAGTGTACATGTAGCTACATGCCAGTGAAAAGCACTTCTCATCCACACTTCAGTGTGTAGCCACGCAGGTCAGTGAAAGGCTCTAGTAGCCAGAAGACGGTGAGGAAAGGCTCTGTCAGCCCTGCCAACCGTTCCCCGCTGCAGGAATCTTTCCCCGCCACCTCCTCCCTGCTAGAGCCTTTGCTGCTGCTGGACTCTTTTACAGGGAAGACTCCAGAAGCGAGGAGGCAATGGGACACTACGCTGCTAAAAATAGCAGGCTTGGGAGAATAGGGAGCCATGTACTCAGGTACCTACCCACATCCTCAGGCATGTCTTTATTCACCTAAGCCTTGCCTCACCGACTGCATTGCTGTTTACACCTGTGCTCGAGGGGCTACCAGGGTATGTACACTACATGCCACCAAAAGAAGCATGTAGTATAAATGCACCCTTAAGGATCTTAGGAAAAAAATCAGCTATGGCCAGTGTCTTCCAAAATTCACCACTTCAGGGTTTTTATACTTTCCTCTGAAGTATCTGGGGCTGGATGCTATCAGAGACAAGGTACTGAAGTAGATGAACAACTGGTCTAACCCAATATAGAAATTCTTATGTTTCCATGTACATTTATATCCAGCTCCTCAGCTGGTGAAAATCAATGGAGATCCAAGTGAGTGGAAGCATCATGATGTTCAATGGGCCCCAGATCACCATTACAGCCTCTGGGAAATACTGAAATTCTAATTATAAATAATAACACTAAAGAGAACTTAATTCTACTCCTGGCTCTCTCAGTGATTCACCAACTGACATAGAGTAAATTACTTAGCCTCTGTTCCTTAATTATCCTGTCTCTAAATAGAAATAATAACTATCTAATTTTCATGGGAGTTTTAATTATTAATAGTGGCATGGAGCAGTGAAAATGGATGTTGCTTTTTAAGTGTAGGATAAAATGTGTATTGTCAGATGCTGTGAAAAGAAGAGCCAAGTTCATAAAATAGAGGGCCAAAGGACAAGAGAGTGAAGGGGTGGGAGTGCTGAAATCTCAAAGCAGTAGTGACCTCTAGGAAAGGTCATCAGTGAAGTACACAATATTTCTCTGAATACGTAAAAATTCAAACTGCTCTAAATTTCACAGCCAGAATGAGATCATCTCCAAGAATGGATGGCATACGTTACTATGCTCAAAGAAGCAAAATCGGGGCTGATCAAAGGTTTCATCCCAGAGGGGTTCCTTAGGACAAGGATGAAACTTCAGAGAACACTTCAAAGTCTTTGGATCAGGAAACCTGGCTATGTACAGATCAGGGATGTTAGGCTGGGAAAGACCAGGCCCATGTAAGTATTATTTCTGTATGAGGGGCGGGGGATGGGAATCCAAGTTCATTACAATTCACAAAAAAGTAAGAGATTCGCTTCAAAATGGTATCCCACATCAGTGCTTGGAGTAGACTTAATGATACCAATTTAGGGTCATTTTTTCAAGGTCTCCCCAAGATTTATTCCCCTCTCTCCCCCCAAAATGTACTATTAAAATCTCCAGATTGTAATAACTTTATTTGCATGGGATTAAGGGAACAGTCTATGACTCTGATCCTCATGAAATCTGAATCACTGAACTGCTCATGAGCCCAGCAATATAATAAGACCAAGAATCAGGTTAGAAACTCAATATTTCAAATATTGTTGAATTGCAAATGCTTTAGTACCTTTATTTACAGATAGTTCATGCCCCTGTAAAGTGTTGTTTCTTAGGAGCACTGTTATGAATGGTTTGGGAAAGAGAAACTGGCCTTTCAAATTAAAGACTGAATTTGAACCCTGGTTGCGAGATTTGTGCCTTTGCAGCTTGCCACTGCTTGGTGAACGGGCTGCAACTGGTTACATGTGGAAGTATGAGAAATGTGTGTAATGTGTGGAAATTCAGAATCCTACCAGTGAAACCCCTATCTATCTACCGGAGTACTACCCTGGGAGATTCTGATGGGCAGATAAGGAGGGGGAAAGGAGTTGAATAGGGCAGAAAGCATTTGTCACAGCTACCGTCTCAGGATGTGGTTTTCTCTATCTGGTGTTGCAATGCAGCTGATAATATCCCATTGTGGTGATGGCCATTTCACACCTCTGCAAGCGCCTTGTCCTACATAGAGAGACAGAGAAACCCTTCTGCCTACATAGGAGCCTTAAGTGGGTCTCCTCCACTTTACCTGCTGCTTCCATCTGGGAGATTCACTCTTTGGATACTCTTAGCTACCACCTTGTCTCCTCCTTTTAGGCTCTACAGACTTACGAGGGACAGAGTTAGAAGAAGGAACTGGTATACACACAAGAATGGCCATAATGGGTCAGGTCAATGGTCCATTTAGTCCACTGTCCTGACTCTGACAGTGGCCCGTGCTTCAGAGGGAATGAACAAAACCGGGCAATTATTGAGTGAGCCATCCTCTGTCGTCCAGTCCTGGCAACTGGCAGTCTGAGGTTTAGGGACACCCAGAGAATGGGGTTGTATAGCTGACCATCTTGGCTAATGGCCATCATTGGACCTATTCTCCATGAACTTATCTAATCCTTTTTGAACCCAGTTATACTGTTGGCCATCACAACATCCCCTGGCAATGAGTTCCACAGATTGACTGTTCATAGTGGAAAGAAGTACTTCCTTCTATGTGTTTTAAACCTTCTGCCTATTAATTTCATTGGGTGACTCCTAGTTCTTGTGTTATGAGAAGGAGTAAATAACATTTCCTTATTCACTTGCTTCACACCAGTCAAGATTTTATAGACCTCTATCGTATCCCCCCTTAGTTGTTTCTTTTCCAAGCTGAAAAGTCCCAGTCTTATTAATCTCTCCACATACGGAAGCTGTTTCATACCCCTGATCATGTAGTTGCCCTTCTCTGTACCTATTCCAGTTCCAGATATCTTTTTTGAAATGGAGTGACCAGAGCTACACACAGTATTCAAGATATGGGCATACCATGGATTTATAGAGGGGCAATATGATATTTTATGTCTTGTTATCTATCCCTTTCCTAATGGTTCCTAACATTCTGTTCGCTTTTTTGACTGCCGCTGCACATGGAGCAGATGTTTTCAGAGAACTACCCACAATAATTCTAAGATCTCTTTCTTGAGTGGTAACAGCTAATTTAGACCCCATCATTTTGTATGTGTAGTTGGGATTATGGTTTCCAATGTGCCTTACTTTACATTTATCAAAATTGAATTTCATCTGCCATTTTGTTGCCCAGTCACCCAGTTTTGAGATCCCTTCAAAACTCTTCACAGCCTACTTTGGACTTAACTATTTTGAGTAATTTTGTACTGTCTGCAAATTTTGCCACCTCACTATTTACATGTTCACATCCCTAGTGCACCAACAACCTCTGGACATGACAGTCAAATGACAGCTAAACACCTTGAGTTCCTACTCTGATCAATAATGCTACACATTCCTACCCAAATGCACAAGTACTGAAACTTATGTAACATAGGTGAAATAAACCCTTATGCAAAGCACCTGCATGATGCTATTGACAATCTGAGGCACCTGACTCTACTCTGACTATTTTACATAGGCTGGCTCCAGGGAATTATTTCAAACACAGTGGTTTATAAATTAAGAATTGAGGAGGAAGGGAAACCAGAAGACAATACTATGATACAGTATAAGTTTTAATGGGAATCAGAAGTTGAGTTTACATTTTGCAGAACAGCAAGTATATCTTGCCCAGAGTTTCAAGAACAGCAGCAATCAAAAACTTGCTCCAAGGTAACAAGTTTCACATAAGATGTTCTTTCTTTCTTTCTTTCTTTCTTTCTTTCTTTCTTTCTTTCTTTCTTTCTTTCTTTCTTTCTTTCTTTCTTGTAACACTTGAGTTTGACAATCAAGTCCTGGTTCCAACCACTACAAAATACATGATTTACCCAATTCGGTGTGAAATAGGACAAAAGAGTATAACAAGAGGACTAAGCAGCTTTGCTATTACCAATTTTGCATAGCGAAATTACAAGCCATAAAGAAACGGTATCTATTCCTAGGCAGGCTAGGGCTTAATTTTCTTTAACATTAAGACATCTTTAAATCACTGTAGACATGTAGAAGGGCCAAAGTGTACTTGAGATTCTGCACTACCATATTCATACTGGAATAACACACGACTGGGAAACCATAGGAGGAAACAGTCACATATCTAAGATAAAGTGTAACATAAACAAATATATTTATGGGCTTCTATTTCAGAGGTGCTGAGCACTCACAAACTGACTTACGCTGGAACGCGGAGGTGATCAGCCTTTCTGAAAGCCATGCCCATAAACACAGTCATAAATCTGTAGATTGCTTTTTTGTTTCCTGGTTGTTCCTTGTGCCATGTCTAATCCTGTTGGGTTTCACGTGGCCCACAACCATACATATTTAACCATCGGGAAGAACGAGGGTCTGAACATCCTCTGCCTAATGATGACAATCCAGGAGTGTAGGACCTCCTGTTGTTGTACAAGCCACATGCACCAAGAGAGCCTTTGTCATCATAGGAGCTCCCAGACAGGTAGGAGCCGCGGTAGCCAAATGAACTGCCGATGCCCAATGGTTCTGAGCTTCCCACTACGCTTTCCTGGGGGCAAGTGGCAAGAATTGGTCCTGGGAATCTCACGACAACAGGTGGTGGGTAGACCACCACACTCGAGTCACCGCACGATGTAAAACATGGCTGGTTACAGGCATCAACAAATGGCTGTGGGCATGTTACATTGCATGATGGATAGGATGGGTATTTGCACAGGTCTGTAGAGAAAGACATCTTTCTTCAATGGAGGTAAACCTGAAATACACAGTGAGAAGTAGAATAAACATAATACATAAGTGGCAATGGAATAAGATGCACAAGAGTCAGATACTATAAAAATTGGGGATAGATGGATCTTCCAATAAACTGCCCTTTGTGATAAGTATGACAATTTCCTGCAATACCCTGGACAAACCTCCTTCAATTAAATTAAAGTATATTGAATTAAGTATACCATCTTTGGAGTCCACTGTATTAAATGACTGGTTATGTATCCTTGTGGGGAGAGATTGTATGTATGTATTTCCATGAGGAGAAGTATCTACAGTTCCTCTAGGAACTGAAAACAGTGGAGGTGGTTTAGGCAAATTCACTGAGGTTCTAACACTGTCAGAGAAACACTACCAGCTGCAGAGACTTGCATATACTGGTTCTCTAGAGATCAGAAATGACTTTTGGATAAAAAGCCTGAGTTTAAACTGACCCAGGCCCTTCTTTCTGATCCAGCAAATGGACAGGACTTCTGGTCTATGTGGGTCCCAGTCCTTAGGGAAAGGTGGCCAGGTACTTTGGGCTACTGAGGGTGCATGTTCTGAGCAAAAGTTGTTTTAAACTTGGGACCACAGAAATCCTCTGAGTGGGGTGTGAAGGGCTGTTCACTGCCCCGAGCCCTTGTTGGGGTTGGGATAGTCTCTGATAAGCTTATTAGCATGTGTGGACACTCTTTTATTGTTTTAATATGTTTTCTCTGTAATGCATTTACCTTAAGAATGAGTGTGCTTGCTGATAAAGAGCTGTGTGGTAACTTAACCACAGCAATAACCCTGTGTATCATCTCTGAGGAGCTGGCCACTTGAGGCAGTCCATCTTTTGCTGGGGATACCACAGTATCGTCAGAGGATTGTGCAGTCTGTAAATAGCCCAGTAAGGAGGCAGAGAAAGGTATGCCTCCACCCGATAGAGATGATGCCTGACCGGTGTGGAGCCAAGAGTGACCTTGCTGGACCACGGAGGGGCAATATGGCTGCATTTTTACTGAACTGTGACACCTTCTCCTGTAAAGCATTCACTGATGACATTTCCTAGTTATTAACACTGCCTTTACCTTGACCTTGCTCCCTCCCCATTGCTTTGTCTCTCTCCTCCCACTTGCCCCCTATTTCTTGAGCCTGCTGTCTTGCAACTCCTATCTCTTCTGCTTACCTCTGCAGACATTGATAAATTGCTATCTAGTACCTGCAGGGTACTTTATGATTTTACTGAGCGATTCAGCCATTAAGATGAAGAACAATTATGTGAATGGAAATTAAGGTAGAGACGATAAGTGACTATCGTGATCCATAGGGAAAACCTTGAACAAGAACTCATGTACTCCAAGATGGCGTTAATCTTATTATTTATAAGTTGGATCCCTGTATCGCCTAGAACTTCCATCTGAGAACTGAATTCCATTGCACATTGTACAGAACTGGAATAAGAGACAGTCCCTGCTCAGCAGAGAATACATTTTATATAGAAAATTAGAGCATGGGTTAGAGCAGGATCAAAGTTAATCCTGCTGGTCTCTTCGTTAAAGAGTACCCTAAGCATGAAAACCATTCTGTCCATAGAAGCCCTCTGACTTATAGAACTCATGAAAGGACAATACTTGCTAATGAATAAACAAAGTATTCTTTTGTCAGAACAAATACCTAAAGGCTACATCCTCAGGTGATGTAAGTTACCACCATTCTGCATATATTCTGTGAATATATTCTGACAGACACCGGCTGAGGATCAAAAATTGAAAGTTGCATGAATAGACAGAAGGACCAATTGTTTTACTTGATCAGACCAGTGGTCCATCTAGTGCATTATTCTGTCTCTCACATTGTCTGGCACACAATGTTTCATAGGACAACAGAAAAAAATGGAAGTGGCTCCTTATGGAGTAAACTATCCATAATGGGAGTTTCTTCCTAACACCGGAAAGGTGCATATTGGCTTTGTCCTGAAAACTCAGAGTTTACATATAGCCCTTCTAAGAGTTGAGATTTTGTATATATCTCTATGAAACTGAAAAGAGAAAAAAAGTTAATCTGCTGTAGTTATACATGAAAGCTGATCTCCATAGAAAGCAAAATACGCAGGGCCAGCCCAACAGCTGCTATAAATTACTGTATCTCCATTGTATCTGGATCTGGCCAAATGTTTGTATTAAAAAATCCTAAAACAAGAGTCTCCAGTATCCAAGTATATTAAAGGTGAGATTTTTCAAAGGTGAGTAAGGGATCTGGATTCCCTATAGCCAATTAAAATGTCTAGGAACTGACTCTCTGAAACTCCTATGGGGATTTGAAAATCCCAGCTTCAACTTCTAAAGCCTGCATCCACCAATGCCTGCCAGTGAATAAATGCAAAAAGAATCTTTCATGGCAAGAAACCCACTAACAATGCTAAAACTCAGAGTATTTGTGAGAAACTCAATTAAAACTATCACAAAAGCAGCATTTCTATAATTATAAAGAGATTGAATCTAATCAGACTTACTCAGTTCACCAAGGAGAAGAAGTCAAGAGAAGTAGTTAGCACAGCCCTGAGTTGTGAGTGCTTTTATACAATTCTTCCACTAACCTGGAGGATTTGTGACACCTTTGTACATGAGGTGTTGCACATGTCACTCCTCCAATTGATGCAATAATTTGGCTCACTGCAATCATTAAGCAATTCTAAGCCCCAGATGATATGACACATGCATTGCAACCTTCAAATTGCTTTTGCCTCAAACTTGTTTAAGCCAAATTCTGGTTTCGTTCCACTGACTTCACTGGAGTGATTATGGAAATGAAGCTGTTTCATGTATTTCGTTTTTCCATTAACAACTTGACAATAGGAATCCCTCTCAGAGATGTATTTGTATCACATTTCTATGGCATGATCAGGATTCTACTTTAGCACTTTAAACCAAGGCCCGTATCTGGTTGACGGCAATGCAGAGTTTTCTCTTGCAACTCCTAGGAAAGTAAGATACTTTATTTTGCAAGCTTTGGATCCCCACACTCAACCATTCCCTATGTATCTGACCCAATGCCCAAGGAAGTCTGTCAGCATCTTCCCAATGAGTTTAATTGGTTGAGAATCAGGCCTGTGCTGCCCTTAGCTGCTAGACAGAATATAAAGCTTTGCACCATTTAAATCTCTCTTAAGCATTCAAAGTAATGCTTAAGTGGGATTGATGTGGTGCAGGGGCCTATGTTGTGGTCCTCTGTGCAGGGGTGAATTTTACCATATGGTGATTAGAAATTCAGCTCTGCAGGGACAGTGAGACCAAAGCATTTGAGCCAGAAACTCAAAGTGACCATCATAACAGAACTTCACAGAGCTGCTATTGCAGATTTGGTCCTTGACTCAAGAGAATGATGTCAATGGGTGAAAGGAAACAGTGCAGTGTTTTATAAAGCTTTGGAGTAGACCCTTGAATCTGTATCTCCACAACCCACCAAAACTGCTGTGTTCTTCGACAATGGATGTGACAAAGCCCAGGAAGAATTATATGAGAAATGGAGATAAAACCTTCTTGGTCAAGGGGGGATGGCTGTGAAATGAGCTCCCAGATATAACCAGATTAATCCAGAGTCTGACCAATTTTAGCGCAGGATGCAAAATCCACCTCTTTCAGAGAGCTACCCTGTTATATGTGGAATAGTTTTAAATTGCTATATACACTCCAAGTAGAGCTTCCTACAACCAGGGAAGTACGAAGAACAAAAGACTCTATGAAGTTTACTTGGGAAATGTCTGTGGATATCTGGGAACACGGATATCTAGGAACTGGGAACAAGGTTCCTCCAGTCTTATGTTTTTTGTGCCGTAGTAGCCAGTAGCAGCTGTATCAGAGAAGTTAAACTAGGAAATGTTTAGATACTCTGCTAGTAGGGCCTATGGAACAGTCTCATATATGAGATAAATAAATAGATTAAAAATCCCCCCAGAATGTCTAATTTTCACCATCACCCTCCTTTTAACGTATGTGGAGAAGAAAGAGGAGAGAGCTTATTGATTTAACAAAAATTACGCAAAATGTCTGTGGCTAAACACAAGGCCAAGATTTTCAAAAGTGTCTCGTGATTTTGGTGCCCAAGTTCAGAGATCTTTAAGAACCCCAGTTTTCAAAAGTGCTCAGTTCCTGGTCTCTGGAGCCCAGTCCCCTCAAAGGCATCTCGAGTGGGCACCTGAACTCACTAGATTCATTTTAAATTCTTGGCTTTCAGTTCTTCAGATTTTATCCTGAAGGACATGAGAGCTTTCAGCTACAGTCAGAACAGCCCGCTAAAGAAATGTATAGATGTACCTAAAGAACAGAGGATGCTTCTCCTACAAAGAAGAAGAGAATGCACATAATTGGTAGAAGTGGAGTGTCCAAGGAGAATATTACTTGAAATATAGGGCCAAACCCTCAGCTTGTATATACTGGAAAATGTCACTGGAGTTGATTCAGGACACACATGACCAGAGTTCCCTTCATAGCTGAATTTCTAATCATCAAAGAAAGAAAGGTTTCAGAGTAGCAGCCGTGTTAGTCTGTATTCACAATAAGAAAAGCAGTACTTGTGGCACCTTAGAGACAAACAAATATATTTGAGCATAAGCTTTCGTGAGCTACCTATGCAAAATATTTCGTTTGGCACTTGACAAAGACTTCCTTTTGGGGATCTAAAAACTATATAAAAGAGTTCACAACTCAGGCTCTCCTAACCATTTTGCTTGATTTATTCTCCTCAGTGAAGTTAATGTCTGATTCAATTCATTTTTTTATTACTATCGAATAGTTGCTTCAGTGACAGTTTAATCTTCCAAATGAATCTTTCACAATAAAACTCTGTGATTCTTGGCAATGTTGGGTGGTTTCTTTCCATAAAAGCGAGTAGTTAGTCACTGGTGAATTCAGGCTTTAAATATATAAGGCAGAAAATTTCAAAGCCACAGTGTTTCAGAGGCCTTAATTTTGGTTAATTTTGCAAGAGATGGAGCTCACAAGAGACATACAATGTAGCATAGTGAACTGACCAACAGAATTCACCTTTGAGAGGATGAATAATGTGCTCAAGGCAGTGGGTTGGAAAAAGGAAATTGGGGTTCTATTTAACTGACTCTACCACAGATTTCCTGGGTGACCTTGAACAACTCAGTTGGGGCTAAATTTTCAAAAAAGCTCAGTTCTCAGCATGCTTAACTGATTGAAAACCTTGCCCTTCATCCCTCTGTTCAGGGGGATAATAGTTCTTCCTTCCACACATTCTCTGGCTTGTCTAATTCATTTGTCAGCTCTTCAAGACAGGGACTGTCTCAGATGCTGTGTTTGCACAGTAAGCCACAATCTCAGTTGTGGCATCCAGGAGATACTGAAGTTCAAATCATATGATGCATAATAACGCTAACAATAATTAGGTGTTCCTGAGTTCTAGTCCCAGTCTTTCTGCTGGCTCATGAAGTGGCCTCGGGCAATTCAGTTAGGCTCCGAGCAACAGAGAGCTCTTGATTAGGTAATGAGATAATAACTACCTGCTCCATGTGAGTATTGTGAGAATCAGTGGTTGCATAAAGGCAAGCTGCTATGAAGATTATCGACAGCCTCCTTGTATGTGTCTGAAGCTGTAACAGGAAGGATGAGGAGCTGCAGGAGGGAAGTCTCAGGAAATAGAGGGAGAGAGGGGAGGGATGATGAGTCTGCAAGCGCAAAGAAGTGGGATCTCGACAAAAGGTCACCAATGAAGGCTTTACAGAATAAGCGCATTTCAACGGTAGATCTCAAAGAAATGGGGAGGTTGCTTGGGATGAGTAGTGGGTCAAAGAGTTTGGAGTGAGTAAGGCTCAAAGGGGTTGGTTAGGAGGGAGGTTAAGGGGAAATAAAAGGACCAGAAGGTGTAAAGGGGAGCAGAGATATGGCTGGGAATGAGAGGACCAAATCATCATTGCCTTCTCTTTAGTTATCTATCCGGCGTCGCCCCCCATTGACACAATACCTGAGCATTGGGCCTCTGTCCCATTGGAAGGCCTGCCTTATGCTTACTCTACTCTGCACAAATAACGAGGAGTCCTTGTGTGTTTCATGTTTATGTTCATCACAGAAATATGTCTTTCTATGGAGACCCGGCCAGGTCCCGATGCTACCCACCTTGTGAGGGGACATGCCAGCAGCCACTTGCTAACATCTGCAATGAGCGATAGGTTAGATCAGGCAGAGACTCAAGAGGGGTGGGCTATGCACCAGGGTCCAGGCCCCCTGCTCCAATCACTTATTATTTAATCCACAGTGGAACAGCTTCAACAGGAGGGCAGAGGGAGTCCCCATCAGAATATCCTATAGCTCAGTGGTGTGAGCACTCTCCTGAGTGGTGGGAGACCCTTGTTCAAATCCTTTCCCCTCCCTACATGGCCTGAGGGGGGAATTGAACCTGGTTCTTCCATATCCCTGGTAAGTGCTCTAAGCACTGGTCTAAAACTCATAAAGATGGGCACCACAACTGCTCCAGCATGAGAAACAGAGGTGCCTAGGGAGTGTTTACACTGAAAATTTAGGCACCAAGTTAATTTTGGTGCCTACAGGGGGTAGGCAAGAGTTCTTTGTACTGCAGTGGTGCCAAAACTGACACTTAGTCACCTCTCTCCCTTTTGTGCATTCGGACTTTAATTCTTGGCTGCATGGGTCTGGAAAGAAGACAAAACGGATTCAGATAAACCCGATAGCTAGTCAAGGGAGGTGTCGTGTCCTTTGATGTTTTACCTCTGCCTTGCTGGTGACTCCCAGGGAGTCAGGAAAGCTAAACACAGACCTTTGGAACTGATAACAGCTCAGCCTCTGATGAGACAGGGAGATGCAGAAAGAAGGTCTGCATGGAAGTTAGACTGATCTAGAGTCTGAACACCTTTAGGACAGGACACAAGACCATCCTCGTTGAGAAAGTCCATCCATCATCAATGGAATGGTTTTTAAACTATTAAACACACCTCAAGCAGCGCTTTCTGTAATCAGGGATGTCGAAGGAACAAAAGACAATATGAAACATAAGGCGTCTCAAATAGGGCGTGAAAAATCACTAGTCACTTTTGAAAATCCTGTCTTCAATTCTTCAAGCTTCGTCCTGAAAGACTCAAAAGTCTCAAGCTAGCGGCAGGGCTAGAGGGAAAAGAAAGCTGCAGTCATATCGAAAGAGACAGAGCATCCTTTTACAGCACATTAGAAAGAAAAAGGGATCCCCAATAGAACTGGCATGTCCTAGGAATCTGTTTTTGAAATCTAGGGCCAGATTTTCAGCTGGTGTAAACCAGCACAGTATCACTGATGTTGGTGGGTTCATGATAATTCCACCACCCAAGGATCTGGCCCATAAATCTTCAAAGGCAATTTTTTTTATTGGAACAAATTCAAATGTACTTTAAAAAGAATAAAATAATCCTGAATTCTGAGGGTGTAAGGGACCTGATTTACAGGAATGACAAGAGTGACCTTAACATTCATGTTTTAAAGTGAAACTCTTACTCACTGCTTGGGGCATCTACTTCCAGGAGCATATTATTAATGTTGTAATAGTACAACACTTTGCATGTGTAAGCCATTAATGATAAGGAAGCACTTTTGAAATTCTTTGTTCCGAGGAAGTCTAAGAACATTTCTTATGAGTGTTATTGCCTGGGGCACCCTTGCAAATGCACCGCAAAATTTAAGGAGAATTTATGTCACGCAGGTGGCAACTTTACTTAATGAACAAACGACAAGTATGCAAACAAATAAAGGAGGGAGACAGTCTTTGCCACAATGGGTTCTGAAGATGCTTAGCCTGAGCACAAGCCAACTGTTGTCTTGACTGGTACATCCCATTGTCAAAACGGCTCCCCAGACGGATGTAGCAGCCAGCCATGCCAGGTCTATATAGGCAGCTTGCAAAAAGCCACACACACCTCCATAGTAAGGACGAACGCTGTCAAGAGGGGCGAACTCCAGACAATCTCTTCCCCTTAGTAATGCCTCACTGAATCCCTGTTGGGAGAGCACCTGGGCCGTGTCCTTAATGAGCACATTCAGAACAGTGGACAGAGAGGAGAAGAAGAGAAGTATGGGTCATACTCCAAAGTCTTGGAAAACGGCTGAGTTTAGGTGAGGCTTCTCTAACACAACCTAGCTAAGTCTGAGCAAAAGTCAGGCAGTTTTCTTCATCCAGACAAAACCCCCAAAGATGTTGTATTTATTGCCCTTGTCCTAATGAATCATTCAGGGACCTCACCTTCAGCCAATCTGGACTAAGCCAGAGGACGCACAGTGGTGTGTATCACAGGACTGACACACCTGGGTGCTAGTGCAGCACACGGGACAGGCAGGGTACACGTCGGGGTGTGGATACGAGTGCTGGAGTTGAATTCTGGTGGCAATATGCCAGGGGCCGGCAGCAGGGCAGGGTGAAGTACTCTTATATTTCTCTTCTTCACGACATCATTCTTGGGAGGTGACAGCGAGGGCTTTGCACACTCACCCCAGATTAATAATGTTAAATGTGGCATGCTGAGGGAGGGTGCAACTGTGTGATTGGATTGATAAAGTGGAGCTGTGCTGAGGGCATAGAACAATTCCAGATTCATAGTGCCTATTGCTGCTTCCATAGCAGGAACATCAAGGTTGGATGGGCATGTTGAGTGGGCGATAACTCCTTAGCTCCTTATTTCCTAGGTATTAGCTGGATCTGTTTAGCTGCCCTCTGCATTCTGGGAAGTGAGGCAGTGCTAAGCAACTGTAACTGCATTATGAAGATTTTTGGCAGTGAGTCTCCCCTTACTTGTAGTAACTTGGGTCTTGATCTGGTAAAAATGTATACAGGTGTTTAACTTTAATGGTGGGAATGGTCTCATGGAGTTCAAATGCCAAAACGCCCTATGTTTAGAGTAAGTCTTTGTAGGAATATCTAGAGATTACAGAGATCCAGGATAATGGGATCAGGATAAATGCAAGACTGTCTTTTTTTCCATTTCACACAGACTCTTACCTTTTTGCTCTGTGCCCCCTAGTGGCCAGTCCAAATAGGAGCTATAAATGGTCACTCTTAATACTACAAAAAAGAAAAGGAGTACTTGTGGCACCTTAGAGACTAACAAATTTATTTGAGCATAAGTTTTCGTGAGCTACAGCTCACTTCATCGGATGCATTCAGTGGAAAATACAGTGGGGAGATTTATATACTGAATGCATCCGATGAAGTGAGCTGTAGCTCACGAAAACTTATGCTCAAATAAATTTGTTAGTCTCTAAGTTGCCACAAGTCCTCCTTTTCTTTTTGCGAAAACAGACTAACACAGCTGCTACTCTGAAACCTAATACTACAGAATTCTTTGTTGTGGGGATCAAAGAAGACAAATGTTTATTAATGAGGTATCAGTCAGAGGACAGTCACAATTCAATTTAAAAATAATAGATTTTTTTCTAAGAGTAGCATGCAAACACCATTAAAGGTTAGCTAAAAGAGATGAAAGATGCTATAAATACACCTTTCTAGGAAGAAGACTTGCTAATTAATAATGTTAATACTGAAACATGCATTGAAAGGCTGAAGGTACTGCAAAGCACAGGGAATACATTTCCAGGGTTTCAATAAAGGCTGCAAACAACCATTCATTCCAAGGAGATGCTTTTCACGTACAAGGTTCTTCTTTCTCTGTTGCAGCTGTAGAAGTTGACAATCCAGTCAGGTTTTTAACATTTTAAGTTATTTGTTTTACTGGATAAATGGCAATTAGGACAAAGTTGACTATAAGGACAGGAGTACCCTAGGAATCAACAGAATCTAATTTAAAGAGTATGAGAAAGGCACTTATAAGCCTGATTTTCAGAGGTGCTGAGCACATACTGGGTTCAGGTGGAGTTTTGGGCACTCAGCATTTCTAAAGCACATTGTCCATAAACTCCTCCATGAATCTGTATCTTGCTTTCCATTTCCTGGTTGTTCCTAATTCTGTGGGTATTTCTGCTGGTTTTAACAGGAGTGAGATATATTGGACCACCCAGAAGTGAAAGAGCATCCTCTGTCTGATGCTGGCAATGTGAAACTGTCTGAGCTCCCAGAACTGTAGGAACCCAAGGAACTGAATGAGCCTCCAGAACTACATGAGCTGCTTATTGCAGATGTTACTAAGGATTTGATTTTACTTTCCTGAGGGAAAGAGGTTTTGGTTGGTCCAGGGAATGTCGTGGCAACCAGGAAATTGAAGAGCACTAACCTCAAATTGGGGCACTGCCTTAAAACCTAAATGAAAGTTTAATTTCAGGTCAAACTAAACTGTTTGTTAAACCAGACTCCCTCTTTTTTATTTGCCAAAAAGTTGAAAAAATTCATTTTTGGTTCAACTGCCAACATTTTTATTTTATCTTTTGGATTTTTCAGAATTTCCAGCAAACTAAAAAAATCCATTCTTTGCCCAGCTCCAATCCAGACATTTACCCAACAGTAAATGAAGCAAGTGGTTAATCACCATCACCACCACCAGGACACACATTCAGCAGGAATGGAACGCTTCTGCCACCTATTGTCAGGAACCAAAAAAGCTCCGGGTTCAATGTTCATGGGGCTCCTTCTGAAAACTTAAATAACATTGGCTCATGCCCCTCACTCAGAAACCTGGGAGACTGTATATACCAGCCTGGGTAGTGGGCACCCTAGATAGGCAGTACTTCCCCACTCTGAGTCCAGGGGATTAAAACAAAAAAAATTATTTAGGGGGCCCAACAGAATAACCTTGGGAAATCCAGCAATTAATAAATTAACAGCAACTATTAGGTGAGATACTCTCCTGCAGCAGGTTTTCTTAGCAATAGGCCCAACCTCAGTCCTTCACTTACAACTGTGAGTGGTTTCAGAGTAGCAGCCGTGTTAGTCTGTATTTGCAAAAAGAAATGGAGTACTTGTGGCACCTTAGAGACTAACAAATTTATTAGAGCATAAGCTTTCGTGAGCTACAGCATCCGATGAAGTGAGCTGTAGCTCACGAAAGCTTATGCTCTAATAAATTTGTTAGTCTCTAAGGTGCCACAAGTACTCCTTTTCTAACTGTGAGTGGGTAATGCTTTCTAGCTGCTTTCCTCCTCCCTAGTTTTTGTTGCCCAAAGTTAGAGGAGTCCATGAATTCCGGTAAGTCTGTGTCAAGTCCCCAAGGGAAGTGATGCCTAAGCTACTCTGGGGGCTCCACCTGACCCAGCTGAATTGATTTCAGCTTTGATTGTTCTGCATGGCAGCCTGCATTGAAGTCCCTCAGGTATGTTGCTTTTCTCTGCACCTTCAGTCCAAGCCACCTCAGTGCTGTCATCTGCCTCATGTTAGTTCTGTTCATCCCCTTCTATCCTCTTCAAGCTGGCTCAGTGTGGAGCCTTCAAAGAGGAATTGGTTGCATATAGGCCTCTTAACAGAATCCTTACTGTGAGTGAGGCATTCTCAGCAGAACACAGGGACCTCCTTCCACTGCCTCTTTACACACTTACATTTTTTCCAGGCACCACTAGTGCTACCCAGCCAGGCCAAAGTAGGGTCACAGTCAGGGTGACCCTTCACTTCAGGCACATTGGGTGCAGTTTTCTTGCCCTGTCATTTCCCAACAAGAATGTTAACATTTTACTATCCCCAAACTCTAAACCATATTTTAATCAAAATGCCCCAGACTTGTCGCACAACTGAAATGCAAATGAGGCCTGGCCCATTCAGCCATTTCTCCTGGCTCACCAGCACATGGCAGCAGAGAGCTCCCTATGTGTATATTCCAACACAATCTCCCAAGCATAAGACCCAACTGCTAGCCGTAAACTCAGCCCTCCAGAGCCTGAAGTAGGTGGGAGGGAAAACTTTGTTGGAGCAGGAGGAGAGACTGAATGTCCTTTTGTTCCTCCCTCCAAGCAGGCTAAGGGGGATGGAGGTGTGCATGGCCCAATGGGCTGTGATTGGTCAGGTGGTTCAAAGAGGTTCTGACAGCCGTTCAGGGAAAACCTAAGCAAACCAGCTCAGTTGGTCACTGCCCTTCTCCCCATGAATCTGTGTTTTGGTTTAGGGCAGTGGTGGGCAACCTGTGACTCATCAGGGTAATCCGCTGGTGGGCTGCAAGACAGTTTGTTTACATTGACTATCCACAGTCATGGCCACCCGCAGCTCCCAGTGGCCGTGGCTCCCCGTTCCCAGCCAATGGCAGGAAGTGGCAGACAACACGTCCCTAAAGGACTGAAGGTCAAGGGAATTTTAAGTAGGCAACAGGCAGCCTGCTAAATAAATCTGCTCACATTCCATACAAGAAAGAGACTATCCTTTTACAACACAGAATACAGGAAATCAAGCCAATGATAGTCTGAATGTTGCAGAGAGATATGACTGGAAGTATATGGCCAGATTCTCAACGGATGTAAATCAGCATAGTGTGATTGAAGTCAATGGAGCGGTGCCAATTTAAACCACCTCAGGATCTGACCCATCAATTTTAAAAATGAAGCTTTATGAAAACAAAGGTGAAACCACATTTAATGAACTTCAAATAGTCAGGGGAAGAGCATCAGTGTCCTGGACACACCTATTTTAAATTAACACCATTACTCAGTATTGGGGTGTCTAATGCCAGTAACATAGTATTACAATTAAACACAACGCTCTGTAGGTGTAACACATTAATGAGTGTTTCTGAAGTGCTTTGAAAGTCTTCATTCTGGAAAACCTTAGAACTTCCTGATTGATTATTACAGCCCAGGGGATCCCCGAAATGTCCCACCATCATCTAGATGTAATTGACACAATGGCAGCAACTGCATTAAATTAATGAACAAGAAAGTAAACATATTAAGGAGGGAACACATTGCAGGAGAGGGTTCTGAAGCCCATTCAGACTAAGCATAAGCCACCCTTTGTCCTGACTATGATCAAGGTCAAAATGGCTTCCTGACCAGAGATACTATCCCGCCTGATTTATCCTGGTTACATGGTTGAAACTCTGGCATTGATCTCCTTGAACCTGAAAGTATCTGATTGGACTTGACCTTAGCTAGTATCTGGCTCCCATTTCCATATCATGGAATCAGTATGTCAAAAATTATTAGTGGGCCTGTCCATCTCAATGAGTTGGCATGTATTTGATGTGCAAGGCAGAAAATGTGATATGTCTATGAACCATGAGAGAGGTGTACCTGGTGTCTTGTTCACTGTAATACGGTGACCAAGTATGCAGAAAAGCACATCTAATATCACAGCCATTTGATGGCTTAGTATGAAAGGCACTATATCTTGAACCAAAATACACTCAGGAATGAGGAATTCATGTCCTGTCCTTGGCAGATTTCTATCTGTCTCTGGTGTGCATATTTCTACTGTCTGCCAAATTCCATCACTGATGTGATGAAAACAAGCTCCTTTCAGAGGCTTGCTGGTGAGTGTAGACAGCATTGTCTAGCACCGGCCTTTCCCCAGCCAGAGTTATGGTTCAATTTTAGCCTGTATTTATCATCTGTGCACACAAATATTCCAGGAGAAAGTGTATTATGGAGCAGTGATGGTGAGTCATAAAGTTCAGTTGAGGAGAACTTTCTCTTCAAGGACAGATTTTTCAGAGAGCTCTACATTCCACATACATACTTAGGTTGTCTTAAAAATCGATATATAAGACGAGAGCTATTGAATCAAATTTGGGGTCATTTGGTGTAAGGGTTCCTGACATCCATGCTCTCCCTTCCTCTACCTATCAGTGTGAAACCCTGAGGGTCACTGGCGACAAAAAAGGAATCTTAATTGTAGGACAAGCAGTTTGCTAAATATGTTTAGACTTGTAAGTGTTATAATATAATATAAATTGTTTAGACTTGTAAGTGTTATAATGAAGAATAAAACATCAGTGATAGACCTGGAATGGCCTAGAGTCAGATGTGCAACGTAGAGCCAGAGTCTCAGCTGGTGTAAATCACTGTCACATTACTGATGCCAACGGATCCTTGCCACTTTACGCCATTGAAGGGTCTGTCTCAGTGGTGAGCAACCTGCGGCCCACGGACCACACACGGCCCATCAAGTGGGCTGCGAGACAGTTTGTTTACATTGATCATCTGCAGGCATGGCCGCCGCAGCTCCCAGTGGCTGCAGTTCGCCGTTCCCGGCCAATGGGAGCTGCCGGGGGCCGTGCCTGCAGATGGTCAACATCAGCTACATGTCTCATGGCCCACCAGTGGATTACCCTGACGGGCCACAGGTTGCCCACCACTGGTCTATCTCATAAACTTTAAAAATTGTGAAAACAAAAGCAAAGCTACTTTGTAACAAACATCATATAACCCCAAATTCCCACAATTCATGACCTATTTAGGGGAACGAGATGAGCAGCCTGGACATGCCTATTTTAAAGCGATACCATTACTCAATATTGTGCCGTCCAACACCAGTAACATAGTATTACAATGATATTAACACGGCACTTTCCACAGGTGACGTGTTAGTGAGTGTTTGCGAAGCGTTTTGAAATCCCTAGTTCTGAAAAAGCCTTAGAACTTCCCAGTTGTGTGTCAGCGCCCTGGAGTGCCTCCCAATGACTCCTCATAATCTAGAGATGATAAAGCACACAAAGGCTGCAACTTTATTTAATTAACAGACAGCGATGATGGCAATAAATGAAGCGGGGAAATAAACTTTGCCTTTGCCACAAAAGGTTCTGCAGCTGCTCAGCCTGAGCTTGAGTCGCCTTTTGCCAGGAATACAGACTCCAAAGTCAAAATGGCTACCTGGCCAGAGATACCATTCAGACCACTCAGTGCTGGTCCCATGGGGCTAGCTCTACAAAGTGGTTTAGATGCCGAATGTCCTCTTTAGGTGCAGAGGGCCTGCAAAATGCTATTGACCATGTTAAGGAGCGAGCCTGATTCTCCTCTGCTTCTGCTCTTGAGAGGGGCTTGTGTCATGTGCTGGGCCAGGGATTCCTGCCCAGGGATTTATTTCACCCTCAGTGATTTGTAGATAAAGTACGCAGGAGAAAGGAAAACTAGAATGCTAATGCGAGGATGTAGATCCTCTGCTGACTTTGTTGGAGACAAAGCAACTAACACCAGCTGGCAATCTGACCTTGTTATTTCCATCGAACTAGGAGAGTCACTTTCACATAGACCTATTGAAGTGTCACTTTAATGCTGTTTTCAACTTTGTTTTCCTCAGTTTTCAGAGCTCAGCTAACTTCTACCTTGGGAGTAGGAAGAAACTGCCCATATAGGCATTTTATGCAACATAAAATACACCCATAATGTTCAAGATGATTATACTTTCCTCTAAAGCATCTGGTGCTGGACCCTCTAAGAGACAGGTTACTGTAATGGATGGAAATTGATCTGATGCAGTATGTTAATTTGTATATTTTATGCATGCATTCAGCCATTTGAGAACCAGATAATCAATTTGTGTAAACTGCCATAGCTCCATCGAAGTAAAGGGACCTGTGATGATAGACATCATCCGAGAATCTCGCTCTTTTGACATAAGAAAATAATCTGTTCATTCATTAACATGTATTACTGCCTCATAAATTTGAGAAACCAAAGTGCTGCACTTTGATGCTAGATTGGATTTAATTTTTAATGAGATCCTTATTCTTAATAAGATTAAGTGTTAATGAGGGGACAGGTGTAATGTCTCCACCCTATTCTGTGCTATAATGTCTAAACTGGTTTGAAAATGCCATGCATCAGTCTTGAAGGTATTCTTTACCGTGTTTACTTGTTACAGTCACTGTTTTTAACCCATCCTTCATCATGAACTTTCATCCTTCTGTTGGCTTTTTCAGTAGGATTCTAGGCAACTGCAGGACTCAGCGTGGAAAAGAGAATAATCGACCGTACAATGTAGCATAGTGAATTGACCAAGGGAAAGGGCCGCTGGAGAGGATGACTGGGTTTGTGGTTGAAGCACTGGATTGAGACTCAGGAATTCTGCAATCAATTTCTGGCTCTGCCTCAGATTTCATGTGTGATCTTGGGCAAGTCATCTCAGGCCAGATTTTCAAAAGAGATCAGCCACAGCCTATATGCTTTGCTGTGTGGAAAAGCTGGCCCAGACTCATTCTAAGCATCCATTCCCATATGTCAAAGGACAGCAATCCTCCTACCCGCATGTCTGGCTGTTTGTCTGAACAGCTGCCCCCACAATGGGGCCCCAATCTCTGCTGCGGCATCTGAAACTCAAATGATGAAAAATAAAACTATCAACAGTTAGGCGTGTCTGAGTTCTAGTCCCAGCGTGTCCATTGACTCACCCAAGTGTTCCTCTGAAAATAAGTTAGCCTCTGTGGCTCAGTTGTCTGTTCTATAAACTAGGGATTATAATTTCCTACTTCGCATGGTTGTTTCAAGGGTTTACGATTGCACAGAGCAGTGAAAAAGGAAGTAGCCATGTAAATGTGAAACAGCATTTTGCACTATAGCTGAAGCTGTAAAAAAAGAAGGGGTAATAATTGCAAGAGAGCAGACTCAAGAAATTGGGGAAGGAGGACAAGGGAAATGAAGGAACGGGAATTATGAAAAGTGCAAAGCAGTGGAAATCTCTACAAAAGGACCTCAATGAAGACTCTACAGATGAGAAGCTTTTCATGAGTTGGAAACAAAGAAAAAGTGAAATTCCTTCATGTCTGAAAGAGGAGGACAAAAAGAATGAAATGAGTTGAGAGGGTAAGAGGGAGAAGACAAGGAGAAGGAACTGGGAGCAGAGATGTAGCCAGGCATTAGACACTGAACTGAAGACAATGGTTGTTACAAGTGCTGAGCCCTTATGAAAATCAGGTGCAAACACATCTTTCTTGTGTTACGTTACCTTAGATGCGTGGCTAGTTCCTCGAATAGTTTCACAGCTTAGACCTCTGCTTACATGGTGCTTTCCCCTATTTGACAATGATTCAGGTACAACAGCTAATTGAAAATGGTTGAAAATGGGACTTAATTTACAAACCCTACAGCTGCATCACAGAGGGAAAAAAGAACTTCTTGAGTGACACGCATCACATAGGAGCAGGTAATTTGGTTGTAGTCAGTGATACCCTGGCAAAATATTCTTTATAACCTGAATTATTTCATTCTGCCATTGCACGCTCCTGTTCTCATGTGCATTAAAAATTATCCTGCATCATTATATCATCCTTCTGGTTTTCCCTTCTCCTCAGTTTTGTATTTATAAATGACTCTGGGTGAAATTCAGTCTTGTGCAGAGGGCGAGTGCTAGGCCTATACACTACTTAAGTCCCACTGAACACCTGAAATTGACAGAGAATGAGGCCCCTTACATGGCCAATAGCATTGTGCAGGCCCTCTCTACGGTGGTGAATTTCACCCTTGTTGCACGTGTTCCATGACTCATGCTATTGAGTAGCAATTCCCCTTCCTAGAGAGGCATAGTTACACCATCTTCTAACTACAAAGTAATAAAAATATAGAAATTAAAGAAGTAAATGTCATTCAACTTGAAAATTTGTCCCTTCTCCAAATAATATTTTCTTGGGGCTCAGAAAAAATTACCCTCCAGTAATCATTGAATATTTATTTTGCCTTTTTTTTAAAAAAAATAATATTCTTTGTGTGTGCGTGAGTGCTTCTTTCCTTCAGAAAAATATTCAATTGTGAATTTTTTTCTGATCTACCCACCATCCATTAATAAGTTCTAAGCTTTTGGGCTTGTTTAATTACTCACAAGAAAAGGAATTCTAAGTCTCTGTTTCTACAGAGACTTTTAAGGATGCTTAATATAAGCATGTGAGTTGTCTCTTTGAACTCAGTGAGACCATGCTTGGAGTCAATCACTGGTGTAACTCTTTGAAAGCTCGAGGCCCAGGTTTGACAAAATAAAAGAAAGCCAAAAAAAGTCATTACTGTAGAGTTAAGGTTGCCTAGCACTTCTGCATGACCTCCCACAATGTGCAGAGTAACTAGGGGAGGGATAGCTCAGCAGTTTGAGCATTGGCCTGCTAAACCCAGGGTTTTGAGTTCAATCCTTGAGGGGGCCATTTGGGGATCTGGGGCAAAAATTGGGGATTGGTCCTGCTTTGAGCAGGGGGTTGGACTAGATGACCTCCTGAGGTCCCTGATGTTCTATGATTAAATGTAGACTTCTATTACATCATGCCTCCAAAACCTTAACTCTGCCCACATGGCCATAGTGATATGCACTGTGAATATGGAAGAGTTCTCTTTGCTCAGCATATCTCCATGTCATCAATCCAATCACACTGTCGCACTATCCCTTGGTACGCTATATCTGGCAGTATTAATCTGGGGAGAACTTGCAGGTGGTTAGCACAGGTCTCTGTCACTTGCAGAGCCTGCCATTCCACTAAGGAGAAAAGGGAATCCAAGAATATTTTATGCCATCCTAACCAACCCCTTGCATATTCCCAGTACCCACCAGCACTGTACATCTGCACTGGCATCTACACACTGCCATGCACCATCCCTGTCACATATGTTGTTCTAACTTTTCTGGAAAGTCCGAGAAGTACTTAGGCACACATCACAGTGTGTCACCTGGTTCAGTCAGGGTGCCTGAATGTAGTAGGGATTCCTTAGGGCCTGGGTAAAAGGGTGAGAGTCTTTGGGGGGTATTGTCACTAGGAAAAATGGTTGAGTTTAGGGCAGTCTTAGCTCGCTTCCTCTGAATCACGGCAAGGACTTCAATTTTGCTCCATGCTTCCCATCTTCATTCTGCGTGCAGTTCTCCACCTGCTCGGGAAAGATGAAGTCATATGATCTGAAGTTGATCATATGAGGCAAAGTTCTGATTGTATAGGAGGGGGTGTGTGAATTTTGGGCGCTTCTGTGTGTGCGCTAGTTTTTCTTGCTCCAAGTTGCTTGCATCCTCTTTTATAGATCCAGACAGAACATTTAATACCCTTTGAATTCTTAGGTTTGGAAGGTGGATCTTGGTGGCATACTGTAGATAAAATGATTTATGATGATACTGCCAATAGAACTTCGCCTAGCTATGGTCAAACATGTTAAAAGAACATGCAAATTTTAAATGTGATCACTTAGAGGGATGTAGCTGTATCTTGGGAACTCCTAAACCAAATGAACACAAACTGGATTATTAACTCTACTCTGACCTCTCAGCTGGCGTATCTATTTTCAAGACTATTTGATTATGTATGTGGAATCTAGAGTGTTGCTCTACATCAGCTGGAGAGCTGGCTTTAAAAAGCAACGTCTATGACCACAAAAGCCAAGTTATTTTTCAATGAAAATCAAAATGCCTCAAACACTGAGAATATAAATGACCTAGTTTGGGGAATGTCATGTGTGACAAGCATTGTTTAAAATTGATGCAATTACTGCAAAGTGGGACATCTAACTATGCTGTTAATATAATAATAATGCAGCAATTTCCATGTGTAATGTGTAATCAGGAATCAGTGTTTGTGAAATCCTTTGATCTGTGGAAGCCCCCGGACAACCCAAATGACTGATTCCTACAATGGCACCTCCCCTCTAGGGATAATGGATGTTAGAACGGCTACAATTTAATTAAACAGACAGCCCACAAGAATATCAACAAATTAAGGAGGGGAATGAATGTAACCTTTGTGGTGAAAGGTTGTCAGAAACTGCTCAGCTAGAGCAGGAACCACCCTTTGTCCTGAATGACAGAGGCCAAGGTCATAATGGTACACCCAGCTCTGGGTATCCCATGTCCCAAACCATGCCCCTTTCCCATAGTGAGAGCTAGCGTCACTACTAGGACAGAGTCCAGGCTCTCTCTTCTGATGAGTCTGTAAGTCCCAACTCCATATGAATCCCTCCCTACTCACCCTCCCACATCAAACAATGAATGAATTTATCTGCCAGCAAAGATCTGCATTGCAACAGGGAGTGTGAATGGCAGCTCATATAGACATATGAGTAGCTGTACGCATGATAGCTTTACTTTGGCAGTTCAACAAAAATAGAAGGGAGGATGCAATGGTGTCAGCTTCATATGGGCTCCCCACCCCGGCTGACCTCCCCAGGTACATATCACTTCTGCACCTGGCACTGAAGCCCGTGCCACAGTGTGCTCACTTCTCTTTTTAAAGAGCCAACGCACAGCTACCATGGGTTCATCTCCATGGGCTGCCATTCCAAACCCCAGCTGCCCCCCGTCACTGTAGTAGAAGTGCTGCACTGCAGGACTGTAGCCTTTTTGGTGTAGATATACCCTGAGTTTAATATGATGCATTCACTAATTTGAGGTCGAGTATAGCATACACAGTCAGCTTCGCCCCATCTGATGTCACTGTGGACAGCCCCACTTCAGACGTGAATGTTGAAAGACAAACAAATTGTCAGGTCTCATTTGTCAGTAACAAGACAGCTCTGTTCCACCTGAGGAAGCCCAGGAAGAGTAACAGGAGCAATAGAGACAAAGCTTTCTTGGTCAAGGGGGGAGGACTGTGGACCTTGCTATGAAGATCTAGGGACCTAGGAAGTGCCAGTTTGATTTAGTGTTATATCCTGTCTGCAACAGTGGCCAGCACTTGCTGCTTCAGAGCAACCTGGGAAATGCTTTGATACTTTGGATAAACAGGCGATGGGAAACCTCCTCCTCTCATATGCAGATGTCAGATCTCAATGTCCAGGTTCCAAAACCAGAGGATCACCTTTGTATCAAGGTGGTGGAGACCGTCTCCCGGATGTCAAATTGGGCACTCATCCATCATGTGAATTATTGTCTGTAATGCTGTTCCGCAGTCACAGCAGGGAGCGAAAACCAGGCCTGGGTGGTGCATCGTTGTGACAAATCTGGGCGAGTCAGGGAGTATGGGAAACCTAGTATGAATAAATTGATAATGTCCAAGAGTTAGCAAACTAGCAACATTAGCATAGGGGGAGACTGAAGAGGGGAGAGATTATTGATTTACCTAAGATCACACAGAACACGTGTGGTTAAACTCCAGGTAGATATTTTTAACAGTGTTTGAGACACTGTAATAGAGCCTGATTTTTTCCAAGGATTGAGTATCTACCCTGTGAAATCCAGGCCCCATCAGGAGTTTCAACTGGGGCATCCAAAATTACGAGTCACTTTTGAAAATGTTGGTTTTCAATTCTTCCAGCTTCATACTAAAATCCTCAGGCACCTCAAACTGGAGGCAGAGATGAAGGCTGAAAAAATGTACAGGAATGCCTAAATAGATGATAACTTTACAACACGCAGAAGGTAAAACAAGACATGGACAATAGGGAGTGTCTTAGGAAGGGATTGATTGGACCATAGATCCAGATCCTCAGATGGTGTACAGTGTCACTGAACTCGATGGACCCATGTAGATCTACAGCCCCTGAGAATTTGGCCCTTAAATTTTAAAATGTAGCTTTCTATTTGTTTAAATTGATTATTTTTAAAATGAAATCAAAAACAAATAATCCTGAATTCCAATGTGATTAATCGTGGCCTGATTGGGATAATGGCATGGATGCCCTTGGCAAACATATTTGAAAGTGATGCTGTTACTCAGTATTGGGTCGTTTAATTCCAGAAACATATTACTACTATTATAACAACACAACATTTTGTTTATATAAAATCTTAATGACTGTTTGTGAAGTGCTTTGAAATCATTTGTAGTGAGGAAACCTCACAATGTCCCCAATAAGAGTTATTGCTCAGGGAATTCCCACAAAGGCATCTGATATCCTAGGGATAATGTTTTGTTGCAACCTGCATGCTGTACTATAAACAAATTAAATAAGGAAATGAACCCAGAAAGTGTACATGAGCATGGGTCATCCTTTGTCCTGACCAGCAGACTGCCTGGTCAATATGGCAAGGGATGTAGTAATGCAAATGGGAAGAAGAGGCATGTTGCAAAGACTGATCCAGATTTCTGGATAAGCTGGACTTGCTTCAAAAATTATGTTTAAAAATTGAAGAGGCTCGGAAAAGAGAAATGGATGATATGAAGTCAGGAAAACATGCCTGATAGTGAGACTTAGAAAAGCTCCATTTATTTCATTTATTCAAGAGCAGGTTAAGAAATTAATTCATCACAGCCTACATGTACGTACATGGGGAAGAGATTTCTGATAGTAGACATCTCTATATACTAGCAGAAAAAGGAATAATGAGATCCAGTGGTTGGAACTAGACACATTCAGAGCTAGACACATTCAGAGTAGAAAAAAGGTATAAATATTTAATGTTAAGGTGAATTAGTCATTGAAATAACAAGCTTAGGGACCGGTGGATTCTCCGTCACTTGAAGTCTCTAAATCAAGAATGGCCATCTAGGTAGGGCATGGCACCATGATCCGGTTTTGAAACCTAATAATTAAAAAGTTGTTATCTTCATTCTGAATCTACAAAATAACAGGCATATTAATCCAAGGAAGCAAAAGTGGCACACATCTAGAAGCTCCCTGGAGGAGGAGACAGGCTGTAGCAATATTTCTGTATATAGACAACAATTCAAAGTGCTCTTTGGGGAAAAAAATAGGTGATTAGTGGAGGGTGATTATTTCTCAGCTGCAAGCATAAAAAATATTGGTAGCAAAGAAATATATCCAAGTTGAAAGCAACTTATTTATTTTTCATTTTCTTTCTTTTGACTGGAGCTTCACCTCTCCAGGAAGGGAATTGTTATTCAGTAGCATGAGTTCTGAAATATGTACAACAAGGGTGAAATTAATCTCTGTGCATAGGGCCCACACTGTGCTACTGACTACTTAAAGGGCCTGGTTCTTCTTTTACTTCATGTTTTGAATAGGGTCTAAATAGTGCATAGAGCTGGCTCTGGCCCACTCCATAGGTATGAATTTAATTCGTAGTGGTGCATAAATAAAAGAGGAGAAAGGAAAACCAGGAGCCAATATTTTGATGCAAATGTTTAATGTGAATGAGAAGTGGAGTGTACAGTCACAGAACAAAATAATGCAGAATATAAAGAATATAATCCCAGGGTTTCAAGAAGGGCTACAACCAATCAGATGCTTGAATGTGATACATTTCACACAAGATGTTCTTTCTTTGATGCAGTTGCAGAGTTTGACAATCAAGTCCTGTTTTCTACCATTTCTAGTTACTTGCTTTACTCCAGTCAACATTAAATACAGCAAAGCACAATATGGAACATGAGACTAAGTGGGGGAACCATTAGATCATTCTAAGGGAAAACCTAACTTGAGAAAGATATAAATGGGCCTATTTTTCAAAGGTGTTGAGCACTCACCATTCCCATTGACTTCAGCTGGAGTTGTGGGAGCCAAGCACTTTTGAAAGTCATGCCTGTAAACTCCTCTAGGAATCTGTATCTTGTTTTCATTTCCTGGTTGTTTCTTGTTCTATGGATAGCCTATGTATTCTGAATTTAATATGGGCCACAATTTTTGTTGTGAGACATACTAGTTCTTCAGGAAGAATAAGGTCATGAGTTTCCAGTGCCTAAAGGAGACAGTCTGGAAGTGTAGGACCTACAGTGACTTTGAGCCCCTGGAACCATATGAGCTGCCGGCACTGTGTGAACCCCCATGGCCATATGAGCCCCCAGCATCAGGTGAGACTTCATAACCATGTGAGCCCCCGATGCCATAGGGAGCTCTGGCACCATATGATCCTCTAGATCCAAATAAGCCCCTTCAGATCCAATTATGCTTTTCTGAGGGCAAGTGCTAGGGATGGATCCTGGGAATGTCACAACAACCCATGGTGCATACACCACCACTCTTGAATCTTCACATGATGTGACACAAGGCTGGCTGCAGATGTTAGCACCTGGCTGTGGGCATGTCACCTCCCAAGGTGTGGCACATCAGGGACTGACCAGCTGTCCATAAGAAGACATCTTTCTGTGATGGAGGCAAACCTGAAACACACAAGAGGGAGTAAATATAATGTGCAAGTTGCAGTAGAATATTAGGGGCAAATTTCAGATACTGTGGTATTGGGGAACTGTAAGCATTCGGACTCACCCGGCAGCATCTCTTGCTGGTTGTCCTTGGGAATTAGCTCGATTTCCAGCCCAGAGTGCCCTCCGTAGACCGGTGATCCACCTTACCACTGGCCCCCGGTCCCTCCCAAGACCCAGTGCCCTTGCCTTGGATGCTGCCCCTCGGGTCACCCCACCCCAGGGAACCCTCACTCACTATCCCCACATTACCTCAGTCATGGCTACTGCCAGTTACCATCAAGCCCCTGCACCAGACTTCAGTGTAAAAGCTAATCATCACAGGCAACAAGGGGTTTGGACTGGCTGCCTTTACCCACCCTCAGGCTGCCCCACTGCAACCCCAATACCTATATGGGCCTGGGACCAGGCCCTGCAGCCTTGGAAGTTGCTGGCCTAGGGCTTCCCAGCTCCTGAGGCCATTCCCCAGCCCTGCCTCACTCTAGGTCCCCCAGGTGAGGTTCCCCTACAGCCAGACCTGTCTCTCTCTCCAGCCAGAGAGACTCTGTCTGAGCTTGTAGCTTCCAGCCTTTATAAGGGCCAGCTGGGCCCTGATTGGGGCGTGGCCCAGCTATGGCTACTTCCCCCAATCAGCCCACCTTCTAGCCCACAGCCCCAGCCCTCTTCAAGGGCTGGCTTTTCAGCCCTTCAGGGCAAAAGCGGATGACCATCCTGCAACAGAAACATTAGCAAGAGAAAGAGACAAAGGGAGCGAGGTAATATCTTGTATTGCACCGACTTCTGTTGGTGAAAGAGATAAGCTATTGAGTTTACACAGAGCTCTTCTTCAGGTCTGGCTTGTTAATATCCTGGGACCAACATGACTATAACAACACTGCTGATGGATGGATAGGTAGATGGATGCAAGAAATGAATTATTCCCTTAGCTACTTTGTACATCTCTGCTCCCAATTCCTGTTTCTATTCCTCTGCTCCATTTATTCTTAGCCATGCTCCTAAGCAAAACTTTTGAGCGCTTCTCACTCTCTTTTTCTCCCTCCCCAAACACTAAAAGCCTCTCCATTTCTTTGGGGCATGCCTATGAAATACTCTTCATCTGTAATGACAAGTTTCAGAGTAGCAGCCGTGTTAGTCTGTATGCACAAAAAGAAAAGGAGTACGTGTGGCACCTTAGAGACTAACACATTTATTTGAGCATAAGCTTTCGTGAGCTACAGCTCACGAAATGCATCCGATGAAGTGAGCCGTAGCTCACGAAAGCTTATGCTCAAATAAATGTGTTAGTCTCTAAGGTGCCACAAGTACTCCTTTTCTTTTTTCTTCATCTGTAAAGACTTAATTGATGGCCCTTCCTGGAGATCCCCTCTGCTTTGACTTGGCCTTCTCTTCTCCTCTGATCTTCTCTTTCTTGAGTCTCCTGCACTGCAGTTCCTAACCCTTCTCTTAACGGATTGAGACACTAATACAAATACGGCCTAGCTCCAACATAGCAATTTCCTTTTTCACTGCTCCATGGAATCACTAACAGTGTGAAGTAGGTTATTATTACCCTTGTGTTATAGAAAGGGAAGTGGAGACATGGAGGCAAAGTGACTTGCTTGAGGTCTTTTGGCAAGTCAGTTGAATAGCTGGGCCTAGACCTCAGGCACACTTAGCTGTTGTTAGTTTTATTAGTTATAATTTTAATTCCAGTATCTTCTAGATGCCACAATTGAAGTCAAGGCCAGTTGTGCCGGGCACCGTACAAGCAGAAAGTAAGAGGAACCTCCTGTCTTCAAGTGCTGATAAACAAACAAGATGGATAAAGTGTGGGGAGAAGAATTATTATCCCCTTTTTGTAGCCAGAGATCAGAGGCACATGGAGATTCATGGCTAGGTTTGCCGTACAGTTAAGGGGCTTGCATAGTTACAGAAGATTGTACAGTTCCCAAAAAGAAAAGGAGTACTTGTGGCACCTTAGAGACTAACAAATTTATTAGAGCATAAGCTTTCGTGAGCTACAGCTCACTTCATCGGATGCATTTGGTGGAAAAAACAGAGGAGAGATTTATATACACACACACAGAGAACATGAAACAATGGGTTTATCATACACACTGTAAGGAGAGTGATCACTGTTTTTTCCACTAAATGCATCCGATGAAGTGAGCTGTAGCTCACGAAAGCTTATGCTCTAATAAATTTGTTAGTCTCTAAGGTGCCACAAGTACTCCTTTTCTTTTTGCGAATACAGACTAACACGGCTGCTACTCTGAAAACAGTTCCCAAAGGTTCAGTAGGTACAGCTATGGAAATTGTGGGCCATGTTCAACCCAGAAAGACATCCCCAGAACAAAGAACAATCAGGAGACAAAAGCAAGATGCAGATTCATGAATTACCTTGTGGGCAATGGCCTTCAGAAATGCTGAGCACTCACAACGTAACTGAAGTCTATAGCAGCTGTGAGTGCTCAGTACTTAAGAGAAACAGACATATACCTATTTTTCTATCTTCTGTTTTACATTTGATTAATGACCTAATGACTTCCCAGCTTCTATCATGCTTCCTTCTATCTGACGCTGAATGGGGGAAAGCAAGTAACTTTAAAAGGTTGCAAATGGGACTTGATTGTCAAACTCTACAGCTGCAACAAAGAAAGGAGAGCATGGTGCATGAACTGCATTACTATGGAGTGGGTGATTTGTAGTAGCTCTGATTGAAACCCTGAAAAGATCCCCCACAAAGTTTCATTCTGCAAGCGTATAGTCTGCTCCTCATTCACATTAAAATTATGCTGCATCATAGTACTGGCTTTTTGGTTTTTCTTCCTTCTTCATTCTTTATGTACAAAATATTCTGGTTGAAATTCACCCAGTGTTGAGGGATATCACCCTACCTAAAGTCCTAGTCAAGCCTTGAATGGAGCAGAGAATCAGGCCACAGTTCTGCTCAGTAGCACTGTGCAGACCCCCTGAACAGAACTGATTTTCATCCTAGTTATTAACATTTCAGTACTGATGCTACTGAGTAAAAATTCCCCCTCTTGCGAGATCAGGTTACATCATCTTCTAGCTATGGGGAAACAGAAGAATAGAAATGAAGTAAGAAATAAGGTTGTTCAACTTAAACATCTTTCCCAGGTCTAAATATTATTTGCTTGAATCTCTGCAACAATTATCCTCCACTAATCATGTAATGCATCTTTTTATCTCTTTACAAATAACTTGAGTGCTGCATGAGTGCTATTCTCCTTAGCAAAATCTAAAATATTTATTTAGTTGGGTTGTGAAATTCCTCTGATTGACACTCCCTTTAAATACTATAAACATTTTGCCTGTTTCCACAACCCGTAATTAAAAAACAAACTACAGCCTCGTTTCTGCAAAAAGTTACATGCATGCTTCACGTTAAGCATGTAACTTCTCCAGTTGAACGCAATGTGGCTATTCACATAGTTAATGTTAAGCAGCTGTGTATGTCTTTTCAAGATTGAGCACCAAGTTTTAACAAGTAAAAGCAAACTGACTGCCAAAACCCTTCATTACCAGCCATGGGTAAGCTCAAACTTCTAATAAATAGGAAATAAAGAGCTAAAAGATCATCTGCCACACTATACTCCATGGCCTTTCAAATGTGGAGGGCAGCTAAATTTAAACATCTAAAACCAGGAAGTAAAAGATGTGTGTAATATCTGCTGCAACACACTCCCACCCGCCCTTACCTCTGCACCCCATGGAGCAGGCAATAGAAGGTCTGAATATGGAAAAATTATTTTTGTTCAGCAAAGCGCTGTGTCAGCAGAGAGTTGCATTATTAATCAGGGCGAACTTACAGCTGGCTTGCATAGCTTTGACTGTCACTTCCAGAGAGCGTTATTCTACTAGAGATATTAAGAAGAAAAGGCAGCATAAGAGAACTATTCCCTATTTTTCCAATTCCTCGAACACTCCCAGTGGCCAGCAGAACTCTGCATCAGCACTGCACACATACTCCCTGTCCAACGTGCTGCTGCTGTATAGTGCCAATGAGCATTAGAAATAGGTTGGCAAACATTGCTGCCAGGGCGATTTCCCACTGGGATTTACTAGAAAAAGGAAGAAAGGGTGAAGGAAGTTGTAAAGTCTTTTGGGGGTTGTCTTGACCAGGAAAAGTGGTTGAGATTAGTGCAGGCTTAGCTAGCATCTTCCTAGTCTAGAGGAGGCCCAAGAATTTGACACACACACACACACACGCCGCTTCTGAATTCTGTTGCTGTTTTCCGCATGCTCACAGAGAACACAATCCTACCATCGGTCAAAGGGGCCCGCTAGTGCTTTCAGAGTTAAAATGATGCGGGAGCGTGTTACTGTTACACCACTTCAAATTTGGCCTTTAAACAGAAACATAGGAGGAGTCTCACCCCCCTTTGAAGGGAGCTCCCGGGTGTGCACTAGTGTGTCTGGCTTGGATTAGCCTGCTTGCTGCTCTAGAGATCCAGACTGCAAGTCTAATTACAATTACTTTTCAATCATGTGGTCATGCTGCAGCACAAGGGACTGTACCACATGACCTCTCACAAGGTCCCTCACATTTCTATGACTGTATAATATTTAGACCAGGGAAATATATTCAAGTTGAAAGTCATTTGTTTATTTTCATTCTATCTGAAACACGTATAACAAAGGGGAATTTCCCCCTGTGCTGATTCTCTTCTTACTTAGGGACTTGAGTGGGAATGATGCAGTGCATAGGGTGGGTGCTGAACATCTACACAGGGAGAATTTCACCCAGAGTGTTTTGGAGAGAAAGAAGGGAGGAGAAAGGAAAACCAGAAGGCCAATACTATGATGCTGAATATCATGGGTGGCGAGTATCAAAGGCCAGGGCAGGCTAAGCATCCCCTGACCCAGGCTGTGGCCCTGTCTATGTTCCTCCCCAAGGCCCTGCCCTTCCACCCCCTCTACTCTAGAGTCAGCAGGGGTTCAGCTCCAGATAGTAGACCGGAGCTGGGCTTGCCGGCCACCAGGGGCAGTGCAATGACCATTAGAAGCTAAACCTAAGGAAATAGGTGACATGAAGAAGACATAGACAGGCCTGATTTGTAGCAGTGCTGAACATCCACAGGACTCCACAGATTTGTAATGGCATTGTGGGCACTCGTCCATACGCTTAGCCACGAATCTGTATCTTGTGCAGTTGCCCTGAACTATTACAGGGACCTTAGAGAGAATGAATGATCTTCTGTCTTAGGCCATGGATTGGGAGACAGAGAATCTGAGCTCCACTGTCCTGGCTCAATCACCTATGGGACCTTGGGCAAATCAGTAGGGGCCAGATTTTCAGAAGAGCTCAGCACTTGGTGTGCTTAACTTTATTGAAGACCTTGCCCAGCACCTCCCCATGCGTAAAGTGGGGCAAATAATCTTTCCTTCCTCCCTCTTGCCTAGTTAGTTTGTTAACTCTTCAAAATGAGAACAGTCTCAGAACCTGGGCTTCTATAGCAAGCTGTGTGATGGGCTCTTGATCTCAGTGAAGGAATCTGGGAGATATTAGAGTTCAAGTTGTAGCTAACAATACTATTAGCAATCAGGTGTGCCTGAGTTCTAGCTCCTGTCTTTTCACTGAAGTGGCCTTGAGTATCTCAATTAGGCTTTGTGCATCAGTGATCACTTTATTAGATAATAAGATAATAACTACCTACTTCTTTTGGGTGTTGTAAGAATTAATGGTTTCATGAAGCAGTGAAACAGTAAATTGCTGCTATGGAAATGACAGACAGCTTTCTTCTTAGCGTCTGAAGCTGTAAAAAGGATTAGGAGCTTCAGGGGAGAAGGATCAGGAAGGCGAGGTGGAGGGATGGGGATGGTGCAATCTTAAAGCAGTGGGACCTCCACCAAAGGTCATCAGTGAGGGCTTTACAGAAGAAATGAAGAAAACGGGATTCGATTGTCAAACACTCCAGTCATTACAGAGAAAGAACTGGTATAAATTGCAGCCTTTGGAGCAGGTGACTGATTATAGCCCTCCTTGAAAATCTGTAAATCTTAATCTTTCTGTTCTGTTATTTTGCTCTGCAAGTGTGTGCACCACTTCACATTTACATGGAAATTCTGTTGCACAATAGTACAAGCCTTTTGGTTTTCCTTTCTCCTGCTATCCTTATTTACACACCAGTCAATGAAATTCATCCCAACATAGGAAGCATGCACCAGCCCTACCCAATTTTCAAGCCCCGCTCAAGTAAGAGGCAAAGCAAGCCTCCGAAGTTGTCAGTAGAACTGGACCTCTGTACAAGGACATTTCTGCTCTTATTACCAGTATTTCCCAAGAAGGGTTCAGACTCACACTTCTTGGGCTGAAAGGCTAATACCTCTTCCCTAAAGCCACTTACAGAAAACGTGTGAGCTGCCTGTAATATAGTTATGAGTGTCATATGTCCAGTGTGACGGGGCAAGACCAGATGGCTATGGAAGAGTAGTCTTATTGGGATCCGGGAAGTGGGCGGGCAAAGCCCGTCCACCGCTAAAGGATCCCCCCAAGCCTAAAAGGGGAATCCACAGGACCTAGATACTAAAAAATTCCGGGGGACAACTAATGAAATAACAGGGACAGGAGTGTTGTCAAAGGGTCAAACGAAGGGAACCGGACGGGGACATCGAGCAGAGAACCCCGGACAGCGCCCACTGCTTCTCAAAGGCGTTGAGGGAGTCAGAGGACGCCGCCCAGAGGAACTCTGCCCGGATACGTGAATGGACCGAGGATCGGATATAGGCCCCACAGTCACAGGAGACTCCATCGGCCAACCTCCTCACTCTGGTTTTATAGATGGCCATTTTAGCTAGGGCCAGGAGGAGGTTGACCAGGAGATCCTGTGACTTTGTGGGGCCATGGATAGGGAGTGCATAGATAAGAAGGTGAGGGGAAAAGTGCAACCAAACGCGTAATAAAATATTGTTGAGGAGCCGAAATAGGGGCTGCAGCCTGGCACACTCCAGGTATATATGTGCCAGGGTTTCCCTCACGCCGCAAAAGGGGTAGGTGTCTGGGATTCAGGTGAACCATGCCAAGTACACGCCCATGCTCACGGCTCTGTGAAGGAGCCGCCAACTGACATCCCCGGCGGGCCTCGGGACTAAGGTGGAATATAGGCTGGCCCACCGGGGCTCCTCACCCTCCAAAGGTGGCAGGAGGTCCCGCCATTTTGTATCGGGGCGGGACACGAGGGTGAAGGGTGTGGAGCACGAGCGTGTATAGATGTTTTCTTGGCGCGGTTTGAAAGCAGACCGGCTGCATCTCGTGCAGCCGGCTTACAGTGAAGGGGTGAAGGGGTCGGTTGGGTCTACGGGGCAGGGGTCCAATTAAAAGGTCCGGCAGGCCTGGGGTAGGGGGTGGGCGGGGCATGCCCTTGTGCAGGACCCGGTCGAGATAAACCCGAGCAGCGGGTGGCAAAGCGGCCTTCACCTCCTGAAGTATGCGCCGGGGAGTACAAGGTCTGGAGAGCCCCATGCGCTGAGCGAGCATCAGGGGATCCAGCCTGTTTCCTCGGTCATAGTCCAGGAGGTCTCTGACTCTTGTGACCTCTGCCAGGACCAACCTCTAGCGCACCGAGCGGGACTCTGCCACCTACACACGGAGCTGGGGATTGTGTAGCAGGGGCTCCGCGAGGAGATCTGCCCCCTCGGTGGCCGCCACAGACCTGGTCATTGTAAAGAGTTTCCAGGTCCGGAGGAGCTCCTGGTAGAAGACCGGCAGCCCGGAGAGGTCTCGCGGATGGAGATAAAGGAGCTGCCGGTCGTATTGGAGCCCTTGGAAATGGTGCAGGAAGGCATGCGCCAGTATGCTCCACGCCAGACTACCTGCACCATAAAGGAGCCTCTGCAGGGCCTGGAGGCGGAAGACATGGACCTGAGTGAGCAGACATTTCAGGCCCTGCCCTCCCTCCTCCAGGGGTAGATGGAGAACCCCTGCAGGGACCCAGTGCAGTCCTGACCAAAAGAACTCCAGAATCGATGTCCGGAGGTTGGCCAGAAAACCCGGGGCCGGGACCAGGGTGTTGAGCCAGTACCAGAGCATGGACAGGACTAGTTGATTAAGCACCAGTGCTCTCCCTCGAAGGGAGAGGCACCAGAGTAGTCCTGTCCATTTCTGGAGCTGCTCTGTCACCCCGCCCTCTAAATTCTGCCAGTTCTCCGGCGGAGAGTGATGCACGGCAGAAAGGTAAATGCCGAGATAGAGCAGCGGACCTGTGCTCCAGTGGATGGCCTGAAGCGCGGGTGGGAGGGAGCTCGCCTGCCGCCAGTCCCCTACCACCAAGCCAGAGCTCTTGACCCAGTTGACCCATGTGGAGGAGGCTGCCGAATAGATGGCCTGGCAAGCCTCCACCCGTGCCAAGTCGCCCGGGTCCTGGACCACGAGGAGCACATCATCAGCGTACGCCGACAGGACCAGCCGCAGCTCCGGCTCCCGCAGCACCAACCCTGTCAACCTCCTTCAGAGGAGACAGAGGAAAGGCTCGATCGCCTGAGCGTACAGCTGGCCCAAGAGGGGGCACCCCTGCCATACTCCTCGCCCGAAGCTGACCGGTTCGGTCAGAGTCCAGTTGAGCCTGACCAGACATTCTGCGGAGGCGTAGAGCGCCTGGAAAAAACCCACAAACTGGGGTCCGAAGCCAAACGCTTGCAGAGTGCTCAGGAGATACCCGTGATCCACCCTGTCGAACGCCTTCTCCTGATCTAAAGACAGGAGGGCGAACGACAGACCATCCCTACACCCGAGTTCCAAAAGGTTCCGGACCAGATATAGGTTGTCGAAGATGCTGCAGCCCGGGATGGTGTAGGTCTGGTCTGGGTGGACCACGTCTGCCAGCGTGGACCCTAGCCGCAGCGAGATGGCTTTTGCCACGACTTTGTAGTCCATGGTGAGGAGCGAGACGGGATGCCAATTTCGTAAATCGCGGAGGTCCCCCTTCTTCGGCAATAAGGTGAGCACGGCTTGCCTGCACGAAAGAGGGAGGACCCCGCTCTGCAAAGACTCGGCCCAGATGGTGACTAGGTCTGGGTTGAGGATGTCCCAGAACACGCGGTAGGACTCCACGGTCAGCCCGTCCTTGCCCGGAGATTTATTGGTGGGCATGCGACGGAGGGCTTCCGAGAACTCAGCCAGAGTAAGAGGCAGCTCTAGCTGATCTTGGTTGCCCGCGCTGACCGTCAGGAGCTCCTCCTAGAGCACTCTGCAAGCGTTAGGATCAGTCGGATCTGGGGAGAAAAGGCTTGCATAGAAGGCTCTCGCCCTCCCGCACATCTCCACCGGATCCGTGAGGGTGGTGCCATCTTCTGCCAGAAGGCAGGTAACATGTTTCTTGGCCCCCCTCTTTTTCTCCAGGGTGTAGAAGAAGCGGGAGCCGCGATCCATCTCCCAGAGGAGACGGATGCGGCATCGAACAAAGGCACCACGGGCCCGATGGTCCTCGAGGGCCCGGAGCTCCTCCTGCTTCTCCTGGCACGCTCCGCAGAGGGGCAGATCCTTGGGGCTGGCAGCCATATGCCTCTCCAGCTCTAAGACCTCCCGTTCCAACTGCTCTATCGCCGCATCCCTCCGTCGGCTGGTGCCCCAGGTGTAGTCATGGCAGAAGAACCAGGCGTGCACCTTCCCTAAGTCCCACCACCGCCGCGCCGAGGGAAAGGCACGCCGCTGCCCACACCAGGCCAGCCAGAACTCCTGGAAGGACACCATGAAGCCCGCATCCTCCAGCAAGCTGTTGTTGAAATGCCAATAGGCCGGCCCTGACCTCTCCGCACAGAGGGAGGCTGTCATGGTGGCTAAATGATGGTCAGAAAATGGGGCCGGCCGGGTGCTGGAGGAGTGGGCTTGTGAAAGATGAAAGTGTGATAAATAAATGCAGTCCAACCGGGAGTGGCTCGACCGATGGGCCTCCACCCGGACAAAGGTGAATGTGGAAGTGTCATCCGGGTGGTGGTCGCGCCAGACGTCCACCAGGGAGTGGTGTTCGACTATCTCCTGGAGGGTGGCGGCCGGGCTCTGCTCGGTCCCCGAGTGGTCCCGCTCCTCGAGGGTGATGTTAAAGTCCCCTCCCAGGACCAGGCACTCCTGAGGATCCAAGGTGCCGAGGAAGGCAGATGACTGCTGATAGAATTGCAGCTGCTCTGGGCTCACTGCTGGGGCATAGATGTTGACGAGGTTGATCACGAGCCCCTCCATGCAGACCCGGAGGTGCAGCAGGCGGCCCTGCACAGCCTCGGCGACCCCCAGCACCTCGGGCCGTAGGTCAGGGGAGAACAGGGTCACCACTCCAGCCGTACGAACTGTGAGATGGCTAAAGTAGACCCTGTCCCCCCAATCCAGCCGCCAGCTGTCTTCGGCGGTTGGATCCGTATGGGTCTCCTGCAGGAAAACCACAGAGTACCTCCCCTCCCGAAGGAAGGAGAGCACCTGGGACCTGCGGAGACCCATTCTACAGCCACGGGTGTTCAATGTTGCGATGGTAAGAGGTGCCATGAGGAGGGCTGGGGGGGATCCTCGCCGGCAGGGATGCTCGCAGCTCCCGATGGGCTGCGCAGCAGTCCGTGAGCTACCCTGTAGGTGAGTAAGGAGTCACGGAAGAGGTGGACCCGCTGGTAGGCTGCAGCGCCCTGCCTCCTGGTCCTTTTACCCTCCCCCATGAGGGCCCTTGCGGCCTGGAGGATTTGATGAAAGTCCCCCCATCGCTGGAGAGCAAGCTGTTCTTTGTTGCGGGAGCCACGGACGTCTTCTAAAAACTCCCGCAACTCCTCTCGCAGCGCATGGGGGGGTGGGGTTACCGTCTCCTGGTTACTCCCCGACGGGGCCCTTGGTACAGCCCCGTGGCCCACCGAGACGGGCAGACAGGGTGCGGACCCCCGACGGGACTCCTGATGGGTTGGCGTCACTAGACCCGCCTGGAACCCTGGGGCGATAGGGGGCGGCGGGGGGAGGATGGCAGCCCCTAGTGAGTCGGGACGGGTAAACACAAAGGCCGCTCCCTGGGGGTCATCTATTGAAAACAGGAAGGAGACAGCCCCAAGGGCGGCAATAACATCTCGGGAGGTGGACGGGATAAGGACAGGGGCAGGGTTAGAAGAGAGATTCTGGGCGGGGAGAGGGCTCTCAGTGATGCTGGGCGCAGGCTTTATGGTGGGTTTGGCAGCCATGGCATCAGGGGGTGGACTCTCTTCTGTAGGGCCCTCTCCTGGGAAGGAGGTCGAATGCTCCTCACCAACGAGGGGTGCCCCTGGTGGCTCGGCTCCCGGCCGCATGGCACTGGCCGTCGCCTCAACAGGCTCGGCGGCTCTCAGCGGGGTGCCATCTGCAGCCGGGTTGATGGAAGAGTCCAGGGGCTCCTCGGAGGTGGGAGCGGAAGCAATGGTTGAGGGAGGGAGCATGGGGAAAGGGGGGCTGGAGTAAAGTCGCCCAGATCGAGGCCCGCTGACATAGGGTCGTCCTCCCCCTGGGTGACCGGGGTCAGACCCAGGGCCTCGATCTCCTCATATATGGACGGGAAATCATTTTCCGCCACCCCGGGATTCTCCCCACCGGCACCTGACGTGCCGGTCGCCTCGGGGCACGCTGAGGTTTCAGATGGCACCAGGGAAAAGGGGGCTCCCTCGGGGGCCTCGGCGGGGAGGGACTCCCGTGGAGGGGAGATACCGCCTCCCAGTGCTGCCACGTCTTCCCCAGCCGGCTCTGGTGGGTGGAACACACCCGTGGGTAGAGCGGAAGGCTCGGCATCGGTGCCCCCCTTCCTGGTCTTCCGGGGGGCCTCCGCATCAGATGGGAGGAGCGGAGCTCGAGCCTTCCGCTTGCCCCGCTTCCCCTGGACTAGGGCCCAGCCCTCCATGGCATCATCCGGGGGCTGGCTAGCAGGGGTTGTGTCAGGGGGCAGAGGCGATGGCTCAGGGACTCGAGGGGGTAACGGTGGGGCAGCACAAGGGAGGGAAGATTCCCCTTGGGGTGGGCCCTCTCCCATGCCTGGCGGTGTCCCTGCCGCACCCTCCTCCACAGGCCCCGCCAGATTGCAAGCAGCGGGGGCGGGGCTCTCCCGCTCGTCTGGGCATAGTGGGGGAGGTGCCCCTTGGCCCCGAGCGGGAGCAATGGTGGACTGGGAAGGAGGAGGGGCGGTTTCGGGTGCCGGGCAGCCGGGGCACTGGCAATGATGGGGCCGGTGCCCTGCCGGGGCTCGGGAGTCCCGGGTGCCCCTCCTTGCCGGGCCAAGGGGCAGTCCCTCCGGACGTGCCCCATCGCCCAGCAGAGGTAGCACCGGGCCTCCCCCGTGGAGTAATGCACCCGGTAACGGGCCCCCTGGTAGGGGACGAGGAAGGACCCCTCCAGTGCCTCTCCGTCACGTGCCGCCAGCGGCAGTTGAAGCTGCACTTGCCGGCGGAACGAGAGGACGTGATGGAGGGCGGGGTCTTTGCAGCCCAACGGGAGAGGGCTGATCACAGAGATGGGCTTCCCCAAGGTAGAGAGGGTGGGTAACAGGGCGACATTGGGGAGAAAGGGAGGGACGGAGGGCAGGACCAGGCGGACGCCCAGGTCCTCTAGCAGCTCTAAGGGGACGAACACGCCCCCCACCGCCAGGCCCTTCTCCACCGCCTCCTGGGCGGCGGCCTCCGATGTTAAGAAGAAGACGACATTGCCATACATTTTGGAGGCCGCCACAATGGCCGTGGGCCCCACCACCCTCACCAATGCCCGCACATAGGTCTCCACGTGGGGCGAGGCGGGCACCAGGAGGCAACGGACGCCGTGCTTCCTGGTCATGGTGGGAAAGGGGCCCCGGCTGCTATAGATGGTAGCAGAGGCGGTGGGCGGGAGAGATGACGTAGTGACAGGCAATGGGACTGCCGCTACCTGGGCGTATGCCCTGGGGGCCGGGGGAGGGACACCCGCAGAGCTGGTGGAGGGAACAGCGGGGAGGGACGCCCCAGCTAGTGGTGGGGCCAGGGCATTGGGGTCAGCCCCTGCCATGGAGGGCCTGGTCTTTTTAGCGTGGCCCTTCTCCTTCTTCTTCCCCTGGCCCTTCCCGCCGGCTGGGGGGGCTCCCCCAGAATCTGAGTGGGGGAAGGACGCGGCAGCAGTGGAGGTCACCCCGGTGCCCGTTGCTGTTGGTGCCCTAGCGGGGGCGGTGGCAGATGGTTCGACAGCAGAGGTAGAAGCTTGGGGGGGTGACGGAGGGGTAGCTGGAGTTGCTGGGGGGGCCCCACCCGTCTCATCCCCCAGCATCGTGAGCAGGGAGGGAAGGGGAGATACCAGAAGAAGGAGGGAAAAGGGGAAGCAGGTCAACCACTCCTCCCTGCTAGGCTGCAGGCAGGGGAGGAGGGCGCCAAAAGGGGTGGGCTGGATGGGGGGGCAATCAGGGGTTAGGGGTCAGTCGCCAACACAGGGTGGAATTCCGGCTCCTCTTGGTGCACTAGGGGAGGGGGGGATACAACAACATTGGGGGTGCAGTGAAGAGGGTTGAAACTAAAATGGGGAGTTGCACAAGTGCATGGGAGGGGGCATGGGCACATGGAGCAAGGGGCTAAGTAGGCTGGAGATAGGGCAGGGAAACCAAGGGGCTAGCCTCAGAGGCTGGGGCAGGGCAAACAGAGGCTGCAAGAGGAAATGGGCAGGCAGGCAAACAAACTGAAAGTAGTAAGCAGGGGCTAGGGCATATGGGGGGCAAAAGCTGCAAAGGGAAAATGGGGCAGGTTGCAGGAGCAAATCTGTGGGGTGGGCAGTCCGGGGGGGGCACGTGTGCCCACGTGCGCTTGCACAATGTCTGTTTAGGCTGGCTGCTGCTTCTGGCCCAAAGGGTGGAAATAGGGCGTGGCAAGCCAAGCAAGCAGCTGAGTCCAGAGGCAGGAGCTGAGGCGGATGGTATATAGCCAGTGGGGGTGGTGGAGGGGGCAGTGGTGGTGGTAGTAGTGGTGGGGGTTGGGGGGACACACAGATGGATCAGGGGGCAGCTCCATGCCACACCCCTTGTGTCCCTGGAAACACACTCAAGACCCCCACCACAAGAGCACAGTTCGAAAGTTACTCAGTCTTAAGGCCTCCTCCACGGTGGTCTGCAGAGTCTCTAGGTGGTCCCCCACTGGTAGATGGTCCTCTTCTTCTCCTCTTCGGGTTTCAGCAGCTCCAGGCAGCAAGCTCCGCAGCAGCAGGAACTCCAGGTGGTGGTCCAGGCAGGCAGAGAGGACCCCTCTCAGGTGGTGGTGTCCACAACAGCAGTGGCTGGGGTCCCTCACTCCTCCTCTCTGGAGAGTGGGCTAGCAGCCCCCACCCCCGGGGGCTGCAGTTGGAGCAGTAGCAGCACCCGAGAGTGGGGGGGTCCAGAAACCAGGTATCAGAGAACGGGGGTGGGGGTGTCTGGAGCAGCAGGGAGAGCTTAGGGCCTAGCAGCAGAAGTAGCAGCTTCCCATCTCCCTCCAAGCTAGAAGGCTATGGAAAAGTAGTGGTTAGAGAGATAGATTCGCTCCAGTCTAAACAAATCCCTGGTACCAGGATAAGTGAAATGGCAGCTGCTCCAGGTCAATTAAGACACCTGGGGCCAATTAAGAACTTTCCAGAAGGCAGGGAGAAGGGCTAGGTTGGTTGGGACACCTGAAGACAATCAGGGGCTGGCTGAAACTAGTTAAAAGCCTCCCAGTCACTCAGGTGGGGGTGCATGTCAGGAGCTGTGGGAAGAAGTTGCGCGGTTGGAGAGCCTGAGTAGTACACACCACATCAGGTATAAGGAAGGACACCCTGAGGTCAGGGTGAATTGGAGCTTGAGGAAGTGAGGGCTGCTGTGGGGGAAGTAGCCCAGGGAATTGTACATGTCATGTTTCTAAAAGGTTAGCTACCATATCTGATACTATTAGGGTCCCTAGGCTGGAGCCCGGAGTAGAGGGTGGGCCTGGGCTCCCCCTCCACCTTTGCCCCCTGATTAATCACTGAGACTGGGAGACAACAGAGACTGTGCAAGGAAGGATAACTTCTCCTCACCTCCCTCTGGCTTATGATGAAAATGGCTCAGTAGACTGTGACCCTTGTCTCTAGAGAAAGAAGGGTTACGTGGAGGGTCACAGTGAGCCGCTGAGGCTAGCGAAATCCACCAGGAAACGCGGGACCTACGGAGGCAAGGACAGAGCTTTGTCACACCAGCGATTTGTTTGATCGCTATTATATTGTTTGTGAGGTGACTACCAAAGAGTTCATTTCTAGGAGTGCTGGCTCATTGGGCTGGGCAGCAGACAACCGCTTCAGATAACAGACTTTGCTAGTTTCTTCCTCCTCTAGACAAGGCCTGAGACACAAATGTAATTTCTAAACTCTCTGGCAGTTTTTCACAGGAAGAAGACATTGCTAAAATCTCTCATAGGGACTACTGGGAGCATTTCTCTAAGTGGGTAGAGTTAAGGTTATGTGGGAGTATATGAATTTGAAAGCACTTTTCCATTTTCTCTTTACACAGAAATATTGCTGGAGCGTTTCCCTTCCTGTTAGGGGGCTCCTGAGTACTCAGAGTAGCACACTTGCTGCTTTAGATTTTCATTCTGGATCTCTAACAACTTTTCAATTAGATTTTGCAGGTGGATCTGTTTGCCACAGTCTTGATGCATTATGGGGCAGGCCCATGATATAAGTATTATCATCACCGGGCTGGACTCACCCCTGCAGTGCCTCCTGGTGGTCGTCCAGGGAATTAGCATTCCAGCCTCTAGAGCGCCCTCTTCAGGCTGGTGTCCTGCTTGCCGCTGGCCCCCGTGTCCCTCCCAGACCCTGGTGCCCCTTTTACCCAGGGTGCTGCCTCCTGGCAGTACCCCCACAGTCTCTGGGTCTTCCCCCCCCCAGGGAACCCCTACCCACTATCCCCATATCGCCTCAGTCTTTGGCTACTGCCAGTCACCCTTGAGCCCCTGCACACTGGGGTGGACTGCAGTGTATAAGGCACTCATCAGAGGGGGATTTGGACCTGCTGCCTCTGCCTACTCGTGGGCTGCACCCTGCAACCCCACTACCTATCCAGCCTTACACTAGGCCTGCAGCCTGCTGGGTTTCCACACCAGAGCTCCTCAGCTCCCTTGGTCTTCACCCAGCCCTACTCCACCTCAGGTACCCTGGTACCACTCCCCAGCAGCCAGGCCTGTCTCCCTCCACAGCTAGAGGAGACTCTGTCTGCTCCTGGCCCACTGCCCTCTTATAAGGGCCAGCTGAGCCCTGATTGGGGCATGGCCACAGCTGAGCCTGCTCCCCCCAAGCAGCCTGGGAAGTGCTTGCTCCCAGCCACAGTGGGTGACCACCCTGCTACAATTATATTGATGCTGCCCACAGATTTTTGCTTGGATATAGTTAAATATATATATTTTTAAATGTGATCCCTTGTAGGGGGCAGCTCAATCTCGGGTGCACTAGACCAAAGGTGGGGAACCTTTTTTGTGTCAGGGGCCATTGACCTACTGAAAAAATCAATGGTGGGCCACACATTCAACTCACCTGCCTGGGGGCGGGAAGGTGGGGGGGGCGCAGAGGCCTGAGGCGTGGGGTGAGCAGTGCTTTTAGCTTCAGCCCCACAGGTGTGAATCCCCGAGCCTCGACGCTCCCCCTACCATGGGGCTGGAGCTACAAGTGCCGGCTTGACTTGCTGCAGGGGAAAGCCCCAAGCCTCCGTGCCACCTCCCCCGCCCCCCCTGCAGTGGGTGAGTTGAAAGTGTGTGGCTCGTGGGCCGGATGAAAATGAGCACGGAGTTCCCCACCACTGCCTTAGACCAATTAAAATAAACTTAATTCACTGACTATACCCTCCCCACCCCACCATAAATACCACAGTAATTTTAAGAGACAAGATGGGTGAGGTAATATCTTTTATTGGACCAACTTCTGTTGGTGTGAGAGACAAGCTTTCAATCGTACATGGCGCTCTTCTTCAAGTTTGGGAAACTTACACACAGGTAAGTTTCCCAGATCTGAAGAAGAGCTCTGTATAACTTGAAAGCTTGTCTCTCGGTGCAAAAAAAGATACGATTTAAGTCATCTTGTCAGTCTAATATCTTGGGACTGACAGAGCTACCATGACACTGCAAACAGTAATTTAAAGAGAATCCGAGTAAGCATATGGAATTTAGAGGTGATTTACATCAGCTGAGCATATGACCCATCAACTTGAAAAGGAAAAATTTAAGAAAACAAAAGCAAAGCTACTTTACAATGAAAATTTGAATCTCCCCAAATTTACAGGCCATAAAGCACAACCTGATTCGGGAAATGACATAAAAGATTTTTACACATATATTTTAAAATGACACTAGTACTCCAAATTGAGCCTCCCACTCAAGTAACATACTGCTGACATTGTAGTAATAGAAGACCATTCATATATAAAATATCAGTGAGTGTTTGTGAATCAAACCAAAACCTGTTCTTCTGAGAAAGCCTCACCATATCCTACCCGAGTGCTATTGCCCAAGGGGATAACTGCAAAGATTTCAATTAGATAAACAAACCACAAGAATGAAAACAACCGGCAGAGGAAAATGAGTGTTGACTTTTCAGTGGAACTGTGGTGTAAGCTGCTGAATTTGAACCACCCTTTGTCATGACTGGCAGACCCCATGGTCAAAATGGCTAACCAGTCAGAAACACAGTCTTCCTGCCCAGGTCATGGCTGGATGTGTGTTTTACCAGAGAGCCACTCTCCTCGCTATAGACCGGATTAGATCACCACTGGGATATTCCTTGTTAGTGAGTTTTTCAGACCCAGCTATGGCTGAAGTCTGCAGAGGTGTGAGATATATACCCCTCCCTACTCACCACCCTTCCCCAAATACTGAATCAATTTACATCCCCGGTTCCAAAATTACATATGCTCTAAAATTGTGACAAAATGTATTGAAATGTGGAAACCTGAACACAATTTGGCTTGACCCAAAAAGAAAACCCACTATGGTTAGTGAACATCACAACAAAAACAATACATTCACCAGCTATATCCCAATACAGCATCCTGAGGATAAAATCAGCTTTTTACCCTAAATCCTGTCTATCAGTACATAGATACATCAGTCCACATTTTCTGATAAATCAACGTTAGATCACATCATTTGACTCTGGGATGAGATACTAGAAATTCTTGCAATCCAGTTCATGAACACATCAAAACAAACACTGACAAGAGGTTACTTTAATTTATCTCCAGTGCATAGGAGTCCAAGGTTCCACTATGAAGCTGAAATGTGAAAAATTCCCCAGTCTTCTGCACCTCAAACATTCATTTCCATGTGCGAAAGGTAAATTGAAAATGCATGTAATATATAAGATTTGTAGTATCTGAAACACATTTTGCACTGGTGTCAATGATTGCTCCCTAGCTGGATTCTAACCTCTGTCTGTCACTATAAATGCCAAAAAAAGAGAAAAGAGGAAAGGAATTTTCTTTTATTGATGCAATCTTGGGGCACAAACTTGCAGGAACTTACACAGCTGCTAACCTTGAACCATTTCAATAGCCTCTTAAGTTCAAACACACAACCACATGTTTAAAGTGAAGGACATGCATTGGGTTTCCAGGAATAGAGCCTTAGAGCATTTTGTGAGAGGTGAAATAAGCCATGTTTTAGAACTTATTAACGAGTTGTCAACTGGAGGAAATGTATGAGTCTACTAAGAGAATCTTTCCGGTTTTTTTCCAAGGAAAGCAGCACTCACACACACTAAAAAGTTAGGTAACAGATATATTAAAGTATAAGAGGAGGATAATTATTTTTGAGCCCCATGTTTAAAATATTTTGAACAGGGAACTATATTACAGTTGAAAGGCATTTATTTCTTTCCATCCTATCCTTTTGTTGATATGTAGCTAGACCAGTGGTCCCCAAACGTTTCAGGGTCACGCACCCCCTGACGCCTGTCCACGGCCCCTGACCTGGAGCCAGATCCAGGAGTGGGGATGTGGACAAGGGTAAGGGGGCTGGGGTGGCAGCTGGGGGTGGGTCTGGGCCTGGGAATGGAATGATGACCGGGGCCAAGGGTGGGGCTTGGACCAGCAGCATGGGTGGAGCCATGGCTGAGAGCCAAGGCTGGGCATGGACCCGAGGCTGCAGCTGGGGGCGGGGTAGGAGAGGAGCTCAGAGTAGGGCTAGGTGGGCTCCTTCCCTGTCCCCTGTGGGGCTGCCCCGGCCTCCATCGCACCCTCCCCCGAATGTTCCTCCACCCCACCCCCCCGCCCAGTGGGGAGTGCTCCACAGTGTGGGGACCTCTGAGTTACACGGTGTTGTAACAAGACCTCTGCAGGAAGGAAAATTCCCATTCAATAGCACCAGTAGTGAAATGTGCATCAAGAGGGAAATTCCCTCCGGTTCAGAGGATCTGCCCGATGCTATTGACCAATGAATGTATCTGAGTCTCTTCTTACTTATGAGCTTGAGTGGGATTGATGCAGTGCATAGAGCTGGTACTAAACATCTTCACAGGGGAGAATTTCATCCAGAGTGTTTTGAAGAGAACAAATGGAGGGGAAAGGAAAACCAGAAGGCCGATACTATGATGCAGTATAATTTTTAATGGGAATGAACAGTGTAGTTTACACTCACAGAATGAATTAATGCAGAGTACAAAGAATATATTTTCAGGGTTACAAAGAGAGCTACAACCAATCACCGGCTCCAAGGTGATGCATTTCTCACAAGGTATTCTGCTTTCTTTCCTGAAGTTGTAGAGTTTGGCAGTTATGTCCTGTCTTAAACCATTTTTTTCTCCTCAGCATCAAATAGGACAAAAGCACAATAGGAGCATAAGACTCAGCTGCAAAACAATATAGACCATAAAGCTAAGGTAACATGTAAGAAGAGGAAAGTATAGATAGGCCTGATTTATACAGGCAACGAACGACCAAAACCCACACTGATTTGAGTAGTGTTGTAGCTGAGTGATGAATCTCTCTCTTCTCTTTCATTTCCTGGTTGTTTCTTCTTCCGTGGATCTTTCTTCTGGGTTTAACATGGGCCACAGCTTCCACGGCGGGAAGAATAGCACCTGCTACCATATCTCCTCCCATACCCACATAAGCCCCCATAGCCACCCCCGTATCCCCCATCATACCCATACGAGCCTCCATAACCGGATAAGCCCCCATAACCATATGAGCCCCCATATCCACCCCGGTATGCACCACCGTAACCTCCACCCTAACCAGTGAGGCCACCCAAAAATACCACCCCTAGATACACCCACCAGCTCCATAGGGTAGAGCTGGTAAGGTGCTTCCCACTAAGCTGTGTTGAGGGCAACTAGAGAGAATTGGTCCTGGGAATAGCACGGAAACTGGTGGTGGATAGACCACTGCTGTCGAATCTCCACACGAGGTGATACAAGGCTCATTGCAGGCAACAACACATGGATCTGGGCATATGTCAGGATAACATGAGCTGGGTCGGTAACACAGGTCTTGGCAGGAAGACATCTTTTGTGATGGTCGTAAACCTGAAACACACAAAAGGGAGCAGAGGAAACATAACACGTTGTTAAGAATGGAATAGGAGAATCATCGCTGGTGTTCTATGATAATGGGGGCTACGTAGGTCCCTTTCTGCAGGCAACATATCTGGGTATTCTTATAAACATCCACACCAACCAGCCAGCCCCCAGTATTGCTGACATAGTTGCCTCAGCTGTCTTTTCCGTGAGGTCCGAACTGGTAGGTGCACACTGAGAATATCTACTGGATTGGGACCCACAAGTAAAATAGAAAAGTGAATGCCTACTCTCAGGTTCTGCCTGGGACTAAAGGGGAGGTTAGATGCCTTAGTCTCTCTGTGGGTTTGGTTTCAGGAGGTTCAAGGATAGGTTTCCAGTACATCTAGGATTAATGAGTGCTGAGCCTTTTTGAGATTCTGGTCCCATTGGACTTGCCCAAGATCACAAGGAAATCTATGCCAGAGAGTATGTCCTGAAGCAGGTTTTCTGAGACCCTATTTGTGCCATGGCCACATGACCTTCCATTCCCACAAGTCCCTGAAGGATGAGTAAAAAACACTGAGACTAATTCCTAACCCACAATAGAGAATACTTCCATCATGGATGGCTGTAATTTTCAAACCATTTTAGATAATTATGGAGATGCAGTAAATTGTTCAAGTGTTCTTGTTAAACCAGTTTAACACAGGGTCTAGACCCCTCAGATCGTCTAAATCATCATATTTGCCTTTCACTCAAATGTGCTACTTTGACTTATACCAGCTAAAGATCTGGATCTAAAATCATGAGTTGTACCATTAAAAAGTCAAATATTGCCATATTGCATCAGGTCAGTGGTCCATCTCATCCAGTATATTATCTCTAGTAATGTTCAGCATCACACGCCTCAGTTTAAGGTATAAGAGTTCTGAAATTTTCCACTATGGAGTATAGTGCCCTTAAAGTGTCTTTCTGCCCAATACACCTAAAGCAGAGTCAAGCTTTGCCCTGAAGGAGACTACATATATCATACTATATCTATCTATAGATATAGATATAGATAGATAGATATGCTCTGAGTTTTTTCTATATGTACAACTATATCAGAAAAGGACCGTAGAACTACTTTTCAAAGATTATATTTGAAATCTGATCTCCAATGTTTTATGGAAACGGTAGAGTCGGATCATCACCCAGGTAAACCTTTGTGACTCCAGTGAAGTCAGCTGAAGATCTGGCTATGTGTATTTATATATCAAGGGTCAGAGTAATGCAGTCTATTATCAAAGTAGACGGAGGCTGAGATTTCTCATAATTCTGTAAGGAATTTCCATGTCCAATCTCCAATTATAATTTTTGGGAATGGGGTCCAAATCCCACATGTAGATTTGAAAATCCCAACCAGATAGTTTGAAAAGACAGCATCCACCAATACCTGCAATTGACTAGCTACAGAAAGACTCCTACCCAAAGAAAGATGCCCCTGTCCCAACATTTCTAAAGTCACACCCTTTTAGAACAGGAATTAGTTCAAAGTTAAAACATTCACTAAAGCAGCAATTGTATCAATTGGAGCCAAGTAGACTTACCAAGCTCACCAAGGGGCAGGAGTCGAGAGAAGTGGATAGAAGAACCTGGAGTTGCAGGCACTTTTATACACCTTCTTAGCCAATGGGAAGGATAGTAGACACCCTCTATGCACTTGGACCTTGTCATTAATCCAGCAAACTACTTTCTTGAATGTGCAACTCCTCTAATTATTGTAGCGGCTTTGATCACGGTTAATGATTATGTGTCAATTTCTAGTCCCACATAGAATGACATGCATGCTGCTACTGGCAGTTCCCTTTCATCTTGAATCTTTATGGGCCTGATAACTTCATGGTATCATCCCACTGACTTTCTTGGTGTCAAAATGGGACTAAATCTTGCTCCATTTCTTTAATTCTGCTTTGAATAACTTCAGAATATGAGGGTGACTCAGAGGTGTATCACTAGTACAATCTGCTGTCATTCACAGGATTCCATGTTAGTTCTTTGTTTCCAGACTAGTATCTAATTAGCGGTAAGGTGGAGTTACCTAGCAAGTCAGTGGTGTTCTTCAGGGACAATGTTCCTGACAAAACCTGGGAAGAATACCAGGAGAGATGGAAATAAAGTCCACTTAGTCATCGTGGGTAGTATGCATTAAACCCACCTTAGACCCACCTTAGTACAGGATCAATACCACCATTAGAAATCAATACCACCATTCTCAGAATGTTTTTTTAACTGCTAAGTAAATCCCTCAAATAGTTTCCTATTACCAGGGAAGCAGGAAGAACAAAAGACTCTATGAAGCTTACTAGAGAAATCTCTTGGGATATCCAGGCACATAGAAATTGCTCAGTAGTTCCTCTGGTCCTATATCTTTTGTGCAATAATACCCAGTAGCACCTCTGTCAGAGAAGTTCACCTAGGAAAGGTTTAACTGCTGTGTTAGAGTAGTCACTGTGCAACATTCTCACATGGATAAGTAGATTGGAATCCCCCCAGAATAAGTAATTTATGACCACCACCTTTTTCCCATATGGGGAGATGAAAGAGAGGGAGGTTATCAATTTACCAAGGTTCACTTGTGGCTAAATACAAGGCCAAGATTTTCAAAAGTGACTGGTGATATTGGTGCCCAACATCACCCACCTTGTTATTCCCTGTTTTCCAAAATGCTTAATTCCTACTCAGTTCCCTGGCTCAAGAGGGCATCAGAAATCACCAGTCACTTTTGAAATTCTTGGCTACTGGGTCTTAACGTTTTACGCTGAAGGACTCGGGAGCTTTCAAGTAGAGTCAGAACAGCCTGCTAAAAAGTGTACAGACATGCCTAAAAATTGAGGATGCTTTTCCTACAAAGGAAAAAAAAAATACAGAGAACAGCTAGAGCTGGAGTGCCTAGCAACATATTACTTGAAATAGAGAGCCAGATTTCCAGCTCGTGTCCAGTGCAGAAATGTCATTGGGGTTGATTCAAGACTCCCATGACTGGAGGTCCCTTCACAGCCAAGTTCCTAAGCATGGTAGAATGAAATTAACCCCAGAGTAGCGGGCCAGCCTAGAGACCTCTGCTCCACTTCAATCCCCTTTAGCACTCCTTTGAATGTTTAAGAGGCATCTAAATGGGGCATAGTCTTTTTGCTGTCCCTATATGGAGGAGAGGATTGCAACCTTCAGGTCCTTATTTGAAGGAAACTCAACTCATTGGAAAGATGGCCTTGGATTTCAGTGGGCTTGGGATCAGGGCCCATTCTAAATAGCGGTGGGTGGGCATAAAAGCATACAATATAAAATATCCCCTCCTATCTAATGAGATCCCAGAGTAAATTCCAAATTAGATACCATACTGGATTTAAAGAACTAACTTGGACTCTTGTGCAAGACATGAGTTAGAATTATAATCCTAAATAGTGATCATAACATTTTCCAGTAATGGGAAGAATTACTTGTGCAAAATATTTTGTTTTGTAATTGACAAATTGTAAATTCCTTCACCCAGGCTGTCTCATAGCCTTCTGGTGGGCTAAAACTGCATAAAATGTGCTCCCAACTCAGCGTTCTGCTAATCACTTCTCTTGACTTATTCTCATAGGTGAACTGCGTAAATCTGATTTAATGCAATTGCTTCATAACTATGTCGATGTTGCACTTCTGATAGTTTAATGTCTGGCGATCCTTGCAGAGAAACTCTGTGATTCTTGGTATTGGTAAGGGTTTTTTCCCCAGAAAAGTTTCTTTTTACTTTAATAAGTTGTAGGCATTGGTGGATTTTGTATTTCAGATTATAAAACAGCTAATTTCAAAGCCACACAGTATATTGAGAGCACTAATTCTGCTTAATTCATATCCTTAGAAAAGGAAAAAAAGTCTCAGGCTAAAGCTACTTTGATATTAGACAATATTATTCTGGCACCTTTTTAATATGTGTACGTAGAACTATACTTAGCTAACTCATGTGAGTCAACATAGTTACACCAGCTTAGGATCTCACCCTACTATTTCCATTTAACTATGGTGATTGGCTTTCATATATACTCAAGAATAATTAGAGAGAGACTGACAAAGAGATTCTCTAACATTGCGGTGTAATGAAGAAATTTTGAAGAAGAAGAAGAAGAAGAAGAAGAAGAAGAAGAAGAAGAAATGGCATTTTCTTCTATATTGGACACCTTTGTCCTTCATAATTTTTCTGAGGTTTCTGTTTCTTTATTCTAGAAGAGACAGAACACTAAAGGATGTGGACAAGTGGTTGAATCGAGTCTGGAAATTTCTGAATTCATATGAGTATAAACTGCAATTTGAGAGCCTCACTCTCAGCTGATAGAAGTTGGCATAGCCCCATTGAAGGAAAGTCAACTATGACAGCTTACATAAGCTGAGTGATCTCTTTTCACAAAATAACATTTTCTGTTTGTTTATTAGCATCAACTGCTGACACATACGAATTAGAAACCAAGCTACTGTATTCTGATGCTGCACAGAGCTGGTTTGCATTCTGAGATTCAGTCTTAACAAAATCACTGGCATGAATAACATTGTCTCCACGCTGCTCCATTTTATAATTTTCCACGTTAATTTTGAAGTACCATATGTTTGCGATAGCAATATTCTAAGTCGCCATGTCTTACTTTTTACAGGCAGGGATTTAAGCTAAATATTGTCACTGGATTTCATTCTGCTGTGGGTTTTACCAGAACATTTCAAGGGAACTGTAGGATGTCAATCTCAAAGGAGAATAACAAATACCACAATGAAGCCTAGAGAACTAAATAACAGATGCAGACCTTAGAGAGGATGAATGACCTTGTGGATAAGGCCATGCAGGAATTGAGAGAAAGAAAATCTGAGTTCCATTTTCTAGTTCTGCTACTCATCTCCTGTGGGACATTGGGCAAGTCAATTGGGGCCAGATGTTCAGAAGAGCTCAGCACTCAGTGTGCTTAACTGTATTGAAAGCCTTGCCCTTCGTCCCCCTCTTCATCACCTCCCCATTGGTAAAATGGGAATGATAAACCTTCCTTCCACCTTTTCTGTCATATTCTAGTTAGTTCATCAACTCTTTGAGATAGGGACTGTCTCAGACTCTCGGCTTATCTTGCAGACAGCACGATGGAGCCCTGAACGCATCCTGGAGATATTAGAGTCAAATTATAACTATTAGGAATTAGATGTTCCCGAGTTTCCCAATGTTTCCACAGGAGTGGCCCTTGGGCAACTCCAGTTAGAGGCTCTGGGCATCAGTGATTACTTTCTTAGGTAAGAAGATAATAACTACCGTTTCATATGTGGTGTTGTGAGAATTGCTGGCCTCATAAAACAGGGAAACCATAAATTGCTATGAAGAGACTAACACCTCTTTTATTAGTGTCTGAAGCTGTACACACAAGGATTAGGAGCTTATCGGGGATAAGGAAGCGGAAACAGGGATATTCTCTCATTCCACGGAGCTGGGAAATATATATCCATCCCGTCATCCCAACTCAAGTCCCGAATAAACGTACACCCCTACATGTACTCCAAAATTGAAACAAAATGTACTGGAACATGTGCAATGCAAGGAAAATAATAATGATGTCAACATCCAACAATGTACAGTCAGCAGATATGCCAGTGCAGTCTCCTGAGAATTAAATCAACTACTTGCCCTAAGTTTTGCTCATCAGCACATGGGCGCATCAAGTCAATGTCGAGGTCATGCCAAATTTGTGTTTGGATTTCCACCATTCCAACTTTTCTGCAACAGGAATACAGACTAAATAGTCCTTTTCTCCTACCTAAAGTTGAAAACAAAGGGGTAGGGAGGTGTGGGAGCCCAAAACTCAGGCACACAATAACACCAGTTCCTTTAGAAAAGTATGGTTTAAATAGATAGATTGGATAGATCAAAGGGTTGGGTTTGCCCTGCCTCTGGGACAAGACACAGGTCAGGCTTCTGTTGTCCTTTTTGCTTGTAGAAATCCAGCATAGCTAATTTGACTTCTACAGAGTAACTCCAGAATTACACCAGTTTAAGATGCAAATTTACCCCTCATGAGCTTGAGGGGTGATCCTGTTTTTGAGAGTGAATCCTTAGGCAAAGTGGCTGAAAATCAAAGGCAGCTTCACTTGGAGCAAAAGAAAAGGAGTGCTTGTGGCACCAGCTCCTCGAAGGTGCCACAAGTACTCCTTTTCTTTTTGCGAATACAGACTAACACGGCTGCTACTGCTGGAACCTGTCACTAGGAGCAGTGACTTTTTTATTGAACTGTCCTCCATATTACCCCTGCTATAGATTACATTGTACATGGCTGTCACTGACCTGCGATGGAAATGCAGGGCAACGGTTGGTTCACCTTCATTTTTCGAATGGACCTCAGGATCGCAGAGTTTCAGGAATGCATGTTCAATTAGAACTGAAGGGCCTGATTTTTCACTGCCTTGAAGCTAGCATTGTCCTATACACTATTGCAATGTGAGTGTACAAATGGTATCATATCAGAGAGCCCGAGAGCTCCACCAGGAATGAATCCAAAAAGGCAGCAGAGATTCACATTACAGATTTGTAGCTTTTGTTATTTCGAGCCATGGGTCCTCCAATTCACTGTAAAAAATGATGGTCAACAAAGACATTAGACTCCATTACTGAAGACTCATTTTGTGAGTTTGAGGCAGTTGGTTTGTTTCCATCTCTCTTGTGATCCCTCCTGGCTTTGTCAGGTGCACTGTCCCCAGAAGAACACACTGTCTGTTCGGGCCTGCATGGAGTGCAATTCTAGATGCTACCTTCCAAGCCTTTATACAACACTGCACTCTTTTCCTTTCACCTCTTGCCACTCTTTGCTGCAACTCAAGGAAATGACTGCAGTAAGTAACTTTGTGGGTTCTATTTTGATCATCACTTGAATCCTTGACTCTAGCCACTGATCACTTAACCACACTTCTGAGGGGAATGCCTAAAACCCACTGGCTGAATGTCACTCTCTGGCAGACATAGAACATAAAAATATAGTCACCATTTTTGATCCTGCTGCAGCTCCACTTTGAAGACGTAGCGAGTATTGAAGTTGTTCATAGGTCTTAAATTGGCCATGAATCCAGGAGAGTATTGTAATCCAGAGGCCTAGTTTGAAGGCCATTGGATTGATTGGAAAGACATCCAGGATTTCAAAATCATGTTGGCACAAACACATAGTGAATTGGTATGGGTGGGTATTCCAAGCATGTTAAGTAAAACCTCCGATCCTCCAAGGAGTTTCAAGGGTAAACTCCACCTTACTGCTAATTAGATACTAGTCTGGAAACAAAGAACTAACATGGAATCCTGTGCATGACAGCAGATTGTACTAGTCATACATCCCTGAGTCACTCACATAGTCTGAGATTATTCAAAACAGAATTAAAGAAATGGAGCTAGATTTAGTCCCATGTTGACACCAAGAAAGCCAATGGAATGATACCATGATGATATCAGGCCCATAAAAATAGAAGATGAAAGAGAACTGCCAGTAGCAGCATGCATGTCATCCTATGTGGATCTGTGAATTGAATAGTAATCATTAACCATGATCAAAGCCATTACAATAATTAGAGGAGTTGTGCATTCAAGAAAATAGTTTAATTGGGTTAATGACAAGGTCTGAGTGCATAGAGGGTGTCTACTATCCTTCCCATTGGCTAAGAAGGTGTATAAAAGTGCCTGCAACTCTAGGTTGTTCTATCCACTTCTCTTGACTTCTTCCCATTTGTGAACTTGGTAAGTCTCTCTGGCTCCAACAGCTGCCAATTGTTGCTTTATTGATAGTTTGAATTTTGACCTAAGTCCTGTGGTGTGATTTTACAAATGTTGGGACAGGAAGCGTCCTTCCTTGCATAGGAGACTTTCTGTAGCTAATTAATTGTAGATGTTTGGACATGCTGACTTGAAAAATATCTCGTTGGGATTTTAAAATCTACATATGGGATTTGGACCCCGTTCCCAATATTATAATTTGGGATTGGACATGGAAATTCTTTAGACAACTATGAAAATTCTCAGCTTTAGACGACTTGGATAATAGACTGCATTATCCTTTATGTGTAAATACACATTGCCAGCTCCTCGGGTGATTTCACTGGAATCACAATGGGTTGCCTGGGCTGATGATTTGATCTTGCTGTTTCCATTAAACCATGGAGGTCAGGTTTGAAATATAACTATTGAACAGCAGCTCTACCCACAGCGTGTTATGTTTCCTCTGCTCCCTTCTGTGTGTTTCAGGTTTACGACCATCACAAAAGATGTCTTCCTGCCAAGACCTGTGTTACCGACCCAGCTCATGTTATCCTGACATATGCCCAGATCCATGTGTTGTTGCCCGCAATGAGCCTTGTATCACCTCGTGTGGAGATTCGACAGCAGTGGTCTATCCACCACCAGTTTCCGTGGTATTCCCAGGACCAATTCTCTCTAGTTTCCCTCAACACAGCTTAGTGGGAAGCACCTTACCAGCTCTACCCTATGGAGCTGGGGGAGTATCTGGGGGTGGTATTTTGAGTGGCTCAACTGGTTATGGTGGAGGTTATGGTGGTGCATATGGGGGTGGATATGGAGGTGGTTTAGGGGGTAGTTATGGGGGCTTATATGGTTATGGGGGCTTACGCAGTTATGGAGGCTCATATGGCTATGGGGACTTATGCGGTTATGGGGGCTCCTATGGGTACAGTGGATATGGGGGTGGATATGGGGGTGGCTATGGGAGGAGATATGGTAGGAGGTGCTATTCTTCCCGCCGTGGAAGCTGTGGCCCATGTTAAACCCAGAAGAAAGATCCACGGAAGAAGAAACAACTAGGAAAGGAAAGAGAAGAGAGAGATTCACCACTCAACTTATCAAAAATGAAACCTGCCAACTCCACTCGAAATCAGTGTGGGCTATGGGTATTCATCGACTATATAAACCAGGCCTCTGTATGGCTTCTTCTCATTATATGTTACCTTTTCTTTATAGTCTAGTGGTTTTGCACTTTAGTCTTATGCTCATATTACGCTTTGTCCTTTTTGATGCTGACCAGTCAACCACAAGTGACTTAATCTGGTGGAAAACGTGAGATGATTTTCAAATTGCGTGGTTGGCTGCAAGACTGCAGAACAGATTGTGTGACCTGCATCACTTTGGAGCTGGTGACTGGTTGTAGCTCTCTTTGTAAGCCTGAAAATACAATTTCTGTGCTCTGCATTAATTCATTCTGTAAGTGTGAACTCCGATGCTCATTCCCATTAAAAATTATGCTGCATCATATTATCGGCCTTCTGGTTTTCCTTTCCCCTCCATTCTTTCTTTCCAAAGCACTCTGGATGAAATTCTCCCCTCTGCAGAAAGTCAGTACAAGCTCTATGTGCTGCATCAATCCCACTCATGCTCATAAGAGAGAAGAGAATCAGTACATTAATTGGTCAATAGCACTGTGTAGGTTCTCTACACAGGAGGGAATTACCCCCTTGTTACACTTCTCCCTAATAGAATGGGAATAAATAAATGACTTTCAAAAAGAATATATTTCCCTGTTCTAAATAGTCTATAGAATCATAGAATTGTTTGAAATATAAGGCAGGAGGAGACCTTGAGAGGTCATATAGTCCATCCCTCTGCTCTGAGGTGAAACCAACTACACCTACACCATCCCTAACAGGTGTTTGTTTAACCTGTTCTTCAAAATCTCCACTGATCAGATTCTGCAGCCTCCCTTAAAAGCCTAAAATCAGAGCTTAAGTGTCA